>NC_044565.1:106612872-106955752 GCF_007565055.1 Rhinopithecus roxellana
CCCAGCTACTCGGGAGGCTGAGGCAGGAGAATGGCGTAAACCCGGGAGGCGGAGCTTGCAGTGAGCTGAGATCCGGCCACTGCACTCGAGCCTGGGCGACAGAGTGAGACTCCGTCTCAAAAAAAAAAAGAAAATGGGGGAGGAGACGTTTATGTTAACATTAGGAATAACAAAAAGATAAACAGGAAAGGAGACATAGTCATAGTACATTCCTAGTTCACTGGATAAAACATAAAGTCAAAACAGTGGAACACTATTTATAAAACATTAGGATGTTGGTATGGTTTGAATGTTTTTCCACCAAACTTTACATTGAAATCTGATTCCAATCTTCGAAGTGCAACCTAATGGGAGGTGCTTGGGTCATGGGAGTGGATCCCTCATGAATACATTAATGCCCTCCCTGAAAGTGTAATGAATGAGTTCTTACTCTATGAGTTCTTGCAAGAGCTGGTTGTTAAAAAGGAATAATAGGCCTGGCATGGTGGCTCATGCCTGTAATCCCAGCACTTTGGGAGGCCGAGGTGGGTGGATCACAAGGTCAGGAGTTTCAGACCAGCCTGGCCAATATGGTGAAACCTTGTCTCTACTAAAAATACAAAAATTAGCTGGGCGTGGTGGCATGTGCCTGTACTCCCAGCTACTCAAGAGGCTGAGGCAGAAGAATCACTTGAACCTGGGAGGTGGAGGTTTCAGTGAGCTGAGATCATGCCACTGCACTCCAGCCTGAGCAACAGAGTGAGACTCCATCTCAACAAAAAATAAAAAAGAATAATAATAAAAGCCTGGTTATCTGCCCCCTGCCATTCTGTTGCTTCCTCTGTCTCCATGTAACCTCTGCACATGCCAGCTTCCTTCCCTTTACCTTGTTGCCATGAGTGGAAGCAGCCTAAGGCCCTTACCAGATGCACACGCTCAATCATGAACTTTCCAAACAACAGATACTTGAGCCAAATAAACTTATTTTCGTTACAAAGTACCCAGTTTCAGATATTCCTTTGTAGCAACACAAAATGGAGTAAGACAGGTGTTATTTTAGGAGAATGGGTATAGGGAAGTGGGGAGGCATAAGAGACCTAAATTCTCATCTAACATAAAAGGAAATCAATAAAAAACTTCTAAAATGAACTTTAAAAATCTATGATCAGGGCCGGGCGCGGTGGCTCAAGCCTGTAATCCCAGCACTTTGGGAGGCCGAGACGGGCAGATCACGAGGTCAGGAGATGGAGACCATCCTGGCTAACACAGTGAAACCCCGTCTCTACTAAAAAATACAAAAAACTAGCCGGGCGTGGTGGCGGGCGCCTGTAGTCCCAGCTACTCGGGAGGCTGAGGCAGGAGAATGGCCTGAACCCGGGAGGCGGAGCTTGCAGTGAGCTGAGATCGGGCCACTGCACTCCAGCCTGGGCGACAGAGCAAGACTCCGTCTCAAAAAAAAAGAAAAAAAGAAAAAAAATATATATATATGATCATATTATTTGGAAATATGAACGTAAATACCAAAATTAAAAGCTAAAAAAGTGTAAAGTAGTTGTCCCTGGAGATGGGACCTAGGACCAGAAAAAAATGGAGCAAGGGTTTTGTTGTTTTTCCATTACAATCCTTTAAAATAAAAATACACATGCTACATTTATATAATAAACAGAAATCCAAAAACACCAGAGATACTGCTTTGACACTTACTGTTATGGATTAATTACGTCTCCCACCAAAAGTATATGTTTAAGCCCTAACCCCCAGTGTGACTGTATTTGGAGACAGGGCCTAGAAGGGACTAATTCAGGTCAAATCAGTTCATTAGGGTAGAACCCTAATCCAATAGGGCTGTTGTCCTTTTAAGAAAAGGAAGAGGGGAGGCCGAGACGGGCGGATCACAAGGTCAGGAGATCGAGACCATCCTGGCTAACATGGTGAAACCCTGTCTCTACTAAAAAATACCAAAAACTAGCCGGGCGAGATGGCGGGCGCCTGTAGTCCCAGCTACTCGGGAGGCTGAGGCAGGAGAATGGCTGAACCCGGGAGGCGGAGCTTGTAGTGAGCTGAGATCCGGCCACTGCACCCTAGCCTGGGCGACAGAGCGAGACTCCCTCTCAAAAAAAAGAAAAGGAAGAGGGGCCAGGCGCGGGTGGCTCAGGTCTGCAATCCCGGTACTTTGGGAGGCCAAGGCAGGGCGGATCACCTGAGGTTAGGAGACCAGCCTGGCCACCAAACCCCGTCTCTACTAAAACTACAAAAATTAGCTGGGCGTGGTGGCGTGCACCTGTAATTCCTGCTACTCAGGAGGCTGAGGCAGAAGAATTGCTTGAGCCCAGGAGGCAGAGGTTGCAGTGAGCCAAGATCGTGCCATTGCACTTCAGCCTGGGCGACGAGTGAAACTCCGTCTCAATAAAAAGGAAGAAGAAAAAGAAAAAAGAGAAGGAGGTGGGACCAGAGCTTGCCCCTCCACACATGCATGAAAGAAAGGCTGTGTGAGAACATAGTGCCAGGGAATGCGCCAAGATGGCTAAGTAGAAGGCGCTCTGATCTGCAGTTCCCACTGAGACAAACGTAAATGGCGAGTGAATTCTGCTTCTCCAACTGAGGTACCCAGATTCTCTCATTGGGACTGACTATGTGGTTGGTGTGAACCACGGAGAGCAAGGAAAAGCAGGGTGGGGTGATGGTTTACCCAGGAGCTGCACGGGGCAAAGGGACCTCCATCCCCCAGCCAAGGGAAGAAGTAACAGATTGTGCTACTTGCCCAGAGAACTATGCTTTTCCCACGGAGTTTTTGCAATTCACAGATCAGGAGATTCCCTCGTATTCCCATACCACTAGGGCCTTGGATCCCAATCACAAAGCTGTGCAGACCCATGGCAACTGCTAGGGTTGGCGGCCCCTTGGGCAAGCACTGAGCTGCAAGAATTTTTGCATACTCTAACAACTCCCAGAACTCCAGTAAGGCAGGAGATCCATCCACTCCCGTGGGAAGGGGGCTGAAGCCAGGGAGCCAAGAGGCCTTGCTCAGCAGGTCCCACTCCCACAGAACCAGGCAAGCTAAGACCCACTGGCTTGGAATCCCTGCGGGCCAGTACAACAGCCTGGAGTCTGCCTAAGAGGACTGAGTTCCTGGCAGAAGGGGGGATGGCCATTACTGTGGTTCTAGTGGGAGGTCTTCCCTTGCGAGTGCTAGGGAGACTGAGAGGTTTGGACTGGGTGGAATCCCCACAGTGCAGCATAGTGGCTGTGGCAGATGGTGGCCAGACTGCTTCTTTAGGTGGGACCCGGATCCATCTCTGTTCACCAAGCAGGGTCTCCCTCCAGGAATTCCAGCAACTTCGCCAGCAGTTCACAGACAGAACTCTCATCAGCCTGAGACACAGCACCTCGGGGGAGGGGCAGCCATGGTCTCAGGTTCAGCAGACATAATCTTTCCCGCCTGCTGTCTCTGAAGAGTATGGGCAATCCAGATGAGAGGGGGATTCGCCCCAGCACAGTGCACCTGCACTGCTAACGGGCAGCCAGACTGCTTCCTTAAGTGGGTCACCCTGATTGGGCAAGACCTCCCAACAGGGGTTGCCAGACACCTCATACAGGAGAGTTCTGGCTGGCATCAGGTCAGTGCCCCTCTGAAATGAAGCTTCCAGAGGAAGGAGTAGGCAGCAATCTTTGCTGTTCTGCTCCCTCCACTGGTGATACCCAGGCAAACAATCTGTAGTAGACCCCTAGCAAACTGCAGCAAACCTGCAGAGGAAGGGCCTGACTGTTAAAAGAAAAACAAAGAAAGAGAAAGCAACAACAACAACATCAACAAAAAAGACCCCACAAAAACCCCATCAAAGGTCAACAGCCTCAAAGATCAAAGGTAGAATCCACGAAGATGAGGGGGAAAAAAAACGCAAAAACACCAAAAATTCCAAAAGCCAGAATGCCTCTTCTCCTCCAAATGATCGCAACACCTCTCCAGCAAAGGCATGGAACTGGACTGAAGCTGAGATGGATGAACTGACAGAAGCTGGCATCAGAAAG
The DNA here is from genome assembly GCF_007565055.1 of Rhinopithecus roxellana. Lineage (NCBI taxonomy): Eukaryota > Metazoa > Chordata > Mammalia > Primates > Cercopithecidae > Rhinopithecus > Rhinopithecus roxellana. The sequence goes on from NC_044565.1 coordinate 106,616,881, forward strand.
TGGGTAATAATCAACTTCACTAAGCTAACGGATTATGTTCTAACCCAATGCAAAGAAGCTAAGAACCATGATAAAAGATTATAGGAGCTGTTAACTAGAATAACTAGTTTAGAGAGGAACATAAATGACCTGATGGAGCTGAAAAACACAGCACAAGAACTTCATGATGCAAGCACAAGTATCAATAGCCAAATCAACCAAGTGAAAGAGAGAATATCAGTGCTTGAAGATTATCTTCTGAAATAAGGCAAGCAGACAAGATTAGAGAAAAAACAACCCAAAGGAATGAACAACACCTCCAAGAACTATGGGACTATGTCAAAAGACCAAACCTATGACTGATTGGAGTAGCTGAAAGAGATGGGGAAGATGGAACCAAGTTGGAAAACACACTTCAGGATATCATCCAGGAGAACTTCCCCAGCCTAGCAAGACAGGGGAACATTCAAATTCAGGAAATCCAGAGAACCCCAATAAGATACTTCATAAGAAGATTAAACCTAAGACACATAATCATCAGATTCTCCAAGGTTGAAATGAAAGAAAAAATGTTAAGGGCAGTCAGAGACAATGGCCAGGTCACCTACAAAGGGAAGCCCCTCAGACTAACAATGGATCTCTCAGCAGAAACCCTACAAGCCAAAAGAGAGTGGGGACCAATATTCAGCATTCTTGAAGAAAAAAATTTTCAACCCAGAATTTCATATCCAGCTAAACTAAGCTTTTCCTATCCGGCCAAACATCCTTTTCAGACAAGCAAATCCTGAGGGATTTTGTCACCACCAGGCCTGCCTTGCAAGAGCTCCTGAAGGAAGTGCTAAACATGGGAAGGAAAAACCATTACCAGCCACTATGAAAACACACTGAAGTACACAGACCAACAACACTATGAAGCAATTATATTAACAAGTCTGCAAAATTAATCAGCCAGCATCATGATGACTGGATCAAATTCACACATAACAACAATATTAGCCATAAATGTAAATGGGCTAAATGCCCCAATTAAAAGACACAGAATGACAAGCTAGATAAAAAGAGAAGATCGATTGGTGGGCTGTATTCAAGAGACACATCTCACATGCAAAGACACACATAGGTTCAAAATAAAGGGATGGAGGAAAATTTACTAAGAAAATGGAAACAGAAAAAAGCAGGGGTTGCAATCCTACTTTCTAACAAAGTAGACTTGAACCAACAAAGGTCAAAACAGACAAAGAAGGGCATTATTTAATGGTAAAGGGTTCAATTCAATGAGAAGAGCTAACTATCCTAAATATATATGCACTCAATACAGGAGCACCCAGATTCATGAAACAAGTTCTTGAAGACCTATAAAGAAACTTAGAGCACCATACAATAATAGCAGGAGATTTTAATACCCCACTGTCTATATTAGACAGATCATCGAGATAGAAAATTAACAAAGATATTCGGGACTTGAACTCAGCTCTGGATCAAGTGGACCTGATAGAGATCTACAGAACTCACCACCCAAAAACAACAAACATACATTCATTCTTCTCAGCAACACATGGCACTTACTCTAAAATCGATCACATATTTGAAAGTAAAACATGGCCGGGTGCAGTGACTCATGCCAGTAATCCCAGCACCTTGGGAGGCCAAAGCGAGTGGATCACCTAAGGTCAGGAGTTCAAGACCAGCCTGGCCAACATGGTGAAACCCCATCTCTACTAAAAATATAAAAATTAGCTGGATGTGGTGGCAGGCACCTGTAGTCCCAGCTACTCGGGAGGCTGAGGCAGGAGAATGGCGTGAACCCAGGAGACGGAGCTTGCGGCAAGCCGAGACAGTGCCACTGCGCTCTAGCCTGGGCGACAGAGCGAGACTCTCTCAAAAAAAAGAAAGTACTGCTGCCTAGAGCTGTGGCAACCATCTTGTGACCATGAGGCAACAGATATGCTAAGAATGGTGGATTTGAAAACAGAAAAAATTTTAATTAATTCTTGTTAACCAACTGTCCATGAGTTATCTCTCATTTCTTGTTATAAGAGAAAAATAAACCCTTATTAGTATAATTCCTGTTACATCCCTCTGGCTCACTCCTAATTTTCAAATAAAGATAATAATATAATGGAATTAAGTGAAATAATGCAGGGAAAAGGCTGACTTGGGACAGTACCTGGTACACAGGACATACACAATACATGTTAAATGTTTTTATTGTCCACTTCAAATGTGTAATTACAAACAAATTTCAGCATGCTCTTGTCACTGTCACTAACCAGAAGATTAACACTGTTTTTTTTTTTTTTTCTTTTTTTTTTCTTTTTTGAGACCAAGTCTCACTCTGTCACCCAGGCTGGAGTGCAGTGGCGCAATCTCTGCTCACTGCCACCTGCGCTTCCCGGGTTCAAGTGATTCTCCTGCCTCAGCCTCCGGAGTAGCTGCGATTACAGGCATGGGCCACCACACCTGGCTAATTTTGGTATTTTTAGTAGAGACAGGCTTTCACCATGTTGGCCAGGCTGGTCTCAAATTCCTTACCTCAAGTGATCCGCCCACCCCGGCCTCCCAAAGTGCTGGGATTACAGGCATGAGCCTCTGCTCCTACCTTAAACTATTGTTATTTAGTCAAATAATTGTTTATGGCTACAACTCTTTTCCAAGAGACATACTGAAGTCTAAATACAAATGTAAATATTTGAAAAGTTATTATAAATGGCTTTTGAGTTCATTTCTGTTACTGCTTTCCCAATTAGCAAAAGCAATCTAAACATAGTTTATTCAGAATAGGGCAATTTCTATTAGTTTTTGTTACCTTAGGAGTAAATAGGTATTTGGGGTTTTTGTTTGTTTGTTTGAGATGGAGTCTCGTTCTGTCGTGGAGGCTGGAGTGCAGTGGCGCGATGTCAGCTCACTGCAAGCTCCGCCTCCTGGGTTCATGCGAGTCTCCTGCCTCAACCTCCCGAGTAGCTGGAACTACAGGTGCCCACCACCAAGCCCAGGTTTTTTTTTGTTTTTTTTTTTTTAATTGTAGTAGAGACGAGGTTTCACCATGTTGCCCAGGCTGGTATTGAACTCCTGAGTGCAGGCAATCTGCCCACCTCGCCTTCCCAAAGTGCTAGGATTACAGGCGTGAGCCACCGTGCCCAGCCAGGTCTTTTGTTTTTGGTTTGGTTTTCAAGCAACCCTTCTAAATTTTGCTATGCTCACTCTTTCTTCACATGTTGGTACTGGTTAGATACAGATTTTGCTTTCCGAGTGAAGACTCTATTGAGAGCTGGCTATCCCCTCTTGCTCCTTTTCTTTTTTTTCTCTTCCCTACTTCCAAGTTTCTTGCTCTTTTTCTTACCCCATAAGTTATCAGAAATTCATACCCCCTTGAGAGGGCTTTTTGTTTGAACCTCAGTCTTTAGTTTCATCAACTTTTCTAAGGAAATTGATCAGTTAATGAAGGCTGGCTTGCCTGACTTCAGAATATCTGTATTATTCAGTGATGTGTTTTTACGGTTACTTTGAGCATAGTGTAAACATCACCCATCGCATAGCTATGGCAGCGACATAAATCTAGCAGAGTAAGATTGAGAAAATCCAGAAGTCCCACCACAGATTGTATTTCAGTGAAAGGGATTCTTTTTAACTGCTTATAAAAGTAAAGAAAACTTATGAATATGGAAAACAATTATTAAACCAACCATATGCTCATACGGATATTAGATGGTGTGCCAGATTCTAGAGTTACCTTTTGGTAAGAGCACTGCTTGTTAACTATAGTTGATTGCTTTAGATGTCTAGTGTGTACACAAAAGCATGATTTTTATTCCTTATAACCAAAGTAGAAACCTACTCTGAGCAATTTGACAAAAGGTTTACATTATTTATTTTAGTGTAGTTTAAGATTACAATAAGATATAATTCCTAAAGAGTGAAATATAAGGCTGGGCACGGTGGATTGTGCCTGTAATCCTAACAGTTTGGGAGGCCGAGGTGGGTGGATCACCTGAGGTCAGGAGTTCGAGACCAGCCTGGCCAACATGGCAAAACCCCGTCTCTACTAAAAATACAACAATTAGCCAGTCGTGGTGGCGTGCACCTGCACTCCCAGCTACTAGGGAGGCTGAGGCAGGAGAATCACTTGAACCCGGGAGGCGGAGGCTGGAGTGAGCTGAGATTGCGCCATTGCACTCCAGCCTGGGTGACAAGAGTGAAACTCCGTCTCAAAAGAAAAAAAAATAAAAAGTGCAGTATAAGTTTTCACAAAATATGGAACTGCAGTAGTCTAGAACAATGTCTCAATATACCTTCTACACTAAGTATAATAGTAAATCTCTGTGTTTGGTGGCATAATATGCCCTTATTGTAAACCAAAAACACATGCTGAGCACTGGACATTGTCCAATGTTTAATTCATATGATTCATTCTGAGTTTCTGATTGAGATCATTCTTTCAGACTATGTGTATTTCTCCTGGGACTCATAAAATATGCAGCCCTAACATGATTTCATTTTTGTTTCCTTTCCTGGAAAAGGAGAAATCATTCAGATCAGCTTTCATATTGCCTTATAGACTATGACTTCAAAATATATATATATAGTTTTTTGAAACGGAGTCTCGCTCTGTAGCCCAGGATGGAGTGCAGTGGCGCGATCTCAGCTCACTGCAAGCTCCGCCTCCCGGGTTCACGCCATTCTCCTGCCTCAGCCTCCCGAGTAACTGGGACTACAGGCGCCTGCCACCACGCCTGGCTAGTTTTTTTGTATTTTTTTAGTAGAGACGGGGTTTCACGATGTTAGCCAGGATGGTCTCGATCTCCTGACCTTGTGATCCGCCCGTCTTGGCCTCCCAAAGTGCTGGGATTACAGGCTTGAGCCACCGCGCCCGGCCTCAAAATATTTTTAAAGGGACTCCTTCGTTTCTAGGACTGCTCTAATACAGTAGCCACTAGCCACATGTGGCTATTGAAAGATTGAAATGTGGTTATTCCAAATCAGGGCATACGGTAAATATAAAATAAACACCAGATTCCAAAAGCTTACATGAAAAAATTAATGTGAAATATCTCACTAGTAGTTTTTATAGTGAGTACATGTTGAAATTTTAACATCGTGAACATATTAGTTTAAATAAAATATATTGTGAAAATTAATTTCATGTTTCTATTTACTTTTGATAAAAGTACTACTAGAACATTTTTAAATTACTTGTAGTGATCTCATTTGTAACACATGACATTTCAATCATATACTGCTGTTCTAAAGAGTCACTCTGCTAAGCCCTGAAATTAACTCCAAATACTCCCTGGAATATAGTGCCAGGGTAGGGGCTTCCTTGAGCTTCAAACTCTAAAAGTAAGCAAGAATTGAGAAATACCTTCTGCTTTGAAAAATATTCACTCCCCAACCCTAATACATCAATTACATATTATTGGGAGGCTAACTAAGCTCCTATTTTAAAATGTAAATTGAAGAAATTAGGCCAGAGTCATTCCCAATCTGAGTGCCAATTATATAATCCGATGATTAGATTGCTCTTTCCCTAAAGCCTGTTTAGTTTTTTTGTTTGTTTGCTTGTTCTGTTGTTGTTGGTATGTTTGTTTGTTTTTGAGATGGAGACTCACTGTGTCACCCAGGCTAGAGTGCAGCGGCGTGATTGCTGCTCATTGCAACCTCCAACTCCCAGGTTCAAGCGATTCTCCTGCCTCTGCCTCCTGAGTAGCTAGTACTCTAGGTGCATGGCACCATGCCCGCCTAATTTTTTTGTTTTTGTTTTTTTGTTTTTTTGTTTGTTTGTTTTGAGACGGAGTCTCGCTCTTTCCCAGGCTGGAGTGCAGTGGCACAATCTCAGCTCACTGCAACCTCCGCTTCCGAGGTTCAAGAGATTCTCCTGACTCAGTCTCCCAAGTAGCTGGGACTACAGGTGCATGACATTATGCCTGGCTAATTTTTTGTATTTTTAGTAGAGATGGGGTTTCGCCATATTGGCAAGACTGGTCTCAAACTCCTGGCCTCAGGTGATCCACCCGCCTCAGATCAAAGTGCTGGGATTACAGGCATGAGCCACCACTCACAGCTCTCCAAAGCCTTTTGCCAAAATAAATTAGCTCTCAGAGAGCCACAGGATTCCTTTTGTAATGTGATTAATGAATTACAAACTAAATTAAAGTCTTACCTACTCTTGAAGAGTAGAAAACAAGAAAAAGTTCTGTTAGGCCTTAGAATAATTAAAAATTCATAAGCTTTGAAATAAATACAGGTAATAAAATCATTGTATATGACAAAACAAAAGTTTAAATTGACTTTGTAAACTCTGCATGAGATATGAAAACCAGGTTTCTCACTACTAGAGAAAGAAAAAAAGTTATAAATAAGCCAAGGAGGATTCCATAATGAATTCTGTGGTGCCAAATATGTGAACTACAAGTAATAACAGTGACCTTACACTGGAAACACAGGGGCCAAGGTTAAAGATATAAAAGCATTCTTACACCCCTTGCACAGCTACCCCCAATGTTAACATAACTGTTAACAAATTATCAAAACTAAGAAATTAGTCTTGGTATAGTATCACTAACTGAACTCCAGACTTCCGTCAGGTTTTCCCAGTCTTTCCTTCAGTGTCCTTCCTCTGTTTCAGGATTCAATCCATGATCCTTGAAACTTGGTATTTTGTCAGATGTCCCTCTGGATGGGTTTGTTTGATGTTTTCCCATGATGAGGGATAGACACTGCAAGACTCAGAGACACTTTACAAAGAAGCCTCTAGGGAGCTCCCCAGAGAAAACGGGAGACAACACAAGGACACTAGAAGAAATTTTAGCCTCTGACATCCATGACTACAGGAAATAGTAAACAAAGCCTATCTCCCAGTTAGAGAAACACAAAACCTCATACTAAAACCTTATTTAATTCAGTTCCCTTTCGCCCAGTACATCATGTACAGCCTCGAACAAGAAACTACAAAGCATAGTAAAACACAAAAAGTCCCACAGTTTGAAGAGACAGAGCAAGCATCAAACCCAGACTCAGATATGAAAGAGAGGTTGGAAGTATCCAACCAGGAATTTAAAATAACTAAGATTAACATGCCAGGGGCTCTAATGTAAAAAGAGCACAACATGCAAGAACAGATGGGTAATGTAAGCAGAGAGATAAAAACACTAAGAAGAAATAAAAATGAAATATTAGAAATAAAAAACACCGTAACAAAAATGAAGAATGCCTTTGATGGATTGATCAAAAGAATGGATATGGCCGGTGAAAGAATCAGTGAGCTCGAAGAGATGTCAACAGATACTTCAGAAGCTGACATACAATGAGAAAAAAGAATGAAAAAGGAAAAACAGAACAAGAGTCAAGAACTGCGAGACAATTACAAAAGGGGGAACATGGAGACTTTTTGGAAATACCAGAAAGAGAAGAAAAAGATAAAGAAACAGAAGAAACATGTGAAGCAACAGGGACTGAAAATTTCCCCAAATTAATGATAGATACAGCTATGGTCTGAATGTTTGTGTCTCCTCAAAAGTTATATTGAAACTTAATCCTCAGTATGATAGTACCGAGGTGGGACTTTTGGGAGTCAATCAGGTTATGAGGGCTCTATCCTCAGGACAGAGATTAGTGCACTTATGAAAGAAGCCCCAGGGAATTAGCTAGCCCCTGACACCATGTGAGGACAAAGCCAGAATGCATCTATGAGGAAGCAGGGTCTCACCAGACACTGCTACTGCCTTGCTCTTGGACATCCCAGCCCCTAGAACTGAGAAATAAATTTCTGTTGTTTATACGCTCTCCAGTTTATGATATTTTTGTCATAGCAGCCCAAATGAACTAAGGTAGACATAAAAGAACAGATCTAGGAAGCTCAAAAAATACCATATAGGATAAATAACAAAAATGCTACATGGAGGTAAATCTTTTTTTTTTTTTTCCTAAGGTGGAGTTTCGCTCTTGTTGCCCAGGCTAGAGTGCAATGGCACAATCTCAGTTCACTGTAGCCTCCACCTCCTGGGTTCAAGCGATTATCCTGCCTCAGCCTCCTGAGTAGCTGGGATTACAGGGCCCTGCCACCAAGCCCGGCTAATTTTTTGTATTTTTAGTAGAGACGGGGTTTCACCGTGCTGGCCAGGCTGGTCTCAAACTCCTGACCTCAGGTGATCTGCCAGCCTCGGCCTCCAAAAGTGCTGTGATTATAGGCATGAGCCACTGGGCCTGCCTAAGTATATCTTATCTAGACACAGATCTCACTCCTTTCACAAAAATTAACTAAAAATGGATCATGGACCTAAATGTAAAATGCAAAACTACAGAATTCCTAGAAGATAACATAGGAGAAAACTCAGGTGACCTTGGATTTGGTGATGACTTTTTAGATATAACATCAAAAACATGACTCATAGAAGAAAAAATTGGTAAGTTGGACTTCACTAAAATTAAATTTTTCTGCTCACAAAGGACACTGTTAAGAGAATGAAAAGGTAAGCCATTAAATGGGAAAAAATCTTTACAAAAAAATAGTTCTTTATATATAATATATAATAATATATATATCATGGCCGGGTGCAGTGGCTCACACCTGTAATCCCAGCACTTTGGGAAGCCAAGGCAGGCGGATCATGAGGTCAGGAGATCGAGACCATCCTGGCTAACACAATGAAACCTCTCTACTAAAAATACAAAAAATTAACCAGGCATGGTTGTGGGCGCCTGTAGTCCCAGCTACTCGGGAGGCTGAGGCAGAAGAATGGCGTGAACACAGAAGGCGGAGCTTGCAGTGAACTGAGATTGCGCCATTGCACCCCGGCCTGGGCGACAGAGCGAGACTCTTGTCTCAAAAAAAGAAAAAAAAGAAAAAAAAAATATATATAATTTATAATATTATATATATAGTCTGAAAAAGGCAAAACTATGGAGACAGCAAAAAGTTCAGTGGTTGCCAGGAGTTAGGAGTTGAGGGAGGGGGGTGGATAAATGGTAGAGCACAGCTGATTCCTAGGGTAGTGAAACCATTCTGTTTGATTCTGTAATGATGAATACATGTCATTACACATTTGTCAAAACCCGTAGACTATACAACACCAAGAATGAACTCTGATGTAATCCATGGACTATTGTTAATAAAGTTTTAATAATGACTCATCAATTATAACAAATGTACTATACTAATGGAAGGTGTTAATAATAAGGGAAACTGGGGGGTGGGAGGGTTTGGGGTAAGAGGGCATATAGGAATTCTCTTCTGTTTGCTCACTTTTCTGATAAGCTGAAATTGTTCAAACAATAAAATGTACTATTAATAGTTTTCAAAAATTCACTTGATGGGCTAAATAGCAGAATGCAAATGACAGTGATAGGAGCTTGCGAACTTGAAGACAGATTAGAAATGGTAGACCTAAATCCTACCAAATCAATAATTACATTAAATGTAAATGGTCTAAATATACCAACTGTAAGGCAGAGATTATCAGACTACATTAAACAGACAAGACCCAAGTACATGCTATTTATAATAAAATCACTTTCAATATAAAGACTTAATCTATTAAAATTAAAAGAATGGGCCTTTAATTACAGGTGGCTCATGCCTATAATCCCAGCACTTTACAGGGCCAAGGCAGGCAGATCACGAGGTCAGGAGACCAAGACCATCCTGGCTAACACGGTGAAACCCCGTCTCTACTAAAAATATAAAAAATTAGCCAGGCATAATGGCACACACCTGAGTCCCAGTTATTTGGGAGGCTGAGGCAAGAGAATCTTTTGAACTTCGGAGGCAGAGGTTACAGTGAGCCGAGATCACACCACTGCACTCCAGCCTGGGCAACAGAGTGAGACTTCATCTCAAAAAAATATATATAGAAAAATAAAATTAAAAGAATGGAAAAATGCAAATACTAATCAAAGGAAATTATGCTGGGTGTGGTGCTGTAATTCTAGCACTTTGGGAGGCCAAGGCAGGAAGATTCTTGAGGCTAGGAGTTCCAGACAAGCCTGGGCAACAGAGTGAGATCCCTTCTCTGCAAATGAAAAAAAAATTTAAATAGCACAGCATGGTGGCATGCATGGTATAATGTACCCTAGCTACTTGGGAGGCTGAGGTGGGAGGATCACTTGAGCCCAGGAGTTTGAGGTTACAGCAAGCTATGATTGCAACCCTGCACTCCAGCCTGGGCAAAAGAATGAGACCCTGTATCTACAAAAATAAGCAAAAGATGAAGGAAACTAGACTGTCTATATTAATATCAAAGTAGGCTTCAAACAAAGATATTACCATGAATAAAGAAGGATATTACATAATTATTAAAGGGTCAATTCAACAAGAAGACATAGCAATCATATATGTGTAAATATAATACCACAGTAAAAGGAATCAGGAGGCTTAAGAGATGCTTATTTCAGGTCTGGAGTAAGGAATGTACAAAGTGAACCAGGACTAATGAAGTTATATTAAAACTCCAAAACACAAATAGAGTCATTTAAAAGACTAATGGAGTCATATGAAAAGGTCTCAGGAGCCAGCAGAAAGGACTCCCCTTGGCCAAATCTGGAACATTTTGACAGTTTGAGCGTCAATAAAAGTAATGAACCATAATTGACTAGAACACATTTAAAGCATAAAACTTCTTGAGTCCATAATCATATTCAATAAAGATGAAAACAAACCATCTTTTTTATCACTGCTGGGGGTGGCTACTATTCAATTTCTTATTCTAAAACTTGGTAATTAAAGGTAAATAAAGAATAATTTATTCTTTCTCTGCAGTGGAACTAAGTTTGTTGTTGTTGTTGTTGTTGTTGTTGTTGTTGAGATGGAGTCTCGCTCTGTGGCCCAGGCTGGAGTGCAGTGGCCGGATCTCAGCTCACTGCAAGCTCCGCCTCCCAGGTTTACGCCATTCTCCTGCCTCAGCCTCCCAAGTAGCTGGGACTACAGGCGCCGGCCACCTCATCGGGCTAGTTTTTTTGTATTTTTTTTTAGTAGAGACGGGGTTTCACTGTGTTCGCCAGGATGGTCTCGATCTCCTGACCTCGTGATCCGCCCGTCTCGGCCTCCCAAAGTGCTGGGATTACAGGCTTGAGCCACCGCGCCCGGCCAGAACTAAGTTTTTGATACAAAATAACCCCAGTGGATGAGGGAAAGTTCATTAGAGATTAGAATGACAGTTAATAAATATAGAAAAAAGAAGACAATTTAATTACCATTTGGCAACTTCTAATTAAGTAACTGATGCGAGAAAGAATCATTACTGCATGCTAAAACCATTCAGGGAAAGATGTCAAAGATTTCAGTGTATCAACCCATAGAATACTTTCTAGTGGCAAGAAGATAAAGGAATAGTTACCTTAACCCTATGATCTTAGAATCTGATAGTGAGTACACTAGATATTTTGTGAAGAAAATGGCATCAGGCTGGGCGTTGTGGCTCATGCCTGTAATCCCAGCACTTTGGGAGGCAGAGGTGGGTGGATCACCTGAGGTCAGGAGTTCGAGACCAGCCTGGCCAACATGATAAAACACCATCTCTACTAAAAATACAAAAATTTGGGCCGGGCGCGGTGGCTCAAGCCTGTAATCCCAGCACTTTGGGAGGCCGAGACGGGCGGATCACGAGGTCAGGAGATCGAGACCATCCTGGCTAACACGGTGAAACCCCGTCTCTACTAAAAACTACAAAAAACTAGCCGGGCGACGTGGCGGCGCCTGTAGTCCCAGCTACCCGGGAGGCTGAGACAGGAGAATGGCGTGAACCCGGGAGGCGGAGCTTGCAGTGAGCTGAGATCCGGCCACAGCACTCCAGCCTGGGTGACAGAGCGAGACTCCGTCTCAAAAAAAAAAAAAAAAACAAAACAAAACAAAACAAAACAAAACACTTTGCTGGGCGTGGTGGCGAGCGTCTGTAATCCCAGCTACTTGGGAGGCTGAGGCAGGAGAATCACTTGAACCTGGGAAGTGGAGGTTGCAGTGAGCCAAGATCGTGCCACTGCACTCCAGTCTGGGTGACAAGAGTGAAACTCCGTCAAAAAAAGAAAAAAAAAGACAAAGAAAGAAAGAAAGCCAGCAAGCAAGCGAGAAAGAAAATGGCATCAACGGTGAAGAATTGTTGCCCAACATGTTTAATGTAATTGTATTCAAGCCTAAAATTCTGCTTTACCGGAAATAAAAGAGAATACAGTTAAAGAACACCATGAGGAAACAATCAGATAAATACAGAAAGTGAGAACATTGACCCAACTTCTATAAGCTGGCGAGGTATCTCCAATAAGTTCAAAGTCAAGAAAAAAAACGGGGCCAGGTACTACGCTTGATTTTTTTTTTCTTGAGACGGAGTCTCGCTCTGTCGCCCAGACTGGAGTGCAGTGGCGGAATCTCGCCTCACTGCAAGCTCCGCCTCCCGGGTTCACGCCATTCTCCTGCCTCAGCCTCCGTAACAGCTGGGACTACCGACGCCCGCCACCATGCCCGACTAATTTTTTTTTTTTTTTTTTTTTTTTTTTTTTTTTTTTTTAGTAGAGACGGGGTTTCACCATGTTAGCCAGGATGGTCTCGATCTCCTGACCTCGTGATCCACCTGCCTCGGCCTCCCAGAGTGCTGGAATTACGGGTGTGAGCCACCGCGCCTGGCCTACATTTTTTTTTCATAGAAAAATCTGGCATCCCCTAACATTCAGGACCCTAATGACCTGGCTCTTCCTTGCTTGTTTCAACTTTATGCCCATTCCTTTGGCTACTTATTCCCAGATCATGCCACCATCTTTACACCCATACACCCAGTCAACTTCCTTTTAGTTTTTTAATTAAGATGTATTTGTCTTAACTGTTTTTAAATGCACAGTGCTGTAGAGTGAAGTACATTCACATTGCTGTGCAACCATCACTACCATCCATCTCCAGAATTTTTTCTCTTGCAAAACTGAAACTCTGTCCCCATTAAACAATAACTCTCCACTCCCCAATCCATACCCTTGACAACACCCATTCTACTTTCTGTCTCTGAATTTCATTACCCTAGGTACCTCATGTAAGTGGAATCATACAGTATTTGTCCTTTTTATGATTTGCTTCTTTCACTTAGTGTAACGTTCTCAAGGTTCATCCATTTTGCAGCATGAGTCAGAATTTCATTCCTTTTTTTTTTTTTTTTTTTTTTTTTGAGATGGAGTCTTGCTCTTGTTGCCCAGACTGGAGTGCAATGGCACCATCTCGGCTCCCTGCAACCTCCACCTGCTGGGCTCAAGTGATTCTCCTGCCTCAGCCTCCCAAATAGCTAGGATTACAGGTGCCTGCCACCATGCCCAGCTAATTTTTGTATTTTCAGTAGAGAGGGGGTTTCACCATGTTGGCCAGGCTGGTCTCGAACTCCTGACCTCAGGTGATCTGCCTGCCTTGGCCTCCCAAAGTGCTGGGATCACAGGCATGAGCCACCACGCCCAGCCAACATTTCCTTCCTTTATAAAGGTGAATATTCCATTGTATGAATGTACCACATTTTACTTATCCATTTATCCATTTTTGGACATTTGGGTGGTTTTCCACCTTTCAGCTATTGTGAATAATGCTACTATGAATATGCATGTGCAAATATCTCTTCAAGACCTTGCTTTCACTTCTTTGGGATATATATCCAGAAGTGGAATTGCTAGATCATATGGCAACTGTATGTTGAATTTTTTAAAGAACTGCCTTATTGTTTTCCACAGGAGCTGCACCATTTTACACTCCCTCCAACAGTACACAAGGATTCCAATTTCTCCACATCCTTGCCAACATTATTTTCTGTTTTTTTGATAGTAGCCATCTGAAAGGGTAGGAGGTATATCTCACCACGGTTTTGATTTGCATTTCCCTAATGATTAGTGATGTTGAGCATTTTTTCATATACTTACTGGCTATATTTATTCAATAGCTGCAGAGTATTACTGGTAGAAACCATAATTTACTTAAACAATGTCCTGGATAAATAAACTTTCTCAGTTCTTAAAAACAAAACTGCAATGACTCTCCTTGTACATTCTTCTGTTTTCAATTTCTTTTTTTTTTAGACTGAGTCTCGCTCTGTCGACCCAGGCTGGAGTGCAGTGGCATGATCTCGGCTAACTGCAAGCTCAGCCTCCCGGGGTTCATGCCATTCTCCTGCCTCAGCCTCCGGAGTAGCTTGGGACTACAGGCGCGCGCACCACCACACCCGGCTAATTTTTTTTTTTTTTTTTTTTTTTTTTTAATTTTTGGTAGAGACGGGGTTTCACCGTGTTAGCCAAAGTAGTCTCAATCTCCTGACCTCGTGATCCGCCTGCCTTGGCCTCCCAAATTGCTGGGATTACAGGCCTGAGCCACTGAGCCTGGCTGTTTTCAATTTTTAAAAACTTTTTTATTATAGAAATTTTCACATATACACTAAAGTAGACAAGCTAATATAAAGAATATCATGTATTTATGAGGTAGTTTCAAGTTATCAACCCACATTCCCCACTCCTACATTTTATTTTAAAGTAAATTTCAGTGATATCATTTAGTGTGCAGAGAGTTGCCAAGGGATCTTTAAAATTTGTTCTTTTTTTTCTTCTTTGAATCGGGGTCTCACTCTGTCACCCAGGCTGCAGTGCAGTGGTGCAATTATGGCTGGCTGGAACTACAGGTGCCCACCACCATGCCCAGCTAATTTTTTAAAAAAATTTTTGTAGAGATGGGGGGGGGGGTCTCCCTTTTCTTCCCAGGCTGGTCTTGAACTCCTAACCTCAAGGGATCCTCCGGCTTCAACCTCCAAAAGTGCTGGAGTTACAGGTGTGAGCCACCGTGCCCAGTCAAATTTGTACATTCTTTTGGTGTGCACATAAGAATACATTTGTAAGATAAATTCCAAAATATGAACTTCCTGGGTCAAAGTAGAGTTGAATTTTACATTGACAGCTATTGCCCACTCATTCTTTACAAAGCGTGTATGGATTTATACTCCTATCAACAATAAATTAGCCAGGCATGGTGGCATGCACTCGTAAGCCCTGCTATTCAAAAGGATAGTTTCAGCCCAAGAGTTTAAGACCAGTGTGGGTAACATAGGGAGACCTCCTCTGGGGGGGGAAAAAAGGGTTTCCCTATATCCTCATCAAAACAGTATATAGTCAAACTTTTCATCTTTGCATTTGTGAAAAATCATATTTTATTTTTGTTTTATGGTGTTAGATTTTTGTATTTTAAAAAATCGTTTGTATTTTCTGTAGAAACCTGTTTTTCTCTGAGTTGAACATTTTTGTACTTCTTTTTTAATAATTAGATAAAAATATAATTTTTGTCATACATTTTACAAATATTTTTCTTGGGGTTTGTTATATTTGTTTGCTACGCAGAAAATTTAGATTTCTACGTAGTTATATTTATCAATTTTTATTTATTTATTTAGAGACAGAATCTCACTCTGTCGCCCAGACTGGAGTGCAATGGCACGATCTCGGCTCACTGCAACCTCTGTCTCCCGGGTTCAAGTAATTCTCCTGCCTCAGTCTCCCAAGTAGCTGGGATTACAGGCACCCTCCACCACACCCGGCGAAATTTTTGTATTTTTGGTAGAGACGGGGTTTCACCGTGTTGGTCAGGCTGGTCTCAAACTCCTGACCTCAGGTGATCCACCCGCCTTAGCCTCTCAAAGTGCTTGGATTACAGGCGGGAGTCACCGCGCCCAGCCTACATTTATCAATTTTTAATTTTATGGTTTATATGCTCTTTGAAAACCCTCTCACCACTCCAACCTTAGTTTTATTTTTTTCCCTTGTTTTCTTGTGGTATTTTTATATCCTCTCTCTCCCTCTATTTTTTTTTTATTTTTAATTTTTTTTGAATATTTAACTATTTGCTTTGTTTGGAATTTACTTTGATGTCAGGACATCAAATAGATCCACTGTTTTTCTCCCACATGCCTCCACTGGCAGCAGACTAAAGTTTCTGTTCTATCACTAGAGAGTAAGTATAGTTACTGAATCAGATACCCTGAGAGGGATCATTTATGCTCAGGATGAATAATCTGTCTTATCTATTAGATCCTTAGGAGATTGCAGGGGTTTTTTGTTTGTTTTTGACGGAGTTTCGCTCCTGTTGCCTAGGCTGGAGTGCAGTGGCACCATCTCCCAGCTCACCGCAACCTCCGCCTCCCAAGTTCAAGCGATTCTCCTGCCTCAGCCTCCTGAGTAGCTGGGATTACAGGCATACGCCAACACCATGCCCTGCTAATTTTGTATTTTTAGTAGAGACGGGGTTTCTCCATGTTGGTCAGGCTGGTCTCGAACTCCTGACCCCAGGTGATCCGCCTGCCTTGGCCTCCCAAAGTGCTGGGATTACAGGCGTGAGTCACTGCACCGGCCCCGAAATTTCAGGTTTTGATAGATGGAATGGGTGAAGACAATGAGAGCTAGCAAGGAAGAACGGGATTCAGAAGCAAGACTGGAAATCTCTACAAGAAAGGTTAACTTCTTAACTCACAAGTTAAACAAAGCCTGCAGACTCCGTGCGGAGCTCAGGGACCCAGCGGTAGCCGATCCAGACCAGGTTCTCCCGGACGCCCCGCCTGCCCGACAGAGCTTTAGCATAGAGTCCCCTCAGGCGTAGTCGCCAGGACGGGGCGGAACCCTGCGGAGCTCCCACCCCCCGGGACCAAGGCCGCTGCCGGGGCCGCGTAGCCACGCGAGTGGAATCAGAGGAGCCTCGACGCAAGGAGAGCCGGGCCCGCTCTCTGCGCCCGTCACCGCCATCCTTGTGTAGCGAAGTCGGCCTCCGAGTCGCCGCCGCACGTCGTGGGCTCCCAAGAAGCCTCCAACCCCGCCACCAGCTGCCTTTGCACCAGCCTCCCAGACTAGCCTGGGGTGCTGAGATGGGGGCGGGCCCGAGCCACGGGTTGGGGCGGGGTCTGACGCACGCCCCGCCCCCCGCGCCCCTCCCCGCCCCGCCCCGCCCCGCGCCCGCCCGCCCCCGCGCCCGCCCCGCCCCCGCGCCCCGCCCCGCCGCGCCCCGCCCCGCGCCCCGCCCCGCGCCCCGCGCCCCGCCCCGCCCCCCGCGCCTACCTCTCCAGTCCCCGCCCTCCCGCGCCCGCCCCGCCAGTCCCCGCCCCTCCCCTGTCCAGCCGCTCTAGCCCCTCCCCGCCTTCCCGCGCGGCCCGTCTCGCCTGCCCCCGCCTCGCTCGCCCCCGTACGGCCCGCCCCTGGCCCTCCTCCCCTTCCTGCTCCGGGCCCGCCAGTAGCCGGTCGCGGCGGCGAGGGACTAGGACGCGGCTGGAGCAGTGCCGTGAAGCGAGGGGCTGAGAGACGGCGGCGGTGGAAAGCGGAGAGATGCTGGGCGTGGCGGCCGGGATGACCCACAGGTACGGGCCGCGCCGCGCGGCGCCCGCCACGTCAGCCCCGCCGCTCCTGGCGGGCCCTCGGGCCGGGCCTGGCGCGGGCGGGCGGCCGGGCTTTCCCCGCGGCCTCCCTGCGGCCTCACCCGGGCGGCGCGGAGCCCGGAGCCGGGACCCCCAGCGCTTTGGAGGCGGCGTGGCTGCGTGCGGGCCCGCGGAGGAGACCCCTGCTGTTCACGCCCGGGTGTCCGCGGTGGCACGGGCGCTGACGCCGACTCGCTGCCCCCAGAGTTCCTGAAGACAAATCAGTATTTGCCTAGCTAATCATTTATCTTCTAGCAGTAGGGATCAGCAGGTCGCAGACGTCTTGGTCTTGGGACCCCTCTTGGGACTAGAGGACCTGGGAAGGATGGCTGTCTCCATAGACTATACTAGAAAGCAAAACCGAGACAGTGAAGTTACAGTTAACTAATTGAATAAATCCGTGGTATGTTGACGTACATACCGCATTTTTATGCAACATAGGGTTTTTGCTAAAACAAAAGAGTTCGTGGGACTAGTGGCGTCCTTTACAGTTTGCGAATCTCTTGAGTTGTCTGACTTGGTAGAGACAACTGCGTTCTCCCATCTGCTTTGCGTTCAGCCTGTTGCGGTATATTTTCATATGAAGAAAATCTGATCTTACACAGATGTGTGGTTGAAAAAGGGAGTACTGTCTTAATAGCTTTTTCAGATAATTATGGGTATTCTTTATTACTACACCAAAACTACGTAAGTTAAGTGGAAGTTTCCCAAAGGCTGGTTTGGATGTGGAATCTGAAGCTACTGTCAGTGGACTTTTCACACAGTTATATTAAAATTTCTTGGTCTGTCTTGCAGTTATCTGAAGCTGCTATCAGCGGACTTTTCACACAGTTTCGTTAGAAATTCCTTGGTCTCTCTTGCAGTTTGAATGCAGCCAAAGCTTCTGAATGGCCTTTGCACACAGTTACATTAAAATTCCTTGGTCTGTCTTGCAGTTTGAATGGACGTGTTACCCATTGTAACACCATATGTTTGTCATTTGGAAAATACTGGCTTACTGAGTTTGGCAGATCCCAAGCTGACGCATTTCATTAATAGCGCCGAATAACATTCGTTACTATCAGTATTGATTTCATTAGCAACGTCTTTATGTTAAAAGCTGTCAGATACTAGGTGTGGTGCTTACAAGTTTTCCAAAATTCTAATTTTCAGTTGAAAGCTTGCTTTTTATCATTGGAAACAAAATATTGTCAATTGTTTTCCTTAAAGTGACAGATTCACTTTGTTCGGTTTCAAGGGAATGTCTGGCAATGCAGGTTTAAATAACCCTAGTTTGTCAGTTGTTCTTTCCAGTAAAAATGATATTTCTTGAAACAAGCAAGTAATTCAGCTCATCGTTCTATTACAGAAGTGCACACCTGCCATTTGGTCACAAGTAACAAAAAAGAGTCAAAGCTCAAGATTTGATAACAATAATTTGTACTCCTTCATCATGGACTTTCTTCCCTTTTTTTTTTTTTTTGAGACGGAGTCTCGCTCTGTCGCCCAGGCTGGAGTGCAGTGGTCAGATCTCAGCTCACTGCAAGCTCCGCCTCCCGGGTTTACGCCATTCTCCTGCCTCAGCCTCCCGAGTAGCTGGGACTACAGGCGCCTGCCACCTCGCCTGGCTAGTTTTTTGTATTTTTTAGTAGAGACGGGGTTTCACCGTGTTAACCAGGATGGTCTCGATCTCCTGACCTCGTGATCCGCCCGTCTCGGCCTCCCAAAGTGCTGGGATTACAGGCTTGAGCCACCGCGCCCGGCCAACTTTTTTCCTTAAAGTATTGACTAGTAAGTTGATATAAAATTTAAAGTATTCGTGAGATATTAAGAATAATGGGGCCGGGCGCGGTGGCTCAAGCCTGTAATCCCAGCACTTTGGGAGGCCGAGACGGGCGGATCACGAGGTCAGGAGATCGAGACCATCCTGGCTAACACGGTGAAACCCAGTCTCTACTAAAAAATACAAAAAAAAACTAGCCGGGCGAGCTGGCGGGCGCCTGTAGCCCCAGCTACTCGGGAGGCTGAGGCAGGAGAATGGCTTAAACCCGGGAGGCGGAGCTTGCAGTGAGCTGAGATCCGGCCACTGCACTCCAGCCTGGGCGACAGAGTGAGACTCCGTCTCAAAAAAAAAAAAAAAAAGAATAATGGATATGTAGTGTAATAAAGGAGATAATAGTTTCCTTTTAAGACCTTCAAACGTCTCTGGTCCAGTGTCCCTCCCCCTCCTGTCCCCTTCCCATCCTGAATTTACCATTAATAATTTACTTTTTGGGGGGAGGGTAATCATTCAAATTATTGTGCATTCGTAACCATCATACATGTCCAGAAATCTTTGTCTTACCAAAACTGAAACTGTACCTATTAACCAACTCTCCATTCCCCTCCTCCCGCCAGCCCCTGGCAGCCATCATCCTACTTTCTATGACTTTAACTACTGCTGGTACCTCATATCTCATGTAAGTGGAATCATACACTATTTGTTGTGTATGTCATAGTTTGTTCTTTTTTGTTGCTGAGTAGTGCTCCGTGGTATGGTTGTACAGGAATTTAACTGTTCACATGTTGAAGGACATTCAAGCTGTTAGTTTTGGACTATTAAGAAAGCTACTATGAACAAATAGACAAGTATTTGTTGTTGTTTTTGAGACAGTGTCTTGCTCTGTCACCCAGGCTGGAGTGGAGTGCATGCAGTAGTATGGTCATGACTTACTGCACTCTTGACCTCCCAGGCTGAAGCAGTCCTCCCGCCTCAGTCCCGGAACTAGCTGGGACTACAGGCACACGCCACCATGCCTGGATGATTTTTGTATTTTTTTGGTAGAGACAGCATTTCGCCATGTTGTCCAGGCTAGTCCAGGAGTCCCAAACTCCTGGGTTCCGGCAATCCACCCACCTCAGCCTCCCAAAGTGCTGGAATTTTAGAGCCACTGTGCCCGGACTGTCTAGGTTTTATGTGAATGTAAGTTTTCCTTTTGTGGGGTAAATGTCCAAGAGTGTGCAATTGCCAGGTTGTACAGAAATTGCATGTTTACACAATGAGATACCATCTCACACCAGTTAGAATGGCAATCATTAAAAAGTCAGGCAACAACAGGTGCTGGAGAGGATGTGGAGAAATAGGAACACTTTTACACTGTTGGTGGGATTGTAAACTAGTTCAACCATTATGGAAAACAGTATGGCGATTCCTCAAGGATCTAGAACTAGATGTACCATATGACCCAGCCATCCCACTACTGGGTATATACCCAAAGGATTATAAATCATGCTGCTATAAAGACACATGCACACGTATGTTTATTGCAGCACTATTCACAATAGCAAAGACTTGGAATCAACCCAAATGTCCATCTGTGACAGACTGGATTAAGAAAATGTGGCACATATACACCATGGAATATTATGCAGCCATAAAAAAGGATGAGTTTGCGTCCTTTGTAGGGACATGGATGCAGCTGGAAACCATCATTCTTAGCAAACTATCACAAGAACAGAAAACCAAATACCGCATGTTCTCACTCATAGGTGGGAACTGAACAATGAGATCACTTGGACTGGGGAAGGGGAACATCACACACCGGGGCCTATCATGGGGAGGGGGGAGGGGGGAGGGATTGCATTGGGAGTTATACCTGATATAAATGATGAATTGATGGGTGCTGACGAGTGGATGGGTGCAGCACACCAACATGGCACAAGTATACATATGTAACAAACCTGCACGTTATGCACAGGTACCCTAGAACTTAAAGTCTAATAAAAAAATAAAAATAAAAAATAAAAAAAAAAGAGAAAAAAAAGAAATTGCATGTTTAGCTTTTTAAGAAACTGACAGTTTTTTTCCAGCGTGACTGTACCATTTCACTTAAAAAAGTGAAATTGACTATTTTCCTGTGAGTACATAGAGGTAAAGAATTCAGGGACACTACCATGGCCTTCTTTAGTGCTGAGCGGCCAGCAGTTGTACCAACTGTTGTTTTTGCACTATCTGTGTGTCAACACAGTGCACAATGCTACAGTGACTTCTTAGGAATATCTTAGTTTGATGAAAATAGCTTCGATCTCTCAGACCCCTTAAAAAGGTCTTGGAGACCCTCAGGGGTTCAAGGCCATACTTTAAGAACCACTGTTAAAGACATAATCCTAAATGATGAGGGATATGCAGGTATTGGGGATATTTAAAAAGGAACAAATACAAGGTTTCTCTTAAAATTGTTCTTGAATGCTTGTGGTAGTGTGTGCCTTGTAGTTTTGGGGAGTTTTAGTAGGATGTAATAACTAAGACTTCGGCCATTATGGAAGAAGCAACTCTCTGCCTTTCAGGATTTTCCCTGATAAGAAAATGGCTAGTGCCATTATGAAGAGGGAAAATGCCATGGGCCTGAGTGTCTTCACACCTTTTCAGTGCGCTGTCCCTGTTTGTATGGTGAGAAAATCAAATTCTTGATTTTTTTTTTTTTTTTTTTTTTTTTTTTTGAGACGGAGTCTCACTGTGTCGCCCAGGCTGGAGTGCAGTGGCCGGATCTCAGCTCACTGCAAGATCCGCCTCCTGGGTTCACGCTATTCTCCTGCCTCAGCCTCCCGAGTAGCTGGGACTACAGGCGCCTGCCACCTCACCCGGCTAATTTTTTGTATTTTTAGTAGAGACAGAGTTTCACCGTGTTAGCCAGGATGGTCTCGATCTCCTGACCACGTGATCTGCCCGTCTTGGCCTCCCAAAGTGCTGGGATTACAGGCTTGAGCCAACACGCCCGGCCCAAACTCTTGATTTTTAAGAAAGCTAAGGAAAGTTTGGTGGTAGAAAACATCATTTCAGTTCTGGTGGTTCCGTTTCTCGCAGGCTTAGAGAAAACTCTGTCAGGATTGTGCTGTCTTGATTTTATTTGATCATTCCCACCCTTTCCCTTGGCTATAGCCCCTTGACCTGTCTCCTGGGCGGTTCTTTCCTTTGCTAAATGTGGGTACAGCAAGTAGGCTTTCCTTTCCTCCTAGAGAGGGGGACCTTGGAGCCCCTCCACTGGGTCAGAGAAACTTCCGTAGCTACAACAGATCAGTAAGAGGAGAGCAGAGCTTTACTCTGAAAGCCTCTGTTTTCAATAATGTTGTGTTTGCTCTTTGGATAATCATTTAAATAAACACACCTCAGTGTAGGTCATGTTCTTACCTAGGTTTGAACTTACATAGAAGGAAAAACATCTCAAACCATTTTGTCAGTTTTATAGTTCTCGTAACTATACTTTAAGCTGTGGTTTTCCACCCACAGGGATGTCGTCTACATTATATGCTGGACTGTTGCCACATTATCTTCCAAAAACTTTAATTTTAAGACACTTGAGAAGCAGGAGCTGCACTACCTGTTGCCGTATACTGTGCATTCTTCAGCAACAGAGGTTTCTTTTCCCTCTTTCTGATATAATCTCTTTTATTTGATCATATCAGACATTTCCGCCCTGGAGCTTACTGCAGGGGTGAGTAAGGGAGTCATTTTCCTGCATCTTTTTTCACGTTGGAGCATGTTTTGGAGCTCGACGAGTCTGCAGTGACATTTAACAGTGGGGCGGGGCAGCTGCAGATGAAGCAAGGGCTGAAGAGTGCATTCCGTGAGAGGTAGGAAGAAAGGCGAAGGTAGTAGTTCAACTGCTGGCAGTATGTGCTTGGCGGTAGGAGGCACAGGACTCAGCATCAGCACACCAGGAGTCCAGGGCTTTCAGGATGTCTAAGTAGCAAGCAAGGTAAAGCAAGATAACAGACAACATGCATTTACAACAAATGTTTACACATACTTTCTACAAAAATGGAATCACAGTCATGTTGTTCTGCAGTTGCACTTTTTAGTATTAAAAAAGTTACAGTAAAATATGCAAAACAAAATTTGCTATTTTAACTATTTTTAAGTGTACAGTTTTGTGGCATTACATACATTCACATTGCTGTACAATCATCACTACCCTTCCTTCCGAGAACTTTTTCATCTTCCCAAACTGAGACTCTGTGTCCAGTAAATACCAACTGCCCATTTCTTGCAATTGCCTTTTTACTTCAACAAGCTGTCTTAGAGTGGTATATCTGGGTTTACCTTATTTTTTTAACCTTAGTTTTAATGGCTGCATAGTATTTCACAGTGTACGTGTGATATGACTTATACAACCAGTCCTTGGCTAGTGGTTATTTGGGTCCTGTTTTTTAATTATTGCAAACACTTTGAACATCTCTGCCACAGTGTTTTTTGTTTTGTTTTGTTTTGTTTTGTTTTTGAGACAGGGTCTCACTCTGTCACCCTGACTGGAGTAAAGTGGTACAATCATGGCTCACTGCAGCCTCAGCCTCCTGGGGTCAGGAGATCCTTTCACCTTAGCCTCCCGAGTAGCTGGGACAACAGGTGCACGCCACTGTGCCCGGCTAATATTTTGTGTTTTTTGTAGAGACAGGGTTTCTCCATGTTCCCCAGCGTAGTCTTGAATTCCTAGACTCAAGCGATCCGCCCTCCTCAGCCTCCCAAAGTTCTGGAATTATAGACGTGAGCCACTGCATCCAGCTACCAGAGTTTTCGTAGCTTTCTGAGTGTAGAGTTAGTATGTACATGGGTGGTTGGGTTCATGTTCTAATCCTAGTTCTGTCCCTTCATGGCTCTTTGATCTTGGCCCTGTCAGCATCTTTAAGCCTCAGATTCTTAATTTATAAAGTAATCCCACCTATCTCAGACGTTGTTGTGATAATTAAATATGAAGGCAAATGCAAATATTTCTGAAAGGATACAGATGAAATTTTTAGTGATTGTTGCTTCTGGAGAGGGAGACTAGGCACCTGAGAATCCAGGATGAGAGGGAAATGTTTTATTGTATAGCTTTTTGTACTGTTTTGATTTTTAAAATCATGTGTATGTTTTCAGTTTTAAACCATTTAACGCCATGCCAAGAACATAGTAGATGCTCAGTGAGCCATCGGTTCCCATCATCCTGGTTCTTTTCCCCGGACTTATACTGCTGCTGATGGCACTTAACATGGTTGCTTTTGTTTCTTCCTGTCCTTCCCTCCCTTTAGTCACTTTCTGGCTGAGTTCTTACCTTCGAATTTTCTCTTGAATCCTTCGTTTTCTTTTTTCACTCCTTTCTTACTGATTTCCTTTTCACCCTGGTTCTGAAAATCTTTCAAATGAACTAAGATGACAGTATTAAGGCTGGGAAAGACTTGAGAGAATGCAGAGCCAATGCCCTGTGGACTGTGAACTTATTCCAACTGGCTGGAAATAAAAATTCATGCACATATTAAGTGTTTGAAGTGGAAGAAATAATGTTTGTGAACGTTTCTAATTTTCATTTAAATGTTGATAAAGTACAGATTCTTTTAAGGGGTTTGTGGAATTTGTGGTGGTATTTATATAGTGCATGCTTTATCTGTTCACATGTGCTAAAAAGACAATCATAGTGATGTGAAGATCTAAGATAATTTATTTAACATTTAAAAAATGGCTTTATATGTGAAAAAGTTGGAACCTACTGAACTAATGCAGTAAGCACTTTAGTGGGTCTCCTGTGTTAGCCCTTTATTTAAACTGCTCCTTTATTTTATAGGACAGGATTTGCCTAGAGAGGTAAAATAGTTTATTCAAGGCTGAAAAGTGAGTTAACAGCAGGGTTAGGAATACAGCCCAAGCTATAGTTGTATTGTGGGGTCTCCTCTGCTATATTACACTGGTTTGGTCTGTTACTTTATTCACATTGCATTGTTACAGTTTGTTGTATGTATATATTTTATCTTTTTGTCTACAGTATGTAGTAAATACCTTGAGGACCAAGGCCTATAGCTGAGCCCATTAACATGGTAGGTATGTTTGGAAATGTCTGAATGAATTATGGATATTGGCCCAGAATTGTTCTATTACAGGTGTCCTGGATGTCAGGCTCTTTCAAGTGATTCCTTTTGAAGAGCACTTCAAAAGTGTTGTTGAAGACCTGATGTTCCTAGCCACATGTGCTGGTGCTTGCAACTTTTTCCTCTCCAGAGAGATCCCTTCCTATTGATGGGCTTCCTTACCGATGCATCAGCTGAGTGACAAATGTTACCAACTACTTAAACAGATATGTTTATTTCTCATTAGTGAATGCAGTTGTTGTTTTTGTTTGCTTTTAAAGCTGGCACATTGCTGTCCCATATAAAATCTGCCTTGTTAATACAGCGAGGAAGGGAGGGAGAATGCACGTTGGGTAGGCAGTTGCAGCTTTTGCTACAGCTGGCTGTTTCTCCTCTCAGTGCAGTAGATTCAACAGGATTTGTTTTTCTGTGGAAGGTACAGTGCAGGTGCACCTGACTGATCTGTCATCCGTGTTGGTTTCAGATTTTTCTAAAGCACTACTTTGGTCACATATTTTCAAAATATTGAGAAGCTGCTTATCGCCTGTCAAGTAGGTCCAAACTCCAGCTCCTAGAATTTAAGGCTGTTTGTGATCTGGCGCAACCCATCTTAATAGCCTTGTCACACACTATTTCCTTAGCCTGTGTCTCTCTAACCCACCCACTGCCTTTTCTGAAAATGATGATTTCCTGCCTCAGTGCTGTTCATGCCCTTCTCTTGGCCTGGAAAATCATAATCTTTTGTGTTTTCTTGGCCGGGGGGGGGGGGGGGCAAAATTGCCACTTCCCTCATAAAATAACGAATTCCTGGAGCATTAATTTACCCCCTGCCGTGCAGTAGGGAATTAGGGATTCAGAGCTTTTTCTTTTCTCCCAAAGCATTTTGAATTCTTTTTTGGTAATTACCAATTTCTATTTTGTTTTATAGTTTTTTGTATATATGTCTAATCTTTTCTGCCAAAATGTAGTCTCTGGAAGTCAAGGAATGTCTTAATCAAATTTGTTAAATATCCAAAGAAAAACAAACTGGACAGTAGGCTTTATTTCTCCTTTGATTTGTTAGCGAATCAGAAAGTTCAAGGCTAGCTCTGCTTAGTGTCTTTGACATTGTTTGAATAAATTCACAAAACTTTGAGTAAGACAGGATCATTTTCTTTGGTTTAGTGAGTCTACGTATATTACAGACTGCTGGCAGAGATCCAACATCATGAAACATTGAAGAGAAATTCAAATGATATTTAGGCATCCTTGTTTAGTCTAGTTTCCTCCTAGGCCACTCTTTTGGAAACTCTGTTAGTCATAACCACCTTTTCTTAACTACCTACTTCCACACAAATACCTTAAAGATATTATTTTATATAATCTTACCATCACAGCCACACCATGAAGTAGGATCTTTGTATCTGTTTTACAGATAAGGAAACCAAGCTTAAGAGGTTAAGAACTCACCAAGTTGTACAATTAGTGACAGCTGGGGTTCAAACCAAAGTGCCCTGTAGAGCCCTGTGTCTCCTCACTTCACATCACTGGTTAAGAAGAGGTCACAGCTTGCTAATTGTTTTTCCAAGTCTCAAGGCTTTTTCTTGGCATGTCCAGACAACCTATCCAGTTTTATTCCCTACTACACTTAAGCTTACATCATCTTATTGCCAACCATACCACAGTCCCTCTTTCTGAACGTGATTTTTGTTATTCTGCCAGGAGTTGCCTTTCCTTTTTGAAGGGGGTAGGAGTTCCCAAGTCTTACACTCAAGTCCCAGCAAACTCCTCTATCTTGAAGATGGCTTCCCTGGCTGCTTCCACACCTGTTAGGCTTTCTGTCCTTGACCTCCCGGAGAATGCAATGGATAAGATTCAGTTCTTTACCTAGATTTAGTGTGTCTATATTTGTGTGCAACACACAAACTTCATTATTTTTAGTTGAACTCTTGGCTGTGCTTGTATATGTGAAAGTGATATTTACAAATTTTGGAAGACATCTTTTAATACAGTTTGTGTCCATTATATACACTGTACTATGCTATAGGGCATGGAGTATACAGCTGTAATAGAGTGAAGGACACATTGTCTAATATTGTAGCTTTGTGTGTACAAGTCCCATAAGAGACTGTTTAGAAAAGTCTTTTAGAAATTTGACTGGGCATGGTGGCTCACACCTGTAATCTCAGCACTTTGGGAGGCTGAAGCAAGAGGATTGCTTGAGCCCAGGAGTTCAAGATGAGCCTGGGCGACATAGTGGTACCCCATCTCTACAAAAATTTTAAAATTAGCTAGGCATGGTGGCACGTGCCCGTAGTCCTGTGGCAGCTAGGTCTCACTAATGCGGGCCTCCATAACAACTGTTTCAATACTGAGTGAGTGGCCGGGCGCGGTGGCTCAAGCCTGTAATCCCAGCACTTTGGGAGGCCGAGGCGGGCGGATCACGAGGTCAGGAGATCGAGACCATCCTGGCTAACACGGTGAAACCCCGTCTCTACTAAAAATACAAAAAACTAGCTGGGCGAGGTGGCGGGCGCCTGTAGTCCCAGCTACTCAGGAGGCTGAGGCAGGAGAATGGCGTAAACCCGGGAGGCGGAGTTTGCAGTGACCTGAGATCTGGCCACTGCACTCCAGCCTGGATGACAGAGCGAGACTCCTTCTCAAAAAAAAAAAAAAAAAAAAAAAAAAATACTGAGTGAGTGGTTAAGTTAAATAGTAAAAGCTAAAAAAGCCAGTGCCCTTATCAAAGGCTGGACTGCAAATGAAACCCACCAAGAGTTTTGCCTAGGCCTTTCCTGGGCCTTAAAGCATGACAAAATAACAAAATAATTACTTATTTTTTATTTTATTTATTTATTTTTTTGAAACGGAGTCTCGCTCTGTCACCCAAGCTGGAGTGCAGTGGCGAGATCTCGGCTCACTGCAAGCTCCGCCTCCCAGGTTCACGCCTTTCTCCTGCCTCAGACTCCAGAGTAGCTGGGACTACAGGCGCCCGCCACTGCGCCCGGCTAAATTTTTGTATTTTTAGTAGAGATGGGGTTTCACCGTGGTCTCAAATCTTCTGACCTCGTGATCTGCCCTCCTCGGCCTCCCAAAGTGCTGGGATTACAGGCATGAGCCACCACACCCAGCCAACAAAAGAATCCTTAACAGGACCCTTTTAGGATTAAACAAATTTTATTATGGGTCTGAAGAAACTACCCAAACCTCTGTGATTTAGTAGGAGACAAGATAAGAGTAATCACCTCAGCACCTGGACCCATTTAGATGCAGTAAATTAATGAGGATCCAGAAGGTCTCCAGCACTCAGACCTTAGTTATAGATTAAAAGAAGTTAATCACTTATGTCTTTAGATGAATGCACACTTACACGTAGACATATAGCTTAGAAGGTGTATACGCTCTGGAAAACTGCAATTTTGAGTTAGTCTGGTGATAATTTCCAGGCCTTCTTCCTGTAACTGGTTGCAGAAATAAAAACTCTTTTCCTCCCAAGTTCATCTGCATCTCTCTATTGGGCCACGAGAAATAGCAGCCCGACCCTCAGTTTGGTCCGGGAACAGTCCCAGCTACTCAGGAGGCTGAGGTGGGAGGATCCCCTGAGCCTGGGATGTTGAGTCTTGCCACTGCACTCCAACCTGGGTAACACAGCAAGACTCTGTCTTTCTCTTTCTCTCCCTCTCTCTTTTCTGTCTTCTTTCTTTTCCTCTCTCTCTCAAAAAAGAAATAAGAAATTTGAAGGAGGAAGTGGTAATTTGTTACTAGTTATTATAGATTAGTTGTTACTTATTGAAGACATTACGACCTGTCAAATGTTATTGGATTCTCAGCAGGTAGAGATGTATTGGTCATTGTAGGGTTCAGCCAGACGCCTGGCTGATTTGGAATGTTGTAGGGAAAATTCAAGAATCAGGGAGAACAGTGCTCTCAAAACATGGGCTGCAGACTTGTCATGGCATGGGGTTCGTGCTAAAAATGCTGGTTGCTCAGCCTCATCCCATACTTCTTGAGGGAGAAATGTCATGAAGTTTGTGCTTTTTAATTTTTTATTGTGGAGGATTTCAAACATATACAAAAGCAGAGAGAATAATGTGTCTCCATGTGCTTCCGCTCAGCTTCAACAATTATTATTATTATTATTATTATTTTATTTATTAATTTTTGAGGTGAAGTTTTTGCTCTGTTGCCCAGGCTGGAGTTCAGTAGCACTCTCAGCTCATTGCAACCTCTGCCTCTTGGGTTCAAGCAATTCTCCTGCCTCAGCCTCCCAAGTAGCTGGGATTACAGGTGCCTACCACCACGCCTGGCTAATTTTTGTATTTTTAGTAGACATGGGGTTTCACCGTGTTGGCCAGGCTGGTCTCAAACTCTTGACCTCGGGTGATCCACCCACCTTAGCCTCCGAAAGTGCTAGGATTACAAGTGTGAGCCACCACACCCGGCTAGCTTCAGTAATTATTGACTGATGGTAAATCTTTGACTGAAGGCCAATTTTTTTCACTCTTCTCTCCCCTATGTCATATTATAGAGATTTTAATATGTATCCTTAAAAGATAAGGACTCTTCGAAAAACTGTTTAAACATAACCTCAGCATCATCACACCTAAAAAAGATGAGTAGTAATTGCTTGATGTCATCAACTACACAGTACGTGTTTAAATTTCTGTTTATCTCAAACATCGATTTTATTTTGTGGTTTTTCTAAGTTGAGATCTGAATAAAGTTCACAAATTTGATAGGTTGATAAGTCTTTTAATCTCTTTTAACGTATAAGTACACCTTCCATCTTTTTCTTTTCTCTTGTGATTTTGTTGTTAAAGAAATTGCTGGTTATCTTGAAGAATTTCCTACCATCTGGATTTACCAACTTGTATCCTCAGGGTATATGGTTTCCTTCCTATCTATCTATCTATCTAATCTGTCTAATCTATCTAATCTATCTAATCTGTCTATCTAAAGAGAGAGTGAATGAGTCAGTCTTGTTGCCCAGGGTGAAGTGCAGTGGCTTGATCTTGGCTCACTGCAACCTCCACCTCCCAGGTTCAAGCGGTTCTCCTGCTTCAGCCTCCCAAGTAGCTGAGATTACAGGCGTCCGCCAACACACCTGGCTAATTTTTTGTATTTTTAGTAGAGACGAGATTTCACCATGTTGGCCTGGCTGATCTCGAACTCTTGACCTCAGGTGATCCACCCACCTCAGCTTCCCAAAGTGCAGGGGTTACAGGCCTGAGTCACCCCGCTGGCACATCCTCTATTATATTAATATATTCTGTAAATTGGTAGTTGGATCTAAAAAAGCAGTTCTCCGTTCTTGGTCTCGGGACCACTTTACTGTCTTAGAAATTACTGAGGCCTGCTGTGTCTTTTGGAAATAGGTAACTTGTTTGATCTTAAGGGTTCACAGCTGGAGGAGAATTTGCCTCAGGATGAATGGTGCCTTGAGTCTTACCCATATCTGATTCAGATGCACCTCTTTCGTAATAAATGGGAAAATGACAGAACTATTTTACCTCACAGGCTGTATAAAAACAGGGACAGGCTGGTTTGGCCTCTGGACCCCACTTTGCAGATGGTTCAGTCTAGATTATTATTAATGCATTAGGGGGTTTAAAAGATGGAAATATTATAATTGTTATTGAAGACATTGCAGGTCTTAGCTGCTGTACTTCTAAAAAGAGTAGCCCTCCTTAACTATTTGGTAATCTGATGATATAATTTGACAGATTACACATCACTCTTGTGTTGTTAGCATGTAATCCTGTCCAGTCTCCTACTCAATAATATGTGTATTGCCTTAGCATATATCACTTTAGTATAATAGTAGTTATAGAATCTGTGCCCCAAAAATACATTGTTTGTGGTATCTAGATAGTCCTTCACTTTTGGATGCTTTAGGTTTACAGAGTACTAAATTAGGGTTGAGGTGTCACTTTCTGACTTGGACGAGTGATTGTTTTTCCTTGCTATCGGACTGCTGCCTTCTTCTTCTTTTTTTTTTTTTTTTTTGAGACGGAGTCTGGCTCTGTCTCCCAGGCTGGAGTGCAGTGGCCGGATCTCAGCTCACTGCAAGCTCCGCCTCCTGGGTTTACACCATTCTCCTGCCTCAGCCTCCGGAGTAGCTGGGACTACAGGCGCCCGCCACCTCGCCCGGCTAGTTTTTTGTATTTTTAGTAGAGACGGGGTTTCACCGTGTTAGCCAGGATGGTCTCGATCTCCTGACCTCGTGATCCGCCCGTCTCGGCCTCCCCAAGTGCTGGGATTACAGGCTTGAGCCACCGCGCCCGGCCTTTTTTTTTTTTTTTTTTTAAGGGAGACAGAGTCTTATTCTGTCCTTGAGGCTGGAGTGCATGCAGTGGATCAATCACAGCCCACGTAAACCTTGAGCTCCTGGGCTCAAGGGGTCCTCCTGCCTCAGCCTCCCAAAATGCTGGGATTGCAGGTGTAAGCCACAGTGCCTGCCCCGCCCTGCTACTCTTTAAGTGGATGTTGCTCTTGTATTATGAGCCCCTCTGGTTAGGATGGCATCTGCACTTGGAAGTCCACTGGAATGGTGATAACTTCCCGCTCATATTAAGTAATCCCTGTTCATTGGCTGATTGGCATTCCATCATTAATGTTTGCGTTTATAGCTAAACCAGCAGAGCCTAGCGGATCATTCTCTAGCAAGCCTGTCTAATTTGAGTGATCTTTTTTTTTTTTTTTAAGACAATGGTATAGTTTTATGTTAAATATCATACAGAGTTTGAAATGTTCAATGAGAAATGGAAGGAAGCTAATTTCTAAAGGGCAAAGTAAGTTGGTTATGGAGACTTCTGTAAAGCACCTGTAAATCATTTGGGTGTTAATACTGTGCATATTTTTAATGGAGAATAAAGTTTCCTTAATGATGCTTGTGTTTGAAGTATGACGTTTTGCTTTTCAGTAATGGTCTCCCTGGCTATAATTGTGTCTATAACTTTAGTCTGTTACAGAAAAAAATGAAGTGGCTGATAGATAAGAGTTCTGATTTCATTACAAGGTAAGAAGGGTTGATGGAGTTCATTGGGGGAGTTGTGGTTTGAAGTTGTTTAATGTAAATTTTGAATAAAGTTTTCACCTTGCGCTTTGGATTACAAAGGTGCAGTTAGACTTTGACTTCAACACAAGACTAGTGTGCTTCCACACTTACTGATAGTGTTGTTAAACTTTTAAGTTGCTGGGAAATAGGCCAAGTCCTGTTGTGGATTGGGTGGTGGATGGTCAGGCAGGACATTCTTAGGGACTGCCCTGCTGTACCCTTCATCACCAAGGGACAGTGTAGGGTAGAGGTGGAATTGATGAGGTTGAGGGTGTCTTTCTCTTTCAAACCCTTACAATGTGATGCTTAGTGTCTCCAGCGCAGGTCAGTTTGCTAACTGCTGGCTCCAAGAGTCTGGACACTCTCTTGAATGGGGTAGTTCTCTCAGCTGGGCCCACAACACAGAGGAAGAAAGAGGTAAAAGTGACAGGTGCTAAGCCCATGATCAGCCAAAAGGGACCTTTGGCAGTTTGACTTATGTCTTCTATCCAGTTGAGATTCGTTCTTTGGGTGTTCTAGAAGCTAAAGCATAGGAATACAGGTTAAAATTTAGCCTGGTTCCTCAGTGTTGTGTTGAACGTCTCTTTCTGTTATTCTAATGGGGAGTTTCAGAACAAAACAATTATTCATTCTCCACTCTCAAATTTTCGCATTGAGAGAGTGTGTGGAGGAAATGGTGCCCAAAATACCAGAGTTTAAGGTCATTGCCTACATTAGAATATATCGGTTTCCTTGGGTTTCACTGGATTGTTGTCAGAATAGTTCTTTCTTTGGAATACAATATGGACTTTGTCATAGTAAAGCATGTTTTAGGGAATATATAGTAGTCTTAATTAGAATCTGGAGATGGAGTAATTCATCCATCAAATGAGCAGCCTTTGTTTTAGGAGTGTGGGTAGTGATATTTTTGCAATAGCCATGAAACCTTTGTAAACATGGCTAGAGACTGGTTTTCTCTTTTTGAAAATGAGTTCAAGAAAGTAGGAGCTTTGTGACTAGCCCCATGAAATCTGGAAAGCTGTGTTCGCACTTAACCCATTTTAGGTCATTGAGTGTATTTATGTGACTGAGGATAATGATGAAAAAATGTGGTTAAAGATTTAAAAATGATAGATATCTAGGACACTAGGTTACCTGGTTAGTAAGATGGATGAGAATTACAATGATGTAACTTTGAGGTGGGTGTAAGGGTAATTTCTGAAACAATTTAACAATGTTTGGGATTTTTTTTTTTTTTTCCAATGCTGCCACATCAGGAAATGAGAACTTTTTTGTCTTTTGGGCGTTTGCCAGATCTATACAAAGCATGAAACATCTGCAGATGTCTGTTTAACGCAATTTCTTTATATTTCATAATAGAATGTTTTAACCCTGAGCATGTGGTATATGGTATATGAAAGCTACTTTGTTTTAGACCTGGGTTTTCCCGTATTCGGGTGCTTTCCCTTTGGGAGTGGTATTCATGATGACAGAGGACATTGGTGAAATGTAGAATGTGACGCTTAATTTTAATATAGAACTCTCTATTGAGTTTGATGAAAGACAAAACAAGTTCCAGCAGTTTCTCAAAATTTCAGAGGTCTATTCCCTGCTCCCCCCACCAGTCCGCTGGCAAAGGGTCATTTTGGGACCGTGAGAACAGATAAAAACCAACATCTCTGGTAATTTGCTCATTCACTTAGAATGCTTTCTATGAAGGAAGTTGTGGCGATAGGTTTTGGAATGTGGAGGGTGATGGGAACTCCAAGGATATAAGGCTTGGGAACTTTTTAGAAATGAAGTTTTGTTTTGCACTGTCATGCTTTCCAGGATAGAGCATTACTGGAGATTAGCTGAACAAATGAGATGAAAGCCAAAATATGCAGTTGGATATTTTAAATAAATTTTGATAAGACGTTACTTTGTAAGAATATAGCATTTTTCTGCAAAAAGCTACTTATGCTTTTTGAGATACTTAAAAATCTCATGCTCATGGGACAGTACATTGCATATAGTAACCATTCAGTGAATACTTGTCAAATGAATAAATAATGATGCAGTACATTTTATTTGGTATATATGGCTTTTTGTTTGGTTTAATGAAGTATATTTCTTTAAATATTGCCATAAAATAACATGTAGGTAGTTGCTAATAAGGAACCTTTCAGTTGACATTAAATTATTTCAATAATACTGTACAAGTACAGTATTTCTTTTTTTTTTTTTTTTTTGGAAACGCAGTCTTGCTCTGTCACCCAGGCTGGAGTGTAGTGGCACGATCTCGGCTCACTGCAACCTCTGCCTCCTGGGTTCAAGCATTTCTCCTGCCTCACCCTCCCTAGTAGCTGGAACTACAGGCGTATACCACCATGCCCAGCTAAGTTTTGTATTTTTAGTAGAAATAGGGTTTCACCATGTTGGCCAGGATGGTAAGTACAGTGCTTTCTCTGTTAGCAGGCAATGCAGGAACAAGTTACTTGATATGGGAAGAGGCTATATTTTAGATAAATGAAGCTTCCAGATTACTGGGTTACATTTTTTAGCTGAAACATTAATTTTTTTCTTATGAATTTCCTCAACTTTCCATATTAATATATAGTTTCAATACTATTAATTAGAATTCCAAGTGGAATTCTTTTGGTAAAATGGACAGAATTATGAAGTTCGTTGAGAGGAATAAACAGGCAAGAATAGCAAAAAGCTAATTATTAAAAAGAAAGATAAATGGATAAAATCTGTTAGTAAAATAATTTGTCAGTATGCATCAAGTTTAAAATGATTTATAACTTGTAATTCATAGTTTCTACTTTTGTTAATCAGATCTAAGAATGTGTGGAGAAAACTGGGTGTGAGTAGATTTTGGCAGCATTATTTATACTAGCAGAAAGTTTGAAACTATGTAGATAATAAAAGGATCACTTAAAATGCATGATGATACCCTAGAGTTTAGTGAAATTATACAATATTTATCATATTTATTAAAACTTTGTAATATTTTAATGTCATGACATTTTATTAAGAAAAACAGGATGTGAAATTATAAATATGGTATGATTAGAACTTTATAATGTTTAAACATAAAATGACTAGGAAAAATACAAAGTGCTTTTTAAAAAATAAACAGCTTTAGGCCAGGTGCAGTGACTCATGCCTGTAATCCCAGCACTTTGGGAGGCCGAGGTGGGAGGATTGCTTGAGGCCAAAAGTTTGAGACCAGCCTGGGCAAAATAGCAAGACCTCATCTCTACAAAAAAAAAAATTGTTTTTCTAATTCAGCTGGGCATGGTGGCACAAACTTGTAGTCCCAGCTAATTGGGAGGCTGAGGTGTGAGGATCACTTGAGCCCAGGAAGTTGGGTGCAGTGAGCTGATTGCACCCAGCTGCACTCCAGCCTGGGCTACAGAGCAAGAGCCTACCTCAAGAAACAAAAACAAACCCACACACAGCTTTGTTGAAGTATAATTTAAATACTATAAAATTCACTTGCTGCAAGTGTATAAGGCTTTCATGTATTTATACAGTTGTACAACCATTACAACAATGCTGTTTGAGAATATTTTCATCACTCCAAAGTTCACTCATAGTATATATATACATATAAATATGTAATATATATTTATATATACATATAAATATGTAATATATATTTATATATAATAGATTTTATTTATAATATATAACTAATGTATTATATATTAATATATAACTATTTTATATTATATTTGTAATGTAATTATATAGTTAAGTGTATGTGGTATATGTAATATATAGTTAACTCTCTCTCTTTATATATATTCACAAGCAGACACACAGACACACACACACAAATGCACCAGAGACCTCTTTAATTCTCACAACTCCTGGATGCTCAGATTGAAAATGATCTGAAGTATGGTTCCTCCATATATATGTATGAAACTATAATATGTATACTGAATATACTTAACTATGTAATTGTATATAGTTAAATATATAAATATAAAATATACGGTTAAATATATATTAATATATACTATATAATACATTATAGTTATGTATTATATAGAAATAAAATATATAAATATATCATATATAAGTGAACTTATATATATTTATATATAGGTGAACTTATATATATTATATATAAAGTATATATATATATACTTTAAGTTCACTATGAGTGAACTTTGGGATATATATATATATATTTGGGGTGTGTGTGTATATATATATAATATACACAATTTTTTTTGTTTTTTGGAGACAAGGTATTACTCTGTTGGCCATACTGCATGATCACCACTCACTGCAGCCTTGACCTCCCAGACTCAAGCAGTCCTCCCAAATAGCTGGGACTACAGGCATGTGCCACCATGACAAGCTAATTTTTACATTTTTTTGTAGAGATGAGGTCACACCATGTTGCCCAGGCTAGTCTGGAACTCCTGGGCTCAAGCAATCCTTTCAGCTTGGCCTCCCAAAATGCTGGAATTACAGGCATGAGCCACTGTGCCTAGTCCAATTTAACTATAAACACCAGAAGTTTTTTCAGTACTTATGTTTCTGAGGCATAGAGATAGATTGGGGAAAATGAAGGATCTTCATCTTAGAACCCTTTGTCACAGCCATATCCACTGAAAAATAAAGTTTAATCAGGAAGGCTCCAAAGAAGGTACCAGTGCATGAGAAGTCACAGTGGGCACTGATGGGATGTTAAAGAGAAAAGGATAAAAAGAGTCGTAATTCATGTGGGCCTCCTCCTTACGTAAGATAATCTGTTGCCACTCTCTAGCATGGTCTTCCATGCCCTCTCCTGGACACAATGTGTAGGGTTCAAGGTTTCCTTCTCTCGCTGTCCAGATGCAGCCTGAGTGCAGATAAATATCTTTTGAGGGAGAGGGTTAGTCCTTGT
Organism: Rhinopithecus roxellana; assembly: GCF_007565055.1. Lineage (NCBI taxonomy): Eukaryota > Metazoa > Chordata > Mammalia > Primates > Cercopithecidae > Rhinopithecus > Rhinopithecus roxellana. The sequence continues at coordinate 106,653,983 of NC_044565.1, forward strand.
CTGGGGCTCACTGCCGTTTGTGTGCTTTTATTCTTTTGGTCCGTTTAAAATCCGCTCCACAATTGAAGCAAATGGCCTTTAACTGTTATATAAATTTGGAGAACCAGTTGAGGACAGTGCTTTGTACTTGGCAGGAGTAAGTGGGGATCATAATAGAAGCTTTGTTAGCAGTGGATTCTGGGCTAACGTTTCTCTAGGAAAGGCCCAGGATCACACAGTCCCAAAATACTAGAGTTAGAAGAGACTTTAGAGAACTATCCAGTTCTCTTTCATTAGAAATAATGATAGTTTTGCATTGACATTCCTATTTTGTGGTCTTCTCTCTGCTTGGAAAGAAGATCCCTTGCTTTGCAAACCACTCTTAGTACTGCCATAAACTAAGGAACAGGAAATTCCAAATTGCAGGCTAGTACAGACCCAGACCAGCCTTCCCAGAATCTCTGTGGACCTAGCTTCAGGCCATGCACCCCCAGAAATGCTGTGATGACTCTGTTGGACATTATAGTATGTGAGGAGCCACGCCTCGGATGATTTTCAATCTGAACATCCAGGATTTGTGAGAATCACAGAGGTCTCTGGTGTATGGGGAAAACTGAGATTACTCTTCTGCCATACAGAGAACTTTCAATGATAGGGACACACATTTATGTAGTATTTGATGATATAGATAGGCATGATTATCCTCATTCTCTTTTATTTTTTTAGGTGAGCAAACCAAGACTCAGGAAATGCTTGTTTACTCACGTAGTTGGTTGGTAAAATGACAGAGCTGACATTGAGACCTGGGCCCTGGAATTTCAGATCCCATGCATTTCCTGTAGCATTACATTTTCTCTGAGAAATCTTTTCAGTGGTGGGGAACACCCTGTTATTCTGAAGCCAAGGAAATTGCCAGGAGAGGATAGAATTGCTGAGGAGAAGATAGAAGAGGTAGAGGAGGAATGACAGCTCTTGGTGGGGTCAGTATTGAGATCCTGTGGAAAATCTAGGCAATGCTGCTGCTTGGTTCGTCTGTATTCACTTGATACCTACTGCCTTTTACATCTTCTTCAGTATGAGCCAGACCAACCCATGGCTCCACTTCATCCCAGACTCTAGAGTCTACACTCTATTCCCGAGGACTGGTCACCTTCTCCCCCTGTTCTTGGCATGGTGTCCCATTGGGGTAGTGCTGCTGGAGGACAGTCTCTGAAGAAGAGTATCTTCCTTATTCTTGGGGTAGAACCTCTTAACATAGATAGGGTGATAAAATGCAAGAAATTTATAATGGCTTGCCATTAGAGCTAGAGTATATTACTTATCACCATTGATTATTTTGCCAAGTGTTTTGTTTAAAAAGCTTCTTAGTTTCCTGATGCCTCAGGGTAATTTGTCACCTGCACTATTCAACATCCGTGCCATTACAGCTGAGGGGAGTGGGCTGGCCTCTAATGTTCAGAGCGCAGCTGGCAACCAGCCTGACAAAAGTATATGACGTAATGCTCTCAGAAGGCGGCCAGACACCCTGGTCACTAGGGGAGGTGTGCTCTTTAGGTAAGTACACGCAAACATTATTGAGTAGCTCCTGTGTGCAGAGAGGGACCGGGGGCATGATCGTTATCTGGAAGCTTATTGAAGATGTAGAATCTTGGGCCCTGTCTATCTCAGACCTACCAAATCCAAATCTTTGTTGTAGTGAGATCCTGTGGGAGTTCATGTGCTTTCAAGTTTGAGAAACACAGGAATAGTGGACAGTACTGGCTGCCTATCAGCATCCATTTCCTTTGTCTTTCCTAATAACGAGATTCAGATTTTCTTCAATTACTTTCCCTTCACCCTTAGACAGCCGTGAGAATCCATTCCTTGAGTCAGTGAGAGCATGGTTTTCTCTTGGTGACTGTTTACGGTCCTGCATAATCTGGGTTGGCTCGGTCATAAGTGAAGACTTTATTTTTTGAGGGGGGTGGGGGAAGCATTTTCCTTCACATCCAGAATGAGAGAGCAAATAATGAAGCAAAGCTGTGACCGCATTTCCACTGGCAGCCATTCTGTGACCATGAGGGGATCAGTCGTGAGATGAGTCTGACACTGAAGTTGTCAGCAGAAAGACAGAAGAAACCTGCATTTTTGGTTCTGGCACTCACCTGCTGGTCATAGGATCTAGGCCTGGGTCTCTCTCTGTCTCTCATCTCATAGTTATGTGTGATAATAAATTTTCTCATAGTTTATGCCAGTCTGACTTTGGGTTTTCTGATTTTCTGCAGCTGGAAGCATCCTAGTTAGCTCTGCTTTGGTAATGAGCACTCTGAACACAAGGTGCTATGTGCGTGGTCCTCTTGTGAAAGGCCTACATTCTCAGGTGCTCCTAGGCTTTTCCCCTAGTCTTGTGAATTGTGCTTTTACCCTGTGATGATTATTCCATTGTTCACATGAAAGTTGATGGAGGGAGAGGAAAGCTATAACGGCAGAGAGAAGAATTGGGAGACTGTCCTGAGGGAAGGCAGGCTTGCACTCAGAAGTGTTGTGTGCTGGACTGTGGAGTGAGCCAGGCTGCAGTTGGCTGGCTGTGGAGTCCACTGGCTAGAGTGCTGGTTCATGCTTTGCCCCTCATTTGAACCTCAGTTTCCTTATCTGTAAAATAAAAAGAATCATAATGAAATAGTGGCGGTAGACTGGAAATGCTTTGAAAACTTGACTCTTTTTTGCCCAGTTTAATTGTCCTGTTTTTTTTTCCTTTTTTACTATAGCAAAATACAAATAACACAAAATTTACCATCATAATCATTTTTAAGTGTATAATTCAGTGATAGTAACTTCACATTCACAGTGTTCAACCATCACCACTGTCTATTTCCAGAACTTCTTCATCTTCCTAAACAGAGACTCTGTACACGTTAAACAATAACTCCCATTCTCCCTTGCCCCCAGCCCCTGGTAACTTCTCTTCTACTTTTTGTCTCTATGAATTTGCCTGCTGTAGGTACTTCATATAAGTAGAATCATATATTTTTATCCTTTTGTGTCTTGCTAATTTTACTTGGCATAATGTCCCCAAGGTTCATCCATGTTGTAGCTGTATCAGAATTTTGTTCCTTTTTATGGCTGAATAATATCCCATTGTATGTATATACTGTACTTGTTTATCCATTTATCTATTGATGGACACTTGGGTGATTTTCACCTTTTGGCTGTTGTGAGTAATGTCACTTACGAACACCTGAGTACTGTGAACACTGGTGTACAAGTATCTGTTTGAGTCCCTGCTTTTAATGCTTTGGGGCATATACCTAGGAGTGGAGTTGCCGGATCGTATGGTGATTCTGTGTTTACCTTTTAGGACCTGTCAAACTGTTGAAAACTTTTATTTATATTTTCAGATATAGATTGGAAGATGGACTTAGGCTTTTTCTCTTTGTCTCCTTTCCCTCCCTCCCTTCCTTTGTTGGAGACTGAAAGGATAAGGGTTGGTGATCAACTCAGTGTACCACTGGAGGCTATGTGGGTAAACAGCAAACTGTTCTCATGAATGCAGGATGTTAGCAAGCTGACAACTGCGTCTGGGAGGAATGCTGAGGGCAGTCACGCCCCAGGCACGGTGTTTCTTGTGATTAGGCAAATCTGGAGCCTATTAGCAATAATGTGAACCTGTGATCAGTCAAGCAGCTGACCAGTAGTTACCTCCTCCTCCTCCCTGCTCTTTCTACCCAATAAATACAAGGCTATAGAAGCTCAGGGCTGCCCTTGCTCACTAGAAGCAAGGATCCCCCGACCCCTTCTTTAAAACAGTTTCTTTGGTTTTTGTTTTCATTTCTGCATTCATCCCCCATTGTTCAGTCCTGAAGTAACTGTCACTACCTACCTACCTACCTACTTTCCTTCCTTCTCCTACCCTTGGCATAGGGTCTCATTGTGTCTCCCAGGCTAGAGTGCAGTAGAGTCATCACAGCTCATTGCAGCCTCAACCTCCTGAGCTCAAGCAATCCTCCCACCTCAGCCTCCTGAGTAGCTGGGACCACAGGTGCACACTACCATGCCCAGCTAATTTTTCATTTTTTGTAGAGATGGTGTCTCTCTATGTTGCCCAGACTGGTCTTGAACTCCTAGGCTCAGGTGTTGCTCCTGCCTCAGCCTCCCAAAGTGTTGAGATTACAGGTGTGAGCTACCACGCCCAGCCTTTTTTCCTTAAGATTATAGTTTTTCATTGACTGAGAGGACTTGATAATTTTAACATGGAACTTCTGAACTGACCATTTTATGAGATATTGAACATACAAACAGATTTTTATTTTACCCTCGTTAAAAAATAGTAGGAATTTTTTTTTGAAACCTAGTCTTGCTCTGTTGCCCAGGCTAGAGTGCAGTGGCGCAATCTAGGCTCACTGCAACCTCTACCTCCCATGTTCAAGCAATTCTCCTACCTCAGCCTCCCTAGTAGCTGGGACTACAGGCGCCTGCCACCATGTCCAGCTAATTTTTTGAATTTTTTAGTAGAAACAGGGTTTCACTGTGTTAGCCAGGATGATCTCAATCTCCTGACCTCGTGATCCGCCTGCCTAGGCTTCCCAAAGTGCTGGGATTACAGGCGTGAGCCACTGCGCCAGGCGGATTTGTGCGTTTTTGTAGTACTCAAAATGCCTTTGTTGCACTGGCATTTCTCGTCTTTTGTTAAATATGAATAAATTGACAGTCTGTAGAGTGCATTGGAGACAAATATCCTTTTACATCAACTGTGAGAAAACTTTTAAGAATGTGTTTATTTATTTATTTATTTATTTATTTTATTTATTTTTTTTGAGACAGAGTCTCTCTCTGTCACCCAGGCTGGAATGCAGTGGTGCAACCTCGGCTCACTGCAGCCTCTGCCGCCTGGGTTCAGGCAATTCTCCTGCCTCAGCCTCTTGAGTAGCTGGGCCTACGGTTGTATACCACTACACCTGGCTAATGTTTTATTTTTAGTAGAGACAAGGTTTCACCATGTTGGCCAGGCTGGTGCCAGACTCCTGGCCTCAGGTGATCCACCCACCTTGGTCTCCCAAAGTGCTGGGATTACAGGCGTGAGCCACTGCGCCCAGCCAAGAACATTCGCCCGGCCAAGAACATATTTAAATGTGCGAAAATAACTCTTCAGAAACTGCCAAGGCACCGGGGGCAGCTTCTGATTCCCACTATTAGGACTGGCTGAGCGAGGAGCTAAATATCACTTCCACGAAATTATTCTGTATGGAATAGTTTATATACCCTTAGACATTGGCTTTAATTCAGAGTTTGCACATAAAGTCTTCTGTAGAAGGCTATGAAAATACATAATCACAATATCCCTTGACATCCATGGGTATGAGAAATGCTAGCCAGGAAAATTTGAGAATTAGTTCCTGAGAATTTTAAAATGTCCTCAGCAACATTAAAACACTTCAGAATAACTTGTAAAAATGTGTTGTTCTAGAGTGATTTACATTACATGTAATTTAAAATGTTTATTAGTCAGTAAATGTGAGTTGATTTGAATTGCCTGTGATACATAATTATGTTCCGTAAGGAGTAAGAAAATAAGACTTTCTAATTGTGGTCTTATAATCAACCCTCTTAATTTTTAAAAACTATTACTTTTAGTTTGCAGCACAGTGCTAGTTTTATATTAGAAACTATAATTATGAAGAGGCATGATAAAAATCTAATCTCTTTATAGGGATCACATTCTTCACGTTTAAAAGACATTTTTCTATTACCCTCTCCCTCAAAGGAAACCTCTATGAAATTGGAAATATTCTGTCTCCAATGTGCTTGTTGTAGAATCTATGTCAGTCTTCAACATACACTTGTGGGAAGTGTGTGACGTGTGTAGGTATGTGGGTGTGTGCCCTTTTATAATATTTTCAGTGAGTTGATCAACATTTAAACTGGCAAACAATTATAAACTGGTTTAACACTAAAGCAGCCTTAAAAACTGTTATCTGAAAGTCACTTCGAACACCAATATTTATACCAGGGACTGTCGTAGGTGCTGGGGAGTCAGCAGTCAAGAAATGAAGCCCACCCGCCAGCCCCACCACCTCCCACGGAGTCCTGGGTTCTCCCCAGGTTGGAGTGTCCTTTGCCCCCTCATATCCTGCCTGAGGAAGAGGTGTTGGAGAAAGCCTCCCTGGTGCCCTTCCTGCAGGGAGTTGTTCAACTGTGTATTCTCAGGGCCAGCAGATGACGGGCCACAGCGTGGGTGTCCACAGGTATTTTCTGAATGGATGATGAGGTTGCTGTCACCTCTCAACTGGACTGTTTTGTTAGTTTCCTAACGAGTCTCCCTCCCTGCCCCTCACCAGCTCCAGTCTATTCTTAAGAAAGCAGCCAAAGTGATCTTGTTAAAATTTACTAAGTCAGATCCTGTTAGTCTTGTTCAAAGCCCTCCAGTGGGTCTCCATTTTACTCTAAGGAAAGCCATAGTCTTTAGAGAGACCCATGAGGCCTCACAGTGTTTGGCCCCCTGCTGCCCTCTGATCTCATCTCCTACTATTCTTCCCCTCATTCATTCTGCTTTATCCATGTCTGTCCCCTAGCTCTTTCTCAAACTCACCATCCAAGCTTCAATCCCAGAGGCTTTTACCAGCGTTCCTACCCAAAGACTGGCAGAGCTCACTCTTTCACCTCCTCTGGGGGGTCCTCCATAGCTGTCCTATCAAAAATTGCCCTGACACTCCTGATTGCCCCCTCCTGGCTTGCTTTTCTCCTGACACTTAGAATATAAATGGCTCTTTGTTCACTGCTAAACACAAACACACACAGCTTCAGTGGATGGATGGATGGGTGGATTTTAATTTTGTTGTCATGTCTCACCATGGCAAGAGTTTTTCTGTTTTGTTCATTGTATCCACAACAGCTGGAAGAGTGCCTGTTAGTGCACCCAGTCAATATTTGTCAAATTAATTTTAAAAACTCTTAACCAACATTTCTGCCTGAAGTATACTTTTAGTAGGGCCAAAATGATGCCTTCTGCATGTCTGTATGTGCTTTGATAAATAATCATTGGTTTTGCCACACTGTAGCTCAATGCTAATTGGTCTGATTCTGTTACCAGTGGGTCAAAAGAAAGGTTGAACCCCTCTTTCCTGATAAACCCAGTAGCTCAGTGAAAAAAATCAGCTGCATTTGTCATTTGGCTGCAAAGTGCAAACACCAGTACAGATCTTACTCTCGGTTGTGTTGGTATTTGTCACTTACCTGCTGTTGGAATCTCTCACTCTGGGTATTTTGTTTGAGAAGTTTCCAAACTGCTTTCCACAGTGGCTGAACTAATTTCCATTCCTACCAGCAGTGTAAAGTGTTCCTTTTCTCTGCAGCCTCACCAGCATCTGTTATTTTCTGACTGTGCTTAATCTGTTTGGATCTCTGTTTAACACAGTGTATCTTCATAAGTGGCCTATGAAGTAGGTACTATTATGAGCCCATCTGACAGATAAGGAACCCGAGGTTTAGAAAGGCTAAACAGTGTGATCAAGGTCATGTGGTAAATTAATAATAATTGGTATTGAGGCAGAACCAATGCAGTATATATGTGTGGGGGCGGGGGTAGTGTGTGCATCTATGTGTGTGTAGATGGAGAAAGAACATACCTCATTTTATTGTACTTCACAGATACTGCATATTTTCCAAAATGAAGGTTTGTAAAACCCTACGTCAAGCAAGTCTGTTGGTGCCATTTTTCCAATGGCACGTGCTCACTTCATGTCTTTGTGTCACACTTTGGTAATTCTCACAATATTTCAAACTTCTTTGTTAAAATTATATGTTATGGTTCTCTGGGATCAGCAGTCTTTTTTTTTTTTTTTTTTTTTTTTTTGAGACGAAGGTCTCGCTCTGTCGCCAGGCTGGAGTGCAGTGGCGTGATCTTGGCTCACTGCAAGCTCCACCTCCTGGGTTCAAGCGACTCTCCAGCCTCAGCCTCCCAAATAGCTGGGATTACAGGCACGCGCCACCACACCCAGGTAATTTTTCTATTTTTAGTAGAGACAGGGTTTCACAATGTTGGCCAGAATGGTCTCAATCTCTTGACCTCGTGATCCGCCCGCCTCAGCCTCCCATAGTGTTGGGATTACAAGTGTGAGCCACCACGCCTGGCCAGTGATCAGCAGTCTTTTATGTTACCATTGTAATTGTTTTGAGATACCACAAAATGCACCCAAACAAGATACCAAACTCAATTGATAAATGTGTGTGTTCTAACTGCTGTACTTACTGGCCATTTGCCCATCTCTTACCCTCTCCTTGGGCCTCCCTGTTCCTTGAGACACAACAATATTGAAATTAGACCAATTAATAGTCCTACAATAATCTTTTAAGTGTTACAGTGAAAGACAGAATCACACATCTCTCACTTTAAATCAAAAGCGAGAAATGATTAAGCTTAGTGAGGAAGGCATGTTGAAAGCCAAGACAGGCTGAAAGCTAAGCTCCTTGCACCAGCTGGCCAAGTTGGGAATACAACGGAAAAGTTCTTGAAAAAATGCTACTCCAGTGAAAACACAAATGATAAGACAGCAGAACAGCTTTATTGCTGATACAGGGAAAGTTTTAGTGGTTTGGGTAGAACATAAAACCAGCCACAACATTCCCTTAAGTCAAACCCTAATCCAAAGCAAGGCCCTAACTCTTCAGTTCTGTGAAGGCAGAGAGAGGTGAGGAAGCTGCAGAAGAAAAGTTGGAAGCTAGCAGAAGTTATTCATGAAGCTTGAAGAAAGATCTCCGAAACTTAAAAGTGCAAAGTGAAGCAGCAAGTGTTGATGTAGAAGCTGCACCAAGTTATCCAGAAGATCTGGCAAGATAATTAATGAAGGTGACTACACCAAACAACAGATTGTCAGTGTAGACAGAATAGCCTTCTGTTGGGAGAAGATGCCATCTAGGACTCAAGGCTGGAGAGGGGAAGTGAGTGCCTGGCTTCAAGGTTTCAAAGCCTCAAAGGGCAGGTTAACTCTCTTGTTAGGAGATAATGTACCTGGTGACTTTAAATTGAAGCCAGTGCTCATTTACTATTCCAAAAAAAGCCAGAGCCCTTAAGAATTATGCTAAATCTACTCTGCCTCTGCTCTGTAAATGGAACACTGAATTCTGGATGACCAGGTATGTGTGTACAGCATGGTTTCCTGAATACTTTAAGCCCACTGTTGAGACCTGCTCAGAAAAAAAGATTCCTTTCAAAACATTATTGTTCATTGACAATGCATCTGATCACCTAAGAGCTCTGATGGAGATGTATATGGAGATTAATGTTATTTCCTTGCCTGTTAACACAGCATCCATTCTGCAGCCCAGGGATGAAGGAGTAACTTCATTCTTATTAGTTAAGAAATACGTTCCATAGGCTATAGCTGTTGCAGATGATGATCCTCTAATGAATCTGGGCAAGTAAAATGAAAACCTTCTGAAAAAGATTCACCATTCTTCTTGCCATTAAGAACATTCATGATTTATGGCAGGAGGTCAAAATATCAACATTAATAGGAGTTTGGAAGAAGTTGATTCCATCCTTCATGGATGACTTTCAGGGGCTCAAGACTTCAGTGGAAGAAGTAACTGCAGATGTGGTGGAAATCACAAGATAACTAGAATTAGAAGTGGAGTCTAAGATGTCACTGAATTGTTGCAATTTCATGATAAAACTTGAACAGATGAGGGGTTGCTTCTAATGGATGAACAAAGAAAGTGATTTCTTTTTTTTTTCTTTTCTTTTTTTTTTTGAGACGGAGTCTCGCTCTGTCACCCAGGCTGGAGTGCTGTGGCCGGATCTCAGCTCACTGCAAGCTCCGCCTCCCGGGTTCACGCCATTCTCCTGCCTCAGCCTCCCGAGTAGCTGGGACTACAGGCACCGCCACCTCGCCCGGCTAGTTTTTTATAGTTTTTAGTAGAGACGGGGTTTCACCGTGTTAGCCAGGATGGTCTCGATCTCCTGACCTTGTGATCCGCCCGTCTCGGCCTCCCAAAGTGCTGGGATTACAGGCTTGAGCCACCGCGCCCAGCCAAGTGATTTATTGAAATGTAGTCTACTCCTGGTGAACTTCCTGTGAACATTATTGAAATTATAACAAAGGATTTAGAATAATACATAAACTTAGTAAAGCAGTGGCAGGGTTTGAGAGAACTGACTGCAGTTTTGAATGTTCTAGTGGCCAGGTGCGTAGCTCATGCCTGTAAACCCAGCACTTTGGGAGGCCAAAGTGGGAGGATTGCTTGAGCACAGGAATTTGAGATGTGCCTGGGCAATACAGTGAGATCCCATCTCTACAAAAATAAAAATAATTAGCCAGGTGTGGTGGTGCACTATAATCCCAGCTACTTAGGAGGTTGAGGTGGGAGGATCGCTTAAGCCCAGGAGTTTAAGGCTACAGTGAGCTATGATCACACCTGGGTGACAGGCCAAGACCCTGTCTCAAAAAAAAAAAAGGAACAAGAAACATTGTTTGCCACAATGAGGTTTTCTTCAATTGCCCCAACCACCCCAGGCTTCAGCAGCCACCATCCTGATCAGTCAGCAGCTGTCTACATCACGGAAGACCCTGCAAAAGATAATGACTCGCTGAAGGCTCCGATGATTGTTAGCATTTTTGAGCAATGAAGTATTTTAAAATGAAGGTTTGTACTTCTTTCTAGACCTAATACTGTTGCACACTTTAGACATAATGCTCTTGCACACTTAATAGACCACAGTGTAGTGTGAACATAATTTTATATGCACTGGGAAACCAAAAAATTCATGTGACTCGCTTTATTGTGGTACACACTCCTTGTGGTGGTCTGAAACTGAACCCTTAGTAGCTCCGAGGTATGCCTGTATAGAGATAGATAAAGAGATAGAGAGACTTAGTTTGAGGAACAGGCTTGCAGGATTTTGGAGGCTGGCAAATTTAAAATCCACAGAGTAGGCCCCCATCTTGAGACCCAGGGAGGAGCCGGTGTTGCATTTCAAGTCTGAAGGCTGTATACTGGCACAATTCAAACTCAGTTGTACTTCTCAGTTGCTTTTACCATTATGCTGTGCCTCTTACATAGCCCGTTAGCTCAGTGCTTGGCACATCATACAATTTAGTATTTCACAAGAATGTTTGAAATTTAAGGTATGTAAGATTGCTACAGCTATGTTGTCATGTTAGGGCTGAAGCTGGAATTGGGATTGTCAAAGAGGGAATGGCAACACCGTGAAAGAAACAAGGGCGTGGGTAACACTGTAGCCTAGGGGAGCTTGTCTGTTGTAAACATCCAAAATGAGCACTCTGTACTGTGGTCACTGTACCCCAGGGTTACAGGGAAGGAAAGGGCCAGCACTCTGCCCTAGTTCTTTAAGAGAAACCCATAGTTTCAGAAAGTGTTTATGCTGGACAAAATCTCTGAGCTTTCTCCAAGTCCATTTCTGTCAAAATTCACAACTACTCCATAACTGAGTTGACCTCTGGAATACTTGATTCTGTCAACTCAACTTTGTTACTTATGGCTACTGTTAAAAGCCAGGAGGTAACTTTTTCCTTACTTGGATACCCTGTCTTCATTCCACAGGGTTTTTGAAATGGAATGTATGGAAAGGTTGCTACAGCTGTGTTGTCTCATTAGGACATAGCCAAGGTGACACAATTTCTGGGAAGTTTATTACAGTAGCTACTTTAAAATTTGGTAGCACAAAAGTCTCTAATAAAATTTGGGTAGCACATTATTTAGTCATCTAGTAATCATAGATGGTGTTAAGTAACTATTTTCTATCTTAGTTGGAGTAAGAAGTAAAGTTACTTAAACTGCATTATGAGTTAGAGTTATAATTCTATCTTGAAAGACAACTGAATATTAAAGTGAATGCTTAAGGAGGGAATGAATTTGTTTAAAAGGTAAGCAGGGAAATCATGACCTTTTAAACCATTCTTTGGAAATGTAAATTTTAAAAATAAAGTTGTTTTCCTTAATCTTATCTGATCATTGACCTCTGAGACACAGCCCTTATGGTCTGTTTTATATATTGTGATCCTGTCTTAGTGCATTCCTGCTGCTATAACAAAATATCACAGACTGGGTAATTTTTAAATAACAGAAACATACTTTTCATAGTTTTGGAGGCTGGGAAGTCCTAAATGAAGGTGCCAGCAGGTTCTGTGTCCGGTGAGGGCTGCCATCTTCTCCAGGATGGCACCTTGAAGGCCCTGGCTTCGCATGGCAGGAGGCAACAAAAGGGCATGGACAGTTCCCACCAGCCCTTCGCAAAGCACTCTTCTCATCCGTGAGACAGACCCCTCAATGCCTAATCACCTCCTAAAGGCCTCACTTCTTAATACTGTTGCACTGGGGATTAAGTTTCAACATGAATTTTGGAGGGAACACAGACATTCAAACCATAGCAGCTCCTTTCTGAGTTTGGTGTTTTGCTGTCGGTTTTATTTTCTGTGTTGCTAGCTCTGTCTCATGTCTCTGAAGTAAAATGAAGCAGGCTCCATCACTTACTATGGTATCTGGGCAAGTTAGGCCACTTCTCTGCTTTGCTTTCCTCATCAGCAAAGTGGGGATTACAGTCCTCCCTACTTTCCTTTCTGCAAGTATTAAATGTGGTTCCTGGCATATCACCCAGAGCAGTGCATGACTCAGCCTTTAATTCGTGTTAGCTGCTTTGATGAGGGTGATGCATTGATGCAATCCCCAGAAGAAGAATTAAGGAATCCAGCTGTGAGTGTCTTCTATGTCAGCAGTTCTCATCTACTCTTCAGATCACTTTTAAGATATGTATTATTTATACCCCCATTTATATAGATGAGGAAACTGATTCTCAGAGGGTAAATTGCCCAGGGCCACACAGTAAGTGGCAGAGCTGTTAGAGTTTCAAACTTAGGTCTTTAAAACCCAAACCGTACTCTTTCCAGTGTATCATGTTGCTTGTTGTCATAAAATGCCAACATAAAATTTACCATCTTAACCTGTTCTTTCTTTTCTTTTTTTTTTTGAGATGGAGTTTCGCTCTTGTTACCTAGGCTGGAGTGCAGTGGCATAATCTCAGCTCATTGCAACCTCTGCCACCTGGGTTTAAGCGATTCTCCTGTCTCAGCCTCCCAAGTAGCTGGGATTACAGGTGCCCAGCACCACACCCAGCTAATTTTTGTATTTTTAGTAGAGATGGGGTTTCGCCATGTTGGCCAGGCTGGTCTCAAACTCCTGACCTCAGGTGATGTGCCCACCTCAGCTTCCCAAAGTTCTGGGATTACAGGTGTGAGCCACTGTGCCTGGCCCATCGTAACCCTTTTTAAGTGTGTAGTTCAGTGGTGTTAAGTGTGTTTGTATTGTTATGAATTAGCTCTCCAGAACTTTTTCATCTTGCAGGACTGAAACTCTATATCCACTGAATAGCAACTCCTGCTTTATCCCCAGCTCCTGGCAACCACTATTCTACTTTCTATGTCTATAAATTTGAATACAGCAGATTCTCAAATAATTTTGTTTTATTCAACATGATTTTGTTATAATGTTGATGAGAACAAAAAATTGATTCGCAGTTGGAGCCAGTGTCTGTGTGGGGTTTACGTGTTTCTCCCATGTCTGCTTGGGTTTTCTCCTGGTACTGCAGTTTCCTCCCGCATCCCAAAGATGGACATGTTAGGTTAATTGGTGTTTAAATCGTCGCAGTGTGAGTGGGTGTGGCTGTGAGTGTGCCCTGCGACAGGATGGAGTCTTGTCCAGAGTTGGTTCCCATCTTGCTCCCTGAGCAGCTGGGATAGGCTCCAGCCACCTACAACCCTGAACTGGAATAAGCAGGGTGGAAAATGCATGAATGAATGTCCGGAGCCGTGAGGCCCGGAAATTGCCCCGGCCTCTGTTGCTTAAGCTCCGCATTGTGGAGACAAGATGGCGCACTTCCTGATTCTTCATCATCAACTTTTCCCGCACGCTCGAACTTTTCCCGCCCGCGCGTAGATAACCTCCCGCGCCCGGGAAAGACTAAGTCTACGGAGCATGCGCCTGGTGAGGTCTCTCATTCTCCTCCCCGCCTGCTCTGAGCCCTTCCTCTTCCCTGCCAGCTTATATAAGGCATTGCACCGCCGCCATTAAACGAGACTTGATCAGGATACTGTCTTGTCTCCATTTCTTGTGTCTCTTGTCTCTCTAAATTCCCACCCCCTCCTCCAAGGTCTGTGTTAACGATCCCGCTGGACGGGACAAATGAATGGACATACATTATTGTAAAATAAAAATCTGTAAAGTATATGATTATACAATAAATGATCAATAAAATACATGACCGTAAATGATGTGGTACAAAAGCACTCAATGAACATGTGCTGTTTTCCTTTTTTGTTTGTTTTTCGAGATGGAGTTTCACTCTCATCCAGGCTGGAGTGCAGTGTCGGAGTCTTGGCTCACTGCAACCTCTGCCTCCTGGGTTCAAGCGATTCTCCTGCCTCAGCCTCCCAAGTAGCTGAAATTACAGGCATGCGTCACCACGTCTGACTGAGTTTTGTATTTTTAGTAGAGACAGGGTTTCTCCATGTTGTTCAGGCTGGTTTTGAACTCCTGACCTCAAGTGATCTTCCCACCTCGGCCTCCCAAAATGCTAGGATTACAGGCGTGAGCCACCTCACCCAGCCTGCCCTGTGTTCTTTTTTGTTTCCAAATAGCGTGGTGTCAGGAGGTGCTACTTGCAATTTTCACTTTGCAAACATTGATTCATTGATTTAACCACCATTATGACTGCTGTCACTCACTGATTCACCAAAAATTGGGTAAATAATTATTTGTATTCATCTGTCTTAAATGTCTGTATAGCTCATATTTATTTTAATGCTCAATATTAGAAGTGTTTTGGTATTTAGAAGTTTGGTGATATTTTTATGACCAGAAATCAGCCGTAGGAACTTAACTCTTGTTTGTATCAATTAGCCTGTAGGAAAATTGGTTTCATTGTGTGTCCCTTCATTTAAAGTCATAGTTTCTGACAACCAATTGATAATATTGAGGATTTCCTGTACTTTAGATACCTTGTATAGGTGAAATCATGCAATATTTGTTGTTTTGTGACTGGCTTTATATTTCACTTCACATAATGTCCTCAAGCTTCATCGATGTTGTAGCTTATAACAAGATTTCCTTCGGGTTTGTAGTATTCCGTTGTTATGTATACCACATTTCATTTATCTATTAATCTGTTAGGGGACCCTTGAGTTCTTCCACCTTTTGGCTATTGTGAATAGTGCTGCTATGAACATGAGTTACAAATACCTCTTCAATACCCTGCTTTAGATTGTTCTGGATATTTACTCAGAAGTAGGATTGCTGGATCAAATGGTAGTTCAATTTTTAGATTTTTGAAGAACCACCTTACTGTTTTCCATAGTAACCACACCGTTTTACACCGACAACACACAAGGGTTCCAATTTCTCTACATCCCCACCGACGCTTGTTCGTTGTTGTTTTGTTTCGTTTTAATAGTAGCCATCGTAATGGGTGTGAGGTGATGTTTTGTTGTGGTTTTGATTTGCATTTTTGATGGTCAGTGATGTTGAACACCTTTTTTTAATATGCTTGTTATTTGTATTTCCATCTTTGGAAAAATGTCTGTTAAGTTATTTGCCCATGTTGTAACCAGGCTATTTGATTTTCTTTGTTGTTCTTTTTTTTTTTTTTTTTTTTGGGGGGGATGGAATCTCCCTCTGTTGGCCAGGCTGGAGTGCAGTGGCATGATCTCAGTTTACTGCAACCTCCACCTCCCTGGTTCCAGCGATTCTCCTGCCTCAGCCTTCCGGGAAGCTGGTACTACAGGCATGCACCACCACGCCAAGGTAATTTTTTATGTTTTTAGTAGAGACGGGGTTTTACTGTGTTGACCAGGCTGGTCTGAAACTCTTGACCTCATGATCTGCCTGCTTCATCCTCCCAAAGTGCTGGGATTGCGGGCGTGAGCCACCACACCTGGCCGTGTTGCTGTTCTTGAGGTACAGCAGTTCTTTATATATTCTGGATATTAAAGCCTCATCCCATACATGATTTGCAAATATTTTCTCCTGTTTCATAGTTTGCCTTTTCCCTCTGATTGGATCCTTTGATGCATAGAAGTTTTGAAGTTTGATATAGTTCCATTTGTCTAGTTTTGCTTTCGTTGCCTGTGCTTTTAGTTTTGGATTGGGAAACCATTACCTAGTCCAATGTCATGCCTTTCTCCTTATATTTTCTTCTAGGAGTTTTATACTTTGGGGACTTATGTTTAGGTCTTTAATCCATTTTGAGTTAATTTTTGTGTATAATTCATTGTTTTGAGTGTGGATGTCCAGTTTTCCTAGCATCATTTGTTGAAGAAACTGTTCTTTCCCATCTTGCTGGGGTTTTTGTTGTTTGTTGTTGTTTTTGAGACAGGGTCTCTCTTGTGTCATCCATGCTGAAGTATAGTGGTATAATCCTAGTTCACTATGGCCTTGAACACCTAGGCTCCAGGAATCCTCCTACCTTAGTCTCCCAAGTAGCTATTATAGAATTACAAACACTCTCTACCACGTCTGGCTCTTTTTTTTTTTTTTTTTTTTTTTTTAAGTGATGAGGTCTTGCTCTGTTGCCCGGGCTGATCTTGAACTCCTGACCTCAAGTGATCTTGGCCTCCCAAAGTGCTGGGATTACAGTCGTGAGCCACTGTGCTCATCCATCATGATGTTTTGTAAGGGTAGAGGAGTGAGAGTGAAGAGAGGGGATATTTATTTTGGGAGAAAAAATAATGCAGAAGTATTCTTTAGCTTGTTTGCCACTACATAAATGGAGAAAAGTGTACATAAATCTTTGCTAGGATAATATATTTACAGGAATTATGGAGAACTTATTTGACAGATACAGAGGAGTTTATTATTAATATTTGTTTGTATGGGGAAAGCAAATCAAGACATTATAGTAATACTAGTCTGGGAATGGTGGCTCACACCTGTAATCCCAGGCCAAGGAGGGCAGATCACTTGAGGTTAGGAGTTCAAGACCAGCCTGGCCAACATGGTGAAACCCTGTCTCTATTAAAAATACAAACATTAGCTGACATGGTGGTGCGTGCCTGTAATCCCAGCTACTTGGGTGGCTGAGGTAGGAGAATCGCTTGAACCTGGGAGGCGGAGGTTGTAGTGAGCCAAAATCTCACCACTGCATTCTAGCCTGGGCGGCAGAGCAAGACTCCATCTCAAAAAAATAAATAAATAAATAAAGTAATACTATATTCTCTTTGGCTACGAAGAGACCAGCTTTCCAGAAACCCAGGGTTTCTGGAATCCAGAAGTTGCTGGCAGGTTGGTGGTGGGGGAGGAAACCTTTTAATGCCAAACTAATGAGTCTCTGAACTCCCACAAGCAAACAAACATAGAAGATAAAAAAAGCTGAACTCTAAGAGGTTGTCTCCTGTATACTGTGATGGCCTGATTCACAGAGGGAGTGGCTGCATCTCAGAGGGAACGTGGCCATCCTGGGAGGCAGTGGAGAAGAGCAAGAGGAGTTAGCGAGGGAGAGCCCTGGAGGTCGGCAGTGCTGAGGGTGGTTGTGAGCAGCAACCTTGAGGAAGAACACCAGACTGAAGGTACCGGCTCTGTAGTCCTGCCCTGGAGGGGAAAGGGAGGCCAAGACTGCTCCTCCATCCCCTAAGTGTTAGCCCTCAGCTGAGTAATCCCAGCCTCTAGGAGCTTTTAATAGCTAAATGAAGAAAAATTATATAGCTTTTGGGCTAATGTGGTAACATTTCTCAAAGTTGCTAAAACATTTCAAATGTCTGAATCTTCTGTTAAAATCTCTGGGCATTAATCAGTTATAGAAATCTTATTTGTATCTTTATTTCCTTTCCTCTCTGCATCAGATATTATTACATATACTGTTTATTGGGAGGGATGTAAATATCAGGAAGCTTAGATTGCAGTAGAGAAGACAGAATGTTTATAAATAGTGGTAAATAGTTATGATACCAGTGGTAATAGTAGTAATCATGAAACATAAGGTTGTCTTTCTAGATAACCTTTTGAGGTTATCTGGAGGGAAGAGAAAGATCTTTTTAAGGATGGAGAAACTGAGAGCTAAATATTATATAAATTTTACAGGTGTGGGTCTTCCACACATTATATCTAACATGTAAATAGCAAGAGGCTCCATGAAAGTGACGCTGTTGGTCATGTTAGTGTGAATAGTGATCGTGGATGTTTTGAGCCACAGTCCACTACTGTTCCCAGTGTGCTGAACATTCTCCTTGAGCTATCTGCAAACAGGAAATATACTTCTTTGAAAATAAACATGGGCGTACATAATTGCACCGAATCCATGTTACTCATCTAAATTGGTACAATAAAGTCTTTAAAAAATATTGTAATCCCAAACATTGGAATAGCATTTTATTGTGAACAAAGCAGTTTGTTATAACATATGACTAGTATGAAAGCTTACTAATGCTGTGATAGAAGTAGGAATGAGTGTTTTAGACAGTGCATCTTAAACATTTAATCTTTTCTTTCATTAAAGACTCTCACTTTTCAGTTTCTGACAATTTAGCACATAATTCTGTATGATAAGAAAATACAGAGGGGGACATGGGCTTCTGCTATTGAGGAAAGCTGTTTGATGTAGAGATGGGCACCTGAGAAACTGTCTTGAAATGTGTCTCATTGAGTCCCAGCTGCTCTTCCAGAGCTCAACTGGACCTGATAACAGCTGTCTCTAAGCCAGGAACCATGGGCCCTTATAATTTGAAAAGGATGGGTAAGGGGATGTTCTGTTGGAAAATATGCATGTAGTGTAGCAATGCCAAAACTGTAATAATATACATGAATGCATGTTGAGCTTATGTCTAAATACTGGTTGTATCATGAGTGGCCTATTATAAAGCCACTAGAAAAGTGCTTTTGAAAGAGGATTTGAGGGACTGGGCTTTTTTTTAATCATGGAATTTATATCCTAATCCTGACTTTGTATACGTATCTGTTGTGTCTTAGTGTTTTCCTCTCCCTTCCTTAAACTTCCTTTCATTGAAATATAATTTACATACAAGAAGCTACTTGTATTCCATTTTACAATATAAGTTCTGACCCATGATACTGTTACCACAGTCAAGAAAATGAGCATAACCCTTCGTAATCCTCCTCTCCCTTGTAATCCTCCTCTCCCTTGGTCTCTGGGACTCTTTAGCTTTTTTCTTTTTTTTTTTTTTCCGAAATGGAGTCTCACTCTGTTGCCCAAGCTGGAGTGCAGTGGTGCAGTCTCAGCTCACTGCAAGCTCCGCCTCCCAGATTCAAGTGATTCTCCTGCCTCAGCCTCCCGAGTATCTGGGATTACAGACAGGATTACCACGCCCAGCTAATTTTTTGTATTTTTAGTAGAGATAGGGTTTCACCATGTTGGCCAGGCGGGTCTTGAACTCCTGACCTTGTGATCCGCCTGCCTCGGCCTTCCAAAGTGCTGGGATTACAGGCGTGAGCCACTACGCCCAGCCTGACTCTTTTGCTCTTGATGTGTATAGGAAAACATTCTGAGAAACACTGTTTTAGAGAATTCTCTAACATTCTGGAACAGGCCGCTGAACCTGCCTCGCCACCCTTCTGTCATCGAGGTCTCTTTTGTCCTAGAACCCACATAAATTGCAGTTGTAAACTTGTAGTGTGTGCTAGCTTTGTTGCTGTTCCACAGCTTCCTGGGCCACATCAGACTGAGTATATGCTTGCCGGTGCTTCCCAAACTGGTGAAGAATGAGGATTTTAAGAAATAATTTCTAGTCTGTTGCTAAGTGATACTCTGTAAAAGACAATTAAAATGGGATACTAGAAAAATGAAATTTAAAAAGTCATATGAATACAGGTCCCAGTTTCTCTTTAGATTCAGCAGATATAAAATTTCTGTGTACATTGGTAAGTTTCTAAGTACTTATACTCAATTTCTGCACGGATTTTATTGCAGAGTGATTACAACATTTTGTGATTCATGAGCCACACTGAGCAACGCTGATTGGCAGTCCTGCTTCTCCCATTTTCTTTCTCCCCCCCGCACCCCCCGTCCCCACTGGGTACAGTGATCTTTTGGCCACGCTTTTAGAGTTTCCCACTTGGAATATTCTGCAGCTTTTGGCCAGTTATTTTGGCCTAAGAAATGAAAGGAAACTTAGAGTAGCTCCTGAATACTTAAGGATACACCAGCCAATGGGCAAAGCATTTTTATTTTTTATTTCTAGGTGATCCTCAAAACGACCCTGCAAAATAAGTGGTATTAGCCCCACTGCAGGGATGAATTACCTCACTTGTAATCATGTATTATTTAACAAATACTGCTGAATGCCTGGTAGAGACCGGGCGTGTGCTGGGCTCTGGGGATACAGCAGGAAGCAGAGCAGACAGAACTCTCCATCTTCATAGTGCTTACGTCCTTGTTGGGGATGGTGGAGACATATCATAAACAAAGCGTATGGCATATTAGATGGTGATCAACAGCGTGGAAGAATAAGCTAGAAAAGGGTGTAGGGTGCAGTAGGCAACGATTACACACTGAGGTTGGGTGGTCTTGGAAGTCTTCTCTGAGGTGACCTTGGGCCAAGATCAGGCTGAGGAAGAGAAGCAGTTGGAGCAGCAGAGGCGAGGTCCTGCAGTTTTGAGGAACTCACTGAGGTTAGGGACTCTTCTCACACCATTCAGCTAGGGAATGGCTGATAATAAATGTGACTTTTTCTATTATACTTTATAGTCTTTACTCACTCTCCATGCTCTTGGTTTAAAAGGTGCCTGGGTCCTCCTGCAAAAAAAAAAAAAAGTGGAAATCAGTTTGGGAATGGGAATGTGGAATTTATGTGTGGATTTTGCTTTTGATGATTAGGTCTGGATATTTTTCAAGGCTTTTAAATATATTTTTCCTAAGGATATGAAGTACATGAGTTTTGTAATGGAGTTTCCATTTTTAAGTGGATGAATTTTCTTTAGGGGACATGAAGAGCTACACAAGATCAGGGAAGGGGCTTTCAAAAGAGAAGAGATTAAAGCTTTGGGAAAAAGGCATTGTTTTTGTTTAAGCACTTTGAAGTTAAGGATGTGTTGGTTATTCCCTGCTTATGAATGACCTGGTGCTTAGAGACAGCTCTCCTCGTATTTGACAGCAGCGTTTCCTGGGGCCTTTTTCTCATCTGGCGGTGCTCTACTGCCCAAGACTTAACTTCTGCAAACTCTGAGAGCTCTGACCCAAACCCTTCACCCGAGGTCATGGCTGCTGAACCTCCCACTGCTTCTCCGCCTCCTCACCTCCTCCACCAGCCTTTAATTGGCTTAGAGAGGAGGAAGAGTAGGGGTGATGACTGTTTATAACTAGTACGTATTCTAGTCTCATTTGAGCTTGTACACTACATAACATTGGCAGGCAGGTATTACTATACCTATTTTACAGGTGAGAAATGTGAAGCTCACATATGTTAAATAATTTGTCCAAGGCCATCGGATTCCCGGTAAACCAGAGTAAACACTTGAACCAAACTCTTTGGTTTCCATGTCCCTGACTGCTGCTACCCTATCTCCTTTTTCAGCTACATTTTTTTTGATGAAGGAAGCTTTTGTGGGTTGGTCATGATTTTATTTATATGGAATTTACTATATGGCTTTTATGGAAAATGTGTTCCAGGGTTGGAAACGTGATAAAGATTCTGCTTCAGATTTTTGGTCGTTGACTTGGGGACTAAATATCGTTTTGATTTTTACAGTGCCTTGCTATTTTTTAGGTTGAAATTTAATAATTTGTGTAAGTGTGCTTCGAAATTTGGCAGGATACTCTTCTTACTTTTGAAGTATTACCTGCTGTTTCGCATTGTAGGTTGTATTTCTTAGTAACAAGCCTCAACACTCTTGGGGTTCTCAATCTTACAAATAACTTTTCTCACCCTTTTTTTTTCGTAGCTAGTTTGTTTAATCATTTGTAACTTCCCCTCCAAGGTTGCGGAGGATGGCGGTGGGGTTTTTCAGCCTGGGGTTATATGTTTTTTGATCCTCCTACAAACATAGTCACATGCTCGTTAGAATGTGAGCTAACCATTCTTCAAAAAAAATGCAAGAGTTAACCAGCGTGGCGTTGATGACTGTGAAACCTGAGTCCTCTCAGTTAACTGAAATAGTAGAGATTTGCTGCCCTTACGGATCACAGAGCTGCAGCCTAGCAGGTGCTGTTACTTCTTTGTTTAAAGCTGTGTTCGCCATCCAGATGTTTCTAGCTCTTCCTCTCTCTTTCATCAGAGAACATTCTTCTTGAAATGTAATGTAGAGGCCCTTTTGCTCTGGTGCATTTTCTTACTCTAAATTCCTGCATTTGTCACCCCTTAGTCACAGTCAGGCTATTGGGCTAAGTGGTCTGGGTGAACACTGATGTTAGAGGTGCAGGGTTTGCTGCAGCCCTCCTCTTGTTCTCCAGCTTCCTTTTAGGCACCGTTTATCTTTATTCTTGAAAGTATTTTATGCTTTGATTTGTAATAACTATTGCAGAAATCAGTCCTAAGTCATCAGGGTTGTTTAGTCTTTCTCCTTTTGTGCATTTGTGTGTGTGTGTGTGGTAGTATTCATTTTGGCTCTTTGGATGGCATGCGATACAGCATTTTTTATTTTGTAGCCAAAACCAAACCAAGAGGTTGCCAACAGGACAGAAAAAAGCAGCAAGATAATGTTAATAGGCACGTGTGCTTGCACCTGATCGGGAAGCAGGCACCTGGGGCCAGGATTTGAAGTCTTCTTTCTTTACCTGGGAGTAGGGAAGGGGCTGGTCTTCATGTCAGTGTTAGTCTGGAAGCAGTGACAGACTTATCAGTTACTAGGTTTTCTTACTCATTTTAGTACTGTTCTTGCTAAGGTTTTAGTATTTATGTATGTGAAAATAATTTTTTGAAGTCTTTAAGATCATCACCTTGACTGAACGAGAGGGAATAGGTATCAGGTTTTATTCATTCCTGTAAAAGGAATAGAATAGAACTTGTCAGAGTGGGTCTGGGTCAGTACCAGTTATGGGTCAACTCTGCAAGTTTTGTTTTGTTTTGTTTTGTTGAGACAGGGTCTCGCTGTATTTCTCAGGCTGGTCTTGATCCTGGGCTCAAGCGATCCTCCTGCCTCAGCCTTCTGAGTAGCTGGAATTAACAGGCATGCGCCTCACCAGCTAACAAGTTTTTGTTTTGTTTTGTTTTGTTTTTTGAGATGGAGTCTCGCTCTGTCGCCCAGGCTGAAGTGCAGTGGCATGATCTTGGCTCACTGCAACCTCCGCCTCCCGGGTTCAAGCGATTCTTCTGCCTCAGCCTCCCGAGTAGCCGGGATTACAGGCCCGTGCCGCCACACCCGGCTAATTTTTATATTTTTAGTAGAGACAGGGTTTCACCATATTGGCCAGGCTGGACTCGAACTCCTGACCTCATGATCTGCCTGCCTTGGCCTCCCAGAGTGCTGGGATTACAGGCGTGAGCCCCTGTGCCCGGCCACAAGTTAAAGTGCCCTTTAGAGTGAGCCTTCTGCCTCACATTGCAATGGCTAAGAAGCTAAGGGACTAAGTTCCCAGTTTCAAGAGGTTATATTCTAGTAGGGAAGAGTAAATAAGTCTCAATTTATCGTGATACACAGCAACATATGGTAAATATCCTACAAAGAGGTACAGAGCGATCAGGATTCAAGGACAGGGAGAACTCCCTGAGGTAGGAGGGAAAGTGCCAACAGGAGTTTCTGACCATCCCAAACAAGGATGCGCATGGCTGCCACAGCTTCACATTTCCTTATACCGTTGTTTGATCTTCACTAGTATGTCCAAATTCCTTGAAAATGGGTTTTAAACTTCCAGAAAACAGTACGATCTCAGAACTGTGAGTGTACTCAACATGTTTTATGATTGACCTTTTCTTGTGTCTCCCTTGAACCATAAGCTCATTTGAAATCAGTTAGCTGAGTCTTATTGCTATTGCCTGAGAAGCTAGCACAGTGCCTGCCTGACACACTGCTAAGTCAGTGCCCTTTTGAGTTACTCTCTGAGAATTCCCTTTCCCTCTCCCACTTCGTGAACCACAGCTAATATGGACTGACTTCCATGACGAACCTGGTAAGGCCTAGGCCTTTCTTGCTGCTTCTGCATTTAGTAGCGCTTTGCAAATGCTGCCTCTGCTGTGTCACAGAATATTGCAATCTGTTTTGTGTGTACATCGCAGTCTAGGAAGTTACTCCGGTTTCTGCCTTATTTATCCTTATGTGCCCCGTACCTATAGCAGTTAGTGATAGTCACTGGGTAAATATTCACTGAAATGAAAATGGAAGTTTTCAATGTATATGTATTTGTTTTCTGCTTACCCCTGTTTTAGTGGTACAAAGTGGGTAAGGGCAGGTTAACACTTGCATTTGCTCAAAAGTTAAGTTTTACAATAACTAAGTGTTTTTACTTTTTTTTTTTTTTTTTTGAGACGGAGTCTCGCTCTGTCGCCCAGGCTGGAGTGCAGTGGCCGGATCTCAGCTCACTGCAAGCTCCGCCTCCCGGGTTCACGCCATTCTCCTGCCTCAGCCTCCCGAGTAGCTGGGACTACAGGCGCCCGCCAGCTCGCCCGGCTAGTTTTTTGTATTTTTTAGTAGAGACAGGGTTTCACCGTGTTAGCCAGGATGGTCTCGATCTCCTGACCTCGTGATCCGCCCATCTCGGCCTCCCAAAGTGCTGGGATTACAGGCTTGAGCCACTGCGCCCGGCCGTGTTTTTACATTCTTAAAATGTATTTTATATTCTTAATAAACATGAATTTCTCTATATTGTAGTACTTTATTTTTTAAGTAAGAGAGGAAAAAGGTGCTTCAGATGTTCTTACAAGCTGTTTTAGCATTTCTGGGAACTTAATAAAATTTTCTGGCTCAGCAGTTAAAAAATGAAAATCTATTTTTTTCTGAGGAATAAAGTCTTGCCCATCTGTTCCCTCCTCTTACCGTGTGACTGTTAAATGCTGTTCTGAGATTGTATGTTTTGTTTTGTTTTCTTTTGTTTTGTGTTTTGAGACAGAGTCTTGTCTTGTTCTATTGCCCAGGCTGGAGTGCAGTGGTGCGGTCTCAGCTCACTGCAAACTCTGCCTCCCAAGTTCAAGTGATTCTCCTGCCTCAGCCTCCCGGATAGCTGGGATTATAGTTGCCCGCCATCACGCCTGGCTGATTTTTGTATTTTTTAGTAGAGACGGGGTTTCACCATCTTGGCCAGGCTGGTCTCGAACTCCTGACCTCATGATCCGCCCGCGTCAGCCTCCCAAAGTGCTGGGATTACATGCGTGAGCCACCGCGCCCAGCTTGTATGTTTTGATACTATAGAGAGGTATACAATAAAATTGTCAATTAGTCACCATTTCTAATTATGATTCATTTTATCATTAAATTATTTGTAAGAGCTTATTAGCATGTATATATGTAAAGATAAGTTTCATTTATTTTTAATCTGTACATCCATTCATATTTTGTTATACTCTCTTTAAATGCAAGCACTTATTTTGAAATTGTTTTAAATGTTATAGTATCTCCACCATATGAAGTAAGGAATATCTGTGCTTTCCTCCACCCCCCTTCTCTGAGATTACTGCAGCCAGAAGGTTAATGCCTTAGTTGAACTCTTAAAAGCATTTCAGTTATCATGAGCTTAAGAAATGTTTGTCTTGGTTCATGAAATGTAAATTTTTTTTTTTTTTTTTTTTTTTGAGACGGAGTCTTCCTCTGTCACCAAGGCCGGGATGGTCTCGGTCTCCTGACCTCGTGATCCGCCCACCTCGGCCTCCCAAATTGCTGGGATTACAGGCGTGAGCCACCGCTCCCGGCCATGAAATGTAAATAATTTTTAAATCTAGTTTACAAAGAAAAAATGATGATGTAGGGATATTCTTTTTTTGTTCCTCAATAATAAATTTAGTCTTAGCATCCTGGATTTATTATCCTGTATCACTTTTTGGTATGCATTCATGGAATTTTATAGGCACTTTCATGCCAAAGTGTTGTGTTTTCCAAAGTCCAATTTTTTTTAAACTGGTTTAACTAACATTCATTTTGAGATGATTCTGAATTTTGTAACAAAAACATCTTATGTTTGAATATTCACCTTTATTATTTTAAAAAAATCTATTCTGTAGCCCTGAGATTTGGACAAAATGGTAATTATGTTATTTTATGGTTATTAAAGCTGAATATAAAGAATTTTTATCGAACCAAGATGTCACAGCTCTTATAGTAAGTGGCATGATTAAGACTATAATTTTACTTGTAGTCAGTGTACCTTCTACCACTATATAATGTTTCCAAGCATATGAACTTATTACTAGTCTATATCTATGATTTTCAGTGATGTTAAATGTGTTTTTAAACATTTTATTGGCCAGGCGCGGTGGCTCACGCGTGTAATCCCAGCACTTTGGGAGGCCAAGGCGGGCGGATCACGAGGTCAGGAGATCGAGACCGTCCTGGCAAACACTATGAAACCCTGTCTCTATTAAAAATACAAAAAATTAGCCGGGCGTGGTGGCAGGCGCCTGTAGTTCCAGCTACTCTGGAGGCTGAGGCAGGAGAATGGCGTGAACCCGGGAGGCGGAGCTTGCAGTGAGCTGAGATCGCGCCACTGCACTCCAGCCTGGGTCACAGAGCGAGACTCTGTCTCAAAAAAAAAAAAAAAAAAAATTATTAATGTGTAAAATACAAGAGTGCAGAAATCTTAAATGCACAACTTAAGAATTTTCACAAAGCAAAAACATGGTCAAGTGATTTGGAGTATGAATTAATATTAAAATACAGTGAATTTAATAATAGATGTCTAGTGTCTCTTGATTCCAGAGAAATACATTTTTTTTAAACTTATGTTGCACTTCCCTTAATACTCATTTGAAATGTTTCTGATTTCCTCATTGCTCATTTGTTTGGCAGTATTCACAGCGAGCCTGCCCTCTGCCAGGCATGACTGGCATGGGGCACAGCTGTGAACAGGAATCATCACTTGTAACTTGAGGTCAGACTAAAGGACACAGGCAAATTCCTGTGGAGCAAGAGGGCCTTCCGGAGAACTTCCCAGAGGAAGCAACCTCTTGACCGAGTTCAAGCGTGAATGGGAATCATCCCAAGAAGAGTTTAGGGAGGAAGGCAAGAGGCACCAGGCCAGGAGGGCTGTTGACATGTGACAGGCAGACCTGCAGGGCTGCAGCCTGCAGCCTGTGCAGCGAGGGCTGGAGCTGGGGGATGGTGGGTGGGCAAGGACAGCCAGGTTCGTTTTTACTGGGACTGTAGTTTCCTTGATTATCAACAACAGGAATAGACTCGGGCAAACAGAAGCTTAAAAGAAATTTACTGGAAAAATAGAGGGGTTGCTCCCAGAATAGAAGAATGGGCTGACCTTACAGATCTCAGAGAAGGGCAAACAACTAGGGCTTTCCCGGCATCTCTGCAGAACTTTTGGGATTTCTCCATAGAGCAGTGCTCTGAGTTGACTTCCTATAATTGCAGGGTGTTAGTCTCTACTCAGAGATCTAGTCTTTGAGAAACAGAATCTGATTAACTTAGTTCAAGTCCATTGTCCAAATGGACCAGGACCAGTCATTGTGGCCAGAGGATAGGAACAAGCACCATGCCTGGTCAATCAAGGTAGATGACTGTTAGGTAGTCAGGACAACTAGATCTGTTACCTGGAAGAGAGAGTGGATGACATGGATACCCATGTGGATGACATGACCACCCAGAAGGCAGTGTTACGGTAGACCAGAGAAGAGGTGGTTTGGGAGCAGTGATTAGGAAAGAGTGGATGTTCAGAGACCAGTTAGAGGGCTGTTGCATTAATCCACATAAGAGGTGATGGTGCCAGAAGTAGGTGCAGCCTGTACAGATATAAAGTAGTAAATAGATTCAGAGACAGTTAAGAGGCAGAGAAAAAAGGACTTTGCAGCTGGACATTGGGAGGTGTGTGAGGATGATTAAGTTGTTGAAGATGACTCTCATGTTTCTGGCTTGGACTAGAACCATTGGGTGCATAGTGATCCCTTTTGCATGGAGGAGAGTTTCAGGAGGGGAATGGGGCTTTGATTCAGTACTGAGTTGGAGTATCTAAGCAGACCACATTTAATTTAAGAACACTTGGGTATGAACAACACCACCCCATTACTTGTGGGATTCCAGCTCAGCCATCAGGGCCCTCTCTAGCATTGTGGCCTCTGCCAAGGTTGTTCCTCTATTTTCGTGTCCCTGAGCTGCCAGAATCTTCTCACAGTATTGCCATGGAATTTGCAGCATGCTTTCTTCTGCTCCCCTACCTTAGACAGGTTTGGGTCTGAGTCGGTATTGGAATGAGTATTGTTAAAGGAAGTTAAAATGAAGACCAGGCCTGTAGAATCTCTGAGCACACAAAACCAGTTAGGCTTTATATGTTACCTCAGCCTTATTTAAATTGCAAACCTACGTAGAATGAGTAGAGTCATTTTGATAAATGTTTATGTTAGAAGTAAAACTTAGCCCCAGCCAGTCATAAGCTGCCAACTAGCATATGACTAAGTGACTAGGGGCTTTCCAACAAGGTACCTTTAACAAAAGGCAATTCTGTAATTTCAAATGAATCAAATAATTTATTTTGCTTCTGCGTTTCCCAGTAAATACTTGTCTCTGACGTTTTGTCATTGGGACACTGAAATTTTTTTGGTCTGGTGTTCCCCAGTTCATGAATTGCTTCTTACTTAAATAAACTCTTTAAAATTGTATTGTTCCTCAGATTTTTCCTTTACAGTAGCTTTCCCAAACTCAGAAAGGCCCCCAGACCTGAGGAGCTTTTAGGACTAAGTGCTGCTATTTAGGGCTCTTTCTTAGATGTTATTATGTTTAGAAGAGGCTTGCTATAGGCCGAGCATGGTGGCTCAATCATGCCTGTAATCCTAGAAGTTTGGGAGGCCGAGGCAGGCAGGTCACCGGAGGTCAGGAGTTCAAGACCAGCCTGACCAACATGGTGAAACTCCATCTCTACTAAAAATACAAAATTACCCAGGAGTGGTGGCGCATGCCTGTAATCCCAGCTACTAGGGAGTCTGAGGCAACAGAATTGCTTGAACCCAGGGGGCGGAGGTTGCAGTGAGCCAAGATTGCACCATTGCACTCCAGCCTAGGCAACAAGAGTAAAACTCCATCTCAATAAATAAATAAATAAATAAAGCTTGCTATATGATGACACTGTTTTCTTGACATAGAGCTTGAAAATATTTTCAGATTGGGGACTTCCTTGATTAAAATGTAAAGTTGAACAAAAAAACAAGAAAAACAAAAAATAAATAAAATAAAATAAAATGTAAAGTTGATAAATGAATTTAGTTACAGTGCTTTAATTTTAATAGTATTCAATGTTGTATAATATTAATGAGTTAAGCCAAACCCTGACAAGTGGTTCCCTTAGGTACTTTAGTGAGTACTTTTGGCATTAATGCTTACTGGCCTCAGAATCCTCAGTGGATCTGGAACTGTTCCCTGAGGAGCAAGTGGGAACTTGTGGGGCATTTTTAGTTTATTTCGATGGTTTGAGGGAAGGGGTACCATAGGCACTAAATGGATTAAGGCCAGAGATGCTGAATGTCATGAAGTATTCATCCACAGGACTTTGATGCTGGTTAAGAACATAAGAAAGAAAAACACCTTTGTATAACGAGGAACATAGAACCTAACTGTGTTTAGGTTGGTATCATCAGGTTTAGGGTTGGTATCTGTTTCAGATATCATCGGCTGGGCGCAGTGGCTCACACCTGTAATCCCAGCAGTTTTGGGAGGCCAAGGTGGGTGGATCACTTGAGTCCAGGAGTTCGAGACCAGCCTGGCCAACATGATGAAACCCCATTTCTACTAAAAATACAAAAATTTGCTAGGTGTGGTGGCACGCCCCTGCAGTCCCAGCTACTTGAGAGGCTAAGGTGGAAGGATCGTTTGAATCCAGGAAGCAGAGGTTGCAGTGAGCCAAGATCACACCACTGCCTGGGCAGCAGAACAAGATTTTGTCTCAAAAAAAAAAAAAAAAAAGATACCATCATGAAGTACTTTTCAACAGTTTCAATAAGCACTAAGTTTTCTGGGAATGCCATGAAATTATAAATTGAGTGAAGAATGAAATTTGCTTGGACTTTATGCTTTACTGACATTACCACCTATGAACATTTTGCCCTTAATTGTTCTTTTATATTCTATTTAGAAGCTCAAATCCTTTAAGACAATGTTTAGAATATATTAAAAAGGGGTGTGTTTTTGTTTTGTTTTGTTTTGTTTTGAGATGGAGTTTCATTCTTATTTCCCAGGCTGGAGTGCAGTGGCGCCATCTCGGCTTACTCCAACCTCCGCCTCCCGAGTTCAAGCGATTCTCCTGCCTCAGCCTCCTGAGTAGCTGGGATTACAGGTGCCTGCCACCACGCCCGACTAATGTTTGTATTTTGTTTTTAGTAGAGATGGGGGGGGGAAATCTCACCATGTTGGGCAGGCTGGTCTCGAACTCCTGACCTCAGACGATCTGCCCACCTAGACCTCCCAAAGTTCCGGGACCACAGATGTGAGCCACCACGCCTGGCCCAAAGGGTTTTGTTTTTAAATGAGAGATGGTTAGTAAACTAACGTTTTCGCAAGTGACATAGGGTATATACATAGAGATGAATATGATGAACATTTTGGGTTATAAATGACTTTCATAGCAAGGACCTATGAAAAGTATATAAAGGTGGAAACACTGATTCGCACTTGATAGATTGGGCAAATCAAGTTGGGTGAAATTATCCCAGATTTTTTTAAAGTCCTGGGAGGAAAAGATATGCAAGTATGTTGGGCATTGAACAAATTGTTTTTAAAAAAGTTCTATGTCCATTCAGAATATTCTGTGGAAAACATTTATCCTGCTATTTTGTTGCTGTTTCTCTTGTTTGTTTTTTGTTTTTTGTTTTTTCTTTTTTTGAGGAGTCTTACTCTGTTGCTCAGGCTGGAGTGCAGTGGTGTGATCTCGGCTCACTGCAACCTCTGACTCCCGGGTTCAAGGGATTCTCCTGCCTCAGCCTCCTGGGTAACTGGGATCACAGGCACCCAGCCACCACACCTGGCTGATTTTTGTATTTTTTAGTAAAGATGAGGTTTTACCATGTTGGCCAGGCTGATTCTGAACTCCTGACCTCAAGTGATCTGCTTGAGTAGGTAACTGGGTAACCTGGGTAACTGGGATCACAGGCACCCACCACCACACCTGGCTGATTTTTGTATTTTTTAGTAAAGATGAGGTTTTACCATGTTGGCCAGGCTGATTCTGAACTCCTGACCTCAAGTGATCTGCTTGTCTTGGCCTCCCAAAGTGCTGAGATTACAGGCGTGAACCACTGCACCTGGCTGTTATTGCTGTTTCTGTGTGAGACTAATAAAGGACAAAAAGAAGCATGGCAAGGGATGGATGGAAAAGGCTGGTTCTTCTCTCAGGGTTCCCAGACCATAGCTGGAGATAACACAGGGTTGTAGCTCCATCTGCTGGAGAGAAACAAACTCACTCTTGCATAGTCTATAAATAAAAGTGATCTCTCTACAATCATAGTGAGCCAGCCCGTGTTTGCTAAGCACTTGCTATGCACTATGTAACACTTTGTCAGGCTTAGGGTAACAGAGGAAAAACATAGACATGTTCCCTGTTCCCACCATGCTTAGCTCTGAGAGGCCTACTGCTGTCAAGAAGACTTGTTTTAGCTGGTGTGCTTATGTAGTCTAGGTTTCCTAGACTTTTCCTTGGGTGACTTTTAAAGCCATGTAACCTCATTCTGAGCTTCCTGTTCCTTATCAGAGGTAAGGAATAACAGGGCCCCTCCTATAGGCCTCAGTTTAGCTAAACTTTATTAAATATCTAGTGTGTCTATTAGGCAGAGGCCCAAGGAGCATAAAGATGAGTAGGAATCTAGTCCCTGCCCACCACGAGGTTAGAAACAGGAGCTCATAAAATGATCCTCACAGAGTGAATGAGAATGTATAACGGGATCCTTGAGGAGGAGTGCGGGATCCAGGCAGGAGAGTGGACTAGGAATGTATGGACAGGTTTTCTGAGTTGTTTGAGGAAGTGAGCATTAGCGAAGGGACGCCCTTCCCAGCCGAGGTCAACGTGAGCAGCGGCATGGAGATGAGGGCCTGTGTGGTGTGTGTATGCCCCTCTTAGGCTATGTTAAGTGAGCAGCAGGAAGTGTCCAGGGATGAGGGTTTGGGGACATAGATGGAGCCAGGTAGTAGGGCCTGACGCAGTAGGCTCACACTTGTAATCCCAGCATTTCGGGAGGCCAAGATAGGCGGATCACTTGAGGTCAGGAGTTCAAGACCAGCTTGGCAACATGGCGAAATCCTGTCTCTACCAAAAATACAAAAATTAGCCGAGCGTGGTGGCACACACCTGTTGTCCCGGCTACTTGGGAGGCTGAGGCAGGAAAATGACTTGAACCTAGGAAGTGAAGACTGCAGCAAGTTGAAATCGCTCCACTGCCCTCCAGCCTGGGCAACAGAGCACAACTCGGTCTCAAAAAAAAAAAAAAAAAAGATGGGGCCAGGTGATGTAGGGTTTCGTATGTTACCTTAAGGGATGCTGACTGTCCTCAGTGCAGTGGAGAGTTTAAGCAGGGTAATGATAGCAGGTTCCTTAGAGAGACCACTTGCTGGCTGTGTCTGTTGGATTTGATTGAAGGGGACCAGGCTGGAGACGGGGACTCTATCTAGGAGGCTGCGGCATGCCTGCTTGGATAATGTTGCCATGCCTGAGAGAGGGCACATTAAGAGGAAGAATTGGATTTAGGCATAGTGGGGAGGGAAGTTTATTTTAGGCATGGTGAGTTTGAGTTGCCTGTGACGATATCTGTATGGAGACATCAGCAGATAATTCGATGTATGATTGTGAAGTTTAAGAAGGTCCAGCCAGTGCCACTAACAGGGAGGAAGTAGTTGAGCCATGAGAAATGTTGAAGTCATCAGGGAGAATGTGCACAATGAGAGGAGCAAAAAACCAAGGTCAGGCTGGGAAGTAGCCATACCTACAGCCAGGCAGAGGCTCTTGCAAAGGAGATGGTGATGGGATGACTAGAGGGATAAAAGTACGATGGTCTGGAAGCCAAAGGAATAGAAAATTCTCAGAAAAGAATCATTTAAAAATGTCAAATGTAAGATAAGGACTGAAAAATGTCTTCTGGATTTGGCTTTTAAGAGCTGACTGTGACTGTAAGAGGTGTTTCCAGATTGCAGTAGGTTAATGAGTAAGTAAGAGTTGAGATAACTTTTAGAAAATGGTGTCTGAGGCCGGGCGTGGTAGCTCATCCCTGTAATCCCGGCACTTTAGGAGGCCCAGGCGGGCGGATCACGAGATCAGGAGATGGAGACCATCCTGGCTAACATGGTGAAACCCCGTCTCTACTAAAAATACAGAAAATTAGCCGGGCGTGGTAGAGGGCGCCTGTGGTCCCAGCTACTTGGGAGGCTGAGGCAGGAGAATGGCGTGAACCCGGGAGGCGGAGCTTGCAGTGAACTCAGATCCCGCTACTGCACTCCAGCCTGGGCAACAGAGCGAGACTCCGTCTCAAGAAAAAAAAAAAAAAAGAAGACGAAAAAGAAAATGGTGTCTGAAAAGAGGAGAGAGCTGTGGTGGTAGCTGGAGAGTGACTCAAGATAGACTCATTTTAATGTAGCAGAAACTGGAGCCTGTTTACAAAATCTTCATGGGAAAGAGCCCAAAAAGAAGGAAAGTGGCTGTCTGGATGTGAGTTTATGGACTGACATCAGACAGACCTTGTTGGGACTGAAGGCCTGAAGAGGTAAGCATATGGGTGGGAGGTAGTTGAAAGAGAACCTTCCAGATGATCTGTTTTCTTCATGAATAAGTGATAAGGTAATGCCTGCTGAGAGAAGAAAGGTCGATTATGGGAAGCCCCTCAAGCATAGTAAGTCCTTATGCAAGTGGTGCATATCTTCAAGAGGAGGGTTGGTGGGGGGCCCATTCATGAGTAGAGAAGTTAACAACATCCAGTCTGCCCAGGATGTTCTGCGGGGACACAGAAAAACATGCAGTTTCCTTCCTTTAGATTTTAACTGCAGCATCATGAGCTGCCTTCCTAGAGGGAATTTTGTATTTTGGGGCTGTAGCTCAGAAGACTTCCATTCTCTTTTCCCTCTCCCAAGAGAGATCGCAGCTGCTTCCCAGGGTTTATGTCCGTGATATAGGACTGTCGCTGCTGGGAATGGCGGAGGGAACTGCTTCCCACTCCAAAGCAGCCTTTTCACTTCCAGCTTCCATCTGCCTTCCACTCCCACCTCCCAAAATAAAGTAAATAAATCAAAGCCAGAAAAAACATTCTGGCTGGAATTTTGTTAGATTCAGTATTGTGTGAGAGCTCCCAAACTAGCTCTGATGGTTGGACTTCAGAATAAAGGTGAAGCCTGTGAGATTCTCCCAGGAGTGCTGGGCAGAACCCTGAGTTTTAGAACTCCCTCTGCCTTTAGCTTGTCTTGGATGTGCTCTTCCACTCTTTTGAAAAGCTCTAAACCCTTCCCTGCAAATAGTCACCTGCCAGGGTACCCTCAGGTTATATAGCTTGTCACCAGCTCTAAAAGGGGCTAGTACCCAGTCTCAGTGTTGGATAACAAGCAAACGTGATGAGTTGTTTTCTTGAGATTTTTGTGTGTGTGTTTGGTTTGTTTTGTTGTGGTGGTATGTTTGTTTTTGTTTTTGCTTTTTAGAGACAGGGTCTCCCTGTGTTGCCTAGTCTGGTCCTGAACTCCTGGGCTCAAGTGATCTCCCACTTCGGCCTCGGAAAGCACTGATATTACAGGCAGGTGTAAGCCACTGCACCTGGCCATTTTCTTGTTTTTAAAGATTAACCTCAGGCCCTAATTATGTTATCATCCTGGAAATGCCGTCATCCTAAAAAATGATTCCTCTATAATAAAGAAATTGGGTAAAGGAGCTTTCTTACTGTATTTTCAGTGAATCCAGGCAAGGACACCTTCATTCATGGAAGGGGAAGGCTGAATTAATTGCTCTCAAGTTCTTTCTTAGCTTAAACTAAAGATCCCCTTATTCTTCAGTGGAAACTTGGCACTGAGGAGTCCCAGGAGGTGACTCAGTCGGATATGTGAGGCCTTGGCACCACTGGCCTTGCTTCTTCTCTGCACTGTGTTTGTCAGGGATATCTGGGACAGAAAAGAATTTCCGCTGCTGGGCAGCCAGAGCCTGGCATGCCCGTCTCTAAGCTGGCCTGCGCCTTGCCACCGGAAGATGTAATGTAGAGTAGCTGCTTGACCCCAAAGCAGCATTCAGAGGGCACATAAAGAAGCTCCGTTAATTCAAACATGTAGGTATTACAGAGATCCAGAGGGCCAGAGGCCGTCATTTTTTTAAAGTAACCTCTTTCTATGCTGATCAGTTATTCATTTTTCTAAATATTTGTCTGCATGTTATATGTGCTTTCAGTAAGTTTTTGGATGAATTTCTTAACTTCATAAAGTATATAAAACAACTTAGCAGGATATGAGTTATGACATTTAGGGGTGTTGTCCTGTTGCTTCAGAACAGTGGGGTTATCGTGTAATACACCATGTCACATGATTTGACTAAATACAGGAAAAAAAAAAAACCCTGAACTTGGTTTCATTGGCTCAAATATAGTTCAAGACAACGGAGACAAAGCTAAGATGAGGAAGTTCTATACAGTTTAGGAAATAGGGGCTTTCAAAGATAATTCGCAGTGATGTGAAACTGGCCTCCCAAGCCCTGCTAAGTAAGTTAAATAAGAGTAGGAACCAGGAGGGAGGTTCTTTACTCTTGAACTAAGAGAAGGGGAGCTGGAGGTGCCTCAGGTAGAGTGCGTAGGTTTGCAGAACTAGGTCTGTGTGTGTAAAGTGACTAAGGCGGGGGAGTGGAAGTTTAAGAGAAGAAATGGACCTGATCGCCTAAATCAGCCAAACACAGGGTATTGTTGTATTTCTGGATTTGTTTTCCTTATGACCTATCTTTCTCAGTTATTTAAGAAGCAAATCTAAAGGATATTTGTTGAAACTCTCTATGCAGAAAGGGTGCTGGGTGAGTTGTAGTAACCTTTAGCCATGCTGATTAAAATTTCCTCCCTGCTGCAGAGGTTATGATTGTGGTTCTTTTATCTTGTAGATGTATATTTAATTATTGAAATATGTGAAAACTTTATATTTTATTGGTTTGAAAGTAGGGTGAGTGTGGAAGGGAAACTATGCCTTTTGTTTGCAAAGAAAAATGTAAAAACAATTGATAAACAGTATTTAGTGTCATATGGTTTATGTCCTGCAGAACCTTCTATAAGAGACTTTAGCTTTTGGCATTTTATTACATTAATTTTTTGAAACATTATTTCTGCTGCCTAGAATCTTTGGTGGGGAAATGTACTATTTAACAATATGTTTAGTGAACTTTTGTCCTGTCATGGTAAGAAGAAAGCAGCTATAACTAAATAAGGAGTTACTCTTATTCATTAACTTGTAAAACTCTAGTTTTTTTTTAAAAAAAAAAAAAAAAAAGAAAGAAAGAAAGAAAAATCTGCTAAACTGCTGGTCATTTTTTTTAAAGTTTTGTTTTTAATTGACACATATTTATGGAGTACAGTATGATGTTTTGGTCCATATGTACATTGTACAGTGATCAAAGCAGGGTAATTAGCCTATCAATCATCTCAAATATCACTTTTTTGTGGTAACAACACTTAAAATCCTCTTGAGGTATTTTGAGATATACAATACAGTATTATTAATTATAATCACCTTGCTGTACAATAGATCACCAGAACTTACTCTTTCTATCTAATTTTGTACCCGTTGACAAACTCTTAGTTTCATTGATTCTGTTGTTTTTCTAGTCTCTTTTTCAATTATTTCTGTTCTGATATTTGTTATTTCCTTCCTTCTGCTGACATTGGGCCTAGTTTGTTATTTTTCTAGTTCCTTGAGGTGTAATGTTAGGCTGTTATTTGAGATCTTTCTTTTTTGATGTCTATTGCTGTAAACTTCCCTGTTAGCTCTAACTTTTGCTGCATCCCATAAGTTTTAGTATGTTGTGTTTCCATCTTAGTTTGTCACAAGGTATTTTTATATTTTTCCTTTATTTTCTTTAATTTCCCCTTTAATTTTTTCTTTGACTCGATAGTTGTTTAGGAGTGTATTGTTTAATTTCCACATATTTGTTAATTTTCCATGTCCTCCTGTTACTGTAGAAACTATTCTAGTCTCATACCATTGTGATCAGAAAAGATACCTGATATAATTTCACGCTTCTTGACCTGTCCTGGAGAATGTTTCATGTGCACTTGAGAAGAATATGTATTCTGTTGCTGTTGGGTGGAATTTCCCCTGCAGGCCTCTCTTAAAGGAACTCTAATGCCTCAGACCTACATTTGGAAAATATTTATTAAGGGGTGATTATTTACCCACAAAAGAATCTTTTACTTTACTACATGACTTGCCCTATACAGTGGACTTCCTATAGATTTAAATGTATTTGCAAAAGCATTGATTTTACAGTTAACCTTCAAGAACATTAAGAGTGATACCGATTGCGTGTGTAAGGGAGTCTCTTATGTAGATGTATGTTGTTGTGTGTATGTACACGTGTATATGTGTACATTCACATACGTAGTCAGGAAATAAGGAATAGTTACAATGAACAGGAGAACACAAGTATTTTTCATGGATAAGAAAACGTTGAAAAGAGGATGATCATTTTAATTTAGTCTTTCAGTTGATAAAAAGGGTACATGCTTTTTAGTTTGCAAACAAGGCAGCACTGCATAGCTGATAGAATGAAAATAGGATAAAATATTCTTAATGAACATAAACACTTGGTGGTGTTTTTAAAAATATACAAAAATAACTAAACATCAAGCCATCGCAGGTTGTGTCAAGATTTTGAGACTAACCAAAAAACGGGGAACCCCCTGTAAGTCTAAGAGATGGCACCATGGAGGTAGTGACTTTTGAGTTGGGCTTTGAAGAATTTGACAAATGATGGAAAAGAGTGTTGTTCTAGGCAGAGTTGGCAACAGCTTGAGCAAAGGTTTGCAGGTTGATGTTACTTTCTGTTCAGAATCCTCCACTGCCTTTCCATCTCACTTAGAGTAAAATCCAGTTTTTATTCTGCGCTGCAAGTGCTTTCTGGATCTACCCCCTGCCCTATTCCTTTCTGTGCTATGTTTTCCGCATTAGCCTGGAAGATACATTAAAGCAGGGGCTTTGTTTCCTCTTGTTAACCTCTGTATTCCCAGTGCCCAGAGCAGTAAGTGCTCAATAAATAAATGTTGAATGAATGAAAGAAATTCAAAAATTATCGACTGTGCTGGAATGTTTGAAGGATA
Organism: Rhinopithecus roxellana; assembly: GCF_007565055.1. NCBI lineage: Eukaryota > Metazoa > Chordata > Mammalia > Primates > Cercopithecidae > Rhinopithecus > Rhinopithecus roxellana. The sequence continues at coordinate 106,692,268 of NC_044565.1, forward strand.
AGAATGGCAGGGAGGGAGGGTGTATGTGGATTATTGGTTTTGAGGGCAGTGTAAAGTTTGGGTACATTAGGGAAGCATCTATGATGTTGCAGTGAAGTGTTTGCTAATATTACAGTGTAGAGAATGGATTAGAAGGACTAAAGAGCAAGATAGCAATACCATACGAAAGGATGTGTCAGTGGGTCCTTCATTCAGTGAACATTTGAGTGGTTTCCCCATGCTAAGCACTGTGTTAGGTTCTGGGGGACACAAAGGTGACTGAGAAATGGTTTCCATGGGTAGTGCCAGATGTGTGAACATCTTGTAGCAAAGGACTGAGCAAATGATGTGGTAGGGCCTGAACCTGGGCCTTGTCAGAGGCGTGGGAAGGAGTCTGAAGTCTCATTGGTAGTTTCTTGATGTCAGTAGTTCCGAGAGTTCCCAGAAAAAAAGAGGAAGCCTTCAGTGAAACTTTTTTTTTTTTTTAATTGATTGATTGACAAGGTCTTGCTCTGTCACCCAGGCTAGAGTGCAGTGGCACGATCATGGCTCACTGTAGCCCTGACCTCCTGGGCTCAAGAGATTCTTCTGCTCCAGCCTCCCAAATAACTGTGATTACAAGCACGTACCACCATGCCTGGCTAATTTTTTAAATTTTTGTAAAAACAGTCTCGCTGTGTTGCCCAGGCTTGTCTTGAACTCGTGGCCTCAAGAGATCTTCTTGCCTTGGCCTCTCAAAATGCTGAGATTATAGACTTGAGCCACCATGCTTGGCCCTTTAAGGGAACTTTTAAAAATGTTTTTAGTTTTTTTTTTTTTTTTTGAGACAGAGTCTTGCTGACATCCAGGCTGGAGTGCAGTGGTGCGATCTCAGCTCACTGCAACCTCCGCCTCGCAAGTTCAAGTGATTCTCCTGTCTCAGCCTCCCGAGTAGCTGGAATTACAGGCATGCACCACCACGCCCGGCTAATTTTTGTATTTTTGGTAGAGATGAGGTTTCACCATGTTGACCAGGCTGCTCTTGAACTCCTGACCTCAGGTGATCCACCTACCTCGGCCTCCCAAAGTGCTGGGATTACAGGCGTGAGCCACCACGCCCAGCCTAGTTTTATTTTTTTAATACAGGGACTTACAGTGATTTTAAATTGCATCTTCCCCAAAAGTTAGCAATATATTGATTGACCCATTAGTTCCAGGAGAAAGAGGTATACAGGAGCAGTGTTTTAGCTCCGAGTCAGCATGTCACTTCTGGGGCACAGTTTGTCAGAATAGTTACAGGATGAAATAGTTACAGAATAGTTACAGGATGTCCTGTAGAGTGCTTGATTAAAATAAGTGAAGTGGCAGGTGGGGAGGTATTTTATTTATTTATTTATTTATTTATTTAATTTATTTATTTTGAGACGGAGTCTTGCACTGTTGCCCAGTGGTGCGATCTCAGCTCACTGCAAGCTTCGCTTCCTGGGTTCATGCCATTCTCCTGCCTCAGCCTCCCAAGTAGCTGGGACTACAGACATGAGCCACCACCCCCAGCTAATTTTTTGTATTTTTAGTAAAGACAGGGTTTCACCATGTTAGCCAGAATGTTCTCCATCTCCTGACGTTGTGGTCCACCTGCCTCGGCCTCCCAAAGTGCTGGGATTACAGGTGAGAGCCACCGCACCTGTCTGTGGGGAGGTCTTTTATACCCCAAATGTTGCCACAAATGTATGGTAATATTGTTGGGAGAAAAGGATACTTTATCAGCCCAGATGGGACATATAGAATCTAAAAAATTGAAAAATAACTTTTACCAATTTTTGTGTGTGGGAGGGGGTGTGTGGAGAAGAGACAGAGATTCCCTTATAGGGCTTTAAAATGTACTACGCTAAAAGAAAGTTTGTTTGCAGCCTGGGAAGACATTTAAACTACCTAGTTCTTTGGGTTCAGCTGCTTATGGTCTTTCTTGTCACTTATTTAACAGTTTCAGACCATAAGGAGCATATGGTTTTGTCACTTGTTCCTTATTCATTGAGCCTGTTTATCCTTGAAATACTGTGGTGTAAGCTGAAAGACCACTGGTTTAAATTTTACTTCTGCCATTTGTGTGATTTTGAACAAATTGTTTAATACCTGAGTTGCATATTCCTCATCTGTAAATGTCAATAGTATTTAATCTGTGAGTAGTGTATGTAAAAGGATCCTAGCTTGATATTTGGTGGGATCTAGGTGGCCAACAAATGTTCTCCTTTTTATTGTATTAGTGGTAAAATGTGTATAACATTCACCTGTGAAGGACACTTGGGTTGGTTCCATACCTTGGATATTGTGAATAATGCTGCTGTAAATATGCATGTACACATACCTGTTTGCATCCTTGTTTTCAGTGCTTTTGGATATATACCCAGAACTGGGATTGCTGGGTAATATGGTAATTCTATGTTTAATTTTTTGAGGGACTTCCAATCATTCTCTGCCTTTGTTTTTTGGTTTACTCTGCATCATTTATGCATATCTCCTTTAGGATCCAAAATTGCTAGAGGTCAGGGTTGAAAGCAGCCAAATTCACTTTAGTGCCTGGTAGTCTCATGGTTTGTCTCCACTTCCAAACATGTCCAAACCTTGTCCAAGCCTCCCACTGTCTGACTTCTACTGTGAAAAAAGCCGTTCTTCTCTTTCTTTTGCTTTTTTCTTAAATCTTCTCCCCTTCGATTGCCTTTTCTTTCCCTCACTAATTCTTTCCTTCTCACCTCCTGCCTTCTATAAAGGAATGCTGGGGAAAAGGTCTTGCAGGGGTTACTTCTCCATCCCCACTCTCAGGCCTACCCAGACCTGGAGTTGCTGTCTTTGTGAAAAGGGACATAGAAGCAGAATGACATCTAGATGCTAGATAACATCAATTCACAATAAACTGTAAGCCAGACTTTCAGAAAAATTAGCACCTGTATAATACTAAAAAATGCCAAGTATTTGGGAAAGGTTGGGTGGGGAATGAAAAAATAGTATCATCCATGGGAGTAATTCAACTGTCAGGGCTGCCAGCCTAGCATGCTGCTAGCAACAGCTGGGAAGAAATCATAAAGTGAATTTTCCACAGACACACCAGCCAGAAATAAACACCAGAGTGCCAAGTCAGATGTGATTTCTTAGTCATAAAAGGTACTTTTCATTCCTGTAATCCTGATTGGCCTGGTCAATAATTAGAAGTCAACATTCAGTTTTATTTTACTTATTTCTAGGACCATTATAGAATCCTTCAGTCATTACATATCTGGTGAGACCTTAGTGGTAAGTAAAGGATATCCATGCACTTGAGGGGAAGGAAGTGTTCATACATGAAATAGCTAGAATAGTAACAAAGCTCCCTTTAAATTCAGGCAGTAGCAATGAGCTACTGGTAACAGCCCTAAGGAGGAAATGAGCAGCAGCCAGAATTTTGAGACTAATTTTAATAATTTATTAATGAATGGACCAGCAGAGAAGAGGTGGGAAGGATATGGTCGACAAGTGGTAGGAATGAAGAATTCAGCTGTGGGGCTTAGAAAGTTCACCACACACGCCTGCCCTGTAAGTTACGGTGAATTCTGTGGAAGTGATTAGAGTGGAGAAGGAACAAAGAGGGTTGGAATCCAGACGTTCCATGACTAACCCCAAGATGACTAAACTGAATGCACCCACAGAAAGGGAAGTGACATTTACTGAGAACACATTTTATGTTGCTGCATGCTTAAAATGCTTTCTTTGTGTTCTCAGTCCTTACCAGTCTGTGAGGGGGGTTTATTTTGTCTACATTACAGATGAAGAATCTCACCTGCAAATGAAGAAAGTTGCCTGGCCGATAAGAGATCGTTCGAAATGAAAGGATTTCAGGGTTTCTTTCTACTGAGCTTATTCAATAAGTAGGGCTTATTATACTATCTAGAATGGTGCTATCCTATAGAAATATAATGTGAACCCCATGTGTAGTTTAAGATTTTCTAGTAGCCATTTAAAACAGGCAAAAAGAGATAGGTAAGATTAATTTTAGTAGTATGTTTAATTTAACCCAGTATATCAAACTGTCATGTCCAAGCTATATACATATCATGTCATCAGCATTTTAAAATTACCGAGAGAATCCAGTGTGTACTTTAAAGTCCATCTGAATTCAGACTAGCCACATTTCAAGTTGCTGCATGTGACTACTGGCTACCAAAGTGGACAGCATAGCTCTAAAAAAATGGTAGAGAGACTCATCCTAAAAAAATTAAAGGTAGAGGCCCTGCTTTGAAGCCATTGAGAGGAATTATGGTGGGGAAGGAAAGCAGCTTCACCTGGGGTGGAAAGCTCTGTGGAAGGAAGGTACCATACATAAAAGCAGGGCTGCTCTTGAAAGAATGTGACCATATCATGCGAGGACATTACTGACTGAAGGGCTATTTATGGAAGGCAGTAAGGTTATACCAGCCTTTATCACCACTGCCAGTCATGACCACAGGAAGGCTCTGTGGTGTTGACTGCTAGATGCTGAACTGTATTTGGGCGGAGTTGCAAGGATGCTGTATCTTGGCAAATCTACTAACCATTAGGAGGGGAAACCACAGCCTTTAATGTATGTGTGGATGTCATTCCCAAAGAATCTATTCTTCCAGTGCCTTTTTCAGATGAGGAGGTGTGATGTGTGCTTGAGGAAGTAAGCATGAACAAACTACCTTATATGGGAATTCCCAGACCTCAACTCCACCCAGACCAAGATAAATGGTTTCAGACTGCTATTCCAGCAAAACAGGGACCATCCTATGTTTATAATATTCAGTCATTTCTTCCATACTTTCTTACTTTAAAAAATATTATTGAAATGTCCGCTTGGTCTTCTTTCTTCTTGTGATTCTGCCCACGTTGTTGTCTTTGTCCCACTTGGTTGTTTGTCCCATTATACTTGGTTTATTTTGTTGTTGCTGCTGTTTTGTAGTCAACTATGTACTAGGAATTAGTGTATCCCCCAGGTCCTGTTCTTGGCTCTCAGCTATGGGACTTTAATTCTTTTCCTTCATTTAAAAAATGAAAAGGATTAGAATTAGTCCTTTGTAATCTTTTGGGGCCCTCATTTTGCAGCTCGTTTGGAGCCTCCTTTTTTTATTGTGGTAAAAAACACATAAAATCTACCATCTTAATCATTTTTAAACTCGACAGTTCAACAGTGTTAAGTACACAAGAAGTTGCTACTTATAATAAAATGTCAAATAAGATCTAGAGGCTTGAGGAGAACCTGAGGTTGTCTGTGGAGGGTGGAAGGCTTATGCTGGAGTGGCTCTCTGAGAGCGAAGAACAGGAGTGAGGGACGATCTCCTAGTATTCACTTGCAGAAGTAACTTAAAACTGCTAAAAGGATGTGTGTCAGGGCTTTGGCATTCTGCCCAGACATAGAAAGACTTGATACTGTTTTGACTTCCTGTGTCCCAGTAGCTATTCAGCAGCCAACATTTGTATAGTATTTTATCTTTCTCAGCTTATTTTTAATTAACAATAATTAATACTCTTAGTATTAATACAAATCAATTTGTAATTCTTACAAAAGTGTGAGATAAATGAGCATGTGCTGTCTTTAATTTACAAAGGAGGAAATGAAAGGGTTTGAGGAAGATGAGCTGTAGGTCACGCTGTAGCTGTGGAAGGGGCAGAAAAGCCAGAGAGTGGCTCAGGAGTCTGGTGATATATATGATGACAACATTTTAAAAATAAGAGGTGGGGAAAATCACTTTTTGGAATATTAACATAAATGTAAAATGATACACAGAACACTTCAATGGAATTCAGTTAGGTTTCAGATTTTACATTCCCCATTAGGGGTGTATGTAAAGAAAGGGCATGTTGGCCAGGCGTAGTGGTTCACGCCTGTAATCCCAGCACTTTGGGAAGCTGAGACGGGCAGATCACCTGAGGTCAGGAGTTTGAGACCAGCCTGACCAACATGGAGAAACCTCATCTCTACTAACAATACAAAATTAGCCAGGCGTGGTGGCGCATGCCTGTAATCCCTGCTACTCAGGAGGCTGAGGCAGGAGAATCGCTTGAACCTGGGAGGCAGAGGTTGCGGTGAGCCGAGATTGCGCCATTGCACAGCCTGGGCAACGAGAGCGAAACTCCATCTCTAAAAAAAAAGGGCATGTTGAGGAAATAGGAGCTTGAAGTACTTGCGATGGTTCATTAATTTCCCTACGAAACACCTTTTTTTTTTTTTTTTAAAGACAGAATCTTGCTCTGTTGCTGGAGTGCAATGGCATGATCTTGGCTCACTGCAGCCTCCACCTCCTGGGTTCAAGCGATTCTCCTGCCTCAGCCTCCTGAGAAGCTGAGATTACAGGCACGTGCCACCACACACAGCTAATTTTTGTGTTTTTATTAGAAGCGGAGTTTCTCCTTGTTGGCCAGTCTGGTCTCGAACTCCTGACCTCAGGTGATCCACCCGCCTCAGCCTCCGAAAGTGCTGGGATTATAGGCATGAGCCACTGTGCTTGGTCAAAACATCTTAATTGGACCTTTTTTAAATTCACAGACCACTTTGAGACTCTAACACTTACGACCTTCATAGAAAAAAATACACAAAGGCACATGCATAGAAAATTTTTGTGTAACTTCAAGGAATTCATGCCCCCAGTCCCGCCACAGCAACACATGATTGTAATGATGATTGCATTTCTGAAGACTTTTTTAAAGCCTTTTTTTGGTTAGGAGAGTTAAAATGTTGTGAAATCTTGATAATTGAATAAGCAGCAAATTCACTAGCAGTCACTAGAGGGTGATGTTTTCTAGCATACAACATCAAGTTCTTTCTGGCAGGTTGCCATTGTAGGTTCCTGTGTATGTGCTTGCTTGTGTGTATGTCTGTGTCTGTGTGTGAGAGAGACCGAGGCACACACACACTGTCTCTACCTGCATAGCTAAAAGAATTTCTTTGTGCATATTTCTTTTTTCTCCTTTTTGCTTATCTATAATACAAGCAGAAATGCCTTTTCCTCTTTTTTTTTTTGAGACAGCGTCTTGCATGTTACTTAGGCTGGAGTGCAGTGATGCAATCTCATCTCACTGCATCCTCTGCCTCCCGGGTTCAAGCGATTCCCCTGTCTCAGCCTCCTGAATAACTGGGATTACAGGTGCCCACTGCCACACCTGGCTAATTTTTTGTGTTTTTTAGTAGAGACAGAGTTTCACTATGTTGGCACGGCTGGTCTTGAACTCCTGACCTCGTGATCCACCTGCCTCGGCCTCCCAAAGTGCTGAGATTACAGGCGTGAGCCACCATGCCTAGCCAGAAATGCTGTTTTTTAAAAAGTCTTCTCCCACATGTTCTACAGATGAATTCTGAATGTTTTCTAATATATCCTTGTTTTTCATCATCCTAGGAATAGCTGGCAATTATGAGCACCCACCGTGGTTGGCTGTGCACTGGGTGGCTTATGAACTTTACCCCTTATCCCTACAACTGCAGCATGTGTTATTTCATAGATTAGGACCTGACATGTAAGTAGCTGGCTCAAAGCCTTCCATCTGGTAAGTTTGCCAGTATATCATCAGTTCGTAGTAAACTAAAACGAAAGTCTACTTTATCCAAACTTTTTAGTTTATAAATGAATTTTTGTCACCTAGTATGTCTTAGATTTGATTTGAGACTTTTTGTTGTTGTTGTTGCCACAGCTTTAATAAAATTAACATAAACTTGTGACTTTGTATAGGCTAGGAGGAAGGAGAGATTGAACAGTACTGTGTTTGGAAGGAAAGATTGAAGGTAGGGCAGCCAGATGGTTAGCTTTGCAGATACCAGGCCAGTGAGAAGAAAACAGCTAGTTCAGTATTTTGCTCAGGATTAAGCCCTCATGGTTGGATACTAGCCATCTTGCAGGGGGTGGGAGTGGGGAATCCTTTTGGGAGAACAGAGCGGGTGTGGGAGTGAGGCCTGCCCAGGCAGATGTGTGCCAGTCTGACACTGTTCATTTCTTCTGTTGTTTATGCCAGTTCAGGCATCATGGAAGCTGCGTCTGTTTCTCCTGTCTGTAAACATAGCCCTGGTCTTTGAAAAAGCTGTGGCTGTGTGGGTCTTTTAAGGTATTCCTTCAGGAATTGTGGTGTCCGCTATTTCGTTTAAGGAGTTAGCATCTTATAAAGAAAAATCTGTTTTCTCAAGGCTCTGTAGTAATGACATTTTAAGTTTGTCAAATATGGTATTTACTTCTTCCTATTAGAGTCTCTAAATTTCAGTCTGTGGGCCAAATCTACCTCCCGTTTCTGTTTAATTATTTTATTTGGGGGGGGGTAATATTTATCCCCTCAAGCATTTATTCTTTGTGTTACAAACAATCCAATTATTTTAGTTATTTTTAAATGTCCAATTTAATTATTATTGACTGTAGTCACCCTGTTGTGCTATCAAATACTAGGTCTTATTCATTCTTTCTAACTAATGTTTTTGTACCCATTAACCATTCCCTTCCCACTCCCCATCTCACCACTACCCTTCCCAGCCTCTGGTGACCATCCTTCTGCTGTCTGTGTCCATGAGTTAAATTGTTTTGATTTTTAGATCCCATGAATAAGTGAGAACAAGTGATGTTTATCTTTCTGTGCCTGGCTTATTTCACTTGACATAATGATCTCCAGTTCCATCCATGTTGTTGCAAATGGCTGGATCTCATTCTTTTTTATGACTGAGTAATACTACATTGTGTATAAGCACCACATTTTTTCTTTATCCATTCGTCTGTTGATGGACATTTAGGTTGCTTCCAAATCTTGGCTATTATGATCAGTGCTGCAATTAACATAGGAGTGCAGATATCTCTTTGATATACTGATTTCCTTTCTTTAGTGTATATACCCAGCAGTGGGAGTGCTGGATCCTATGGTAGCTCTATTTTTAATTTTTTGAAGAGCCTCCATATTGTTCTTCACAGTGATTGTACTCATTTACATTTCCACCAACAGTATACAGGGGTTCCCTTTTCTCCACATCCTCACCAGCATTTGTTATTGCCTATCTTTTGGATATAAGCCATTTTAACTGGGGTGAGATGAGATCTCATTGTAGTTTTGATTTGCATTTCTCTGATGATCAGTGACGTTGAGCACCTTTTCATAGGCCTGTTTGCCATTTGTATATTTTCTTTTGAGAAATGTCTTCATATATTTTGCCCATTTTCTGATCAGATTATTATATTCGATTTTTTTCCTATAGAGTTGTTTAAGCCCCTTATATATTCTGGTTATTAATCTCTTGTCAGATGGTTACTTTGCAGATATCTTCTCCCATTCTGTGGTTATCTTTTCACTTTGTTGATTGTTTTCCTTTGCTGTGCAGAAGCTGTATTTTTGTTGTTTTTGTTTTTGTTTTTGTTTTTGAGATGGAGACTCACTCACTCTGTCGCCAGGGCTGGAGTGCTGTGATGCAATCTCTGCTCACTGCAACCTCCGCCTTTGGGCTCAAGCGATTCTCCTGCCCCAGCCTACCGAGTAGCTGGGGCTACAGGCACGTGCTACCACACCTGGCTGATTTTTTGTATTTTTAGTAGAGACGGCGGGGTTTTGCCATGTTGGCCAGGCTGGTCTTGAACTCCTGACCTTAGGTGATTCGCCCACCTTGGCCTCCCAAAATGTTGGGATTACAGGCGTGAGCCACTGCACCTGGCCTTGCAGAAGCTTTTAAACTTAATGTGATCCCATTTGTGCATTTTTGCTTTGGTTACCTGTGCTTGTGGGGTATTACTCAATAAATTTTTGCCCAGACCAATGTCTTTGAGAGTTTCCCAAACATTTCCTTATACTAGTTTCATAGTTTAGGATCTTAAATTTAAGTCTTTAATTCATTTTGATTTGATTTTTGTTTATGGTGAGAGGTAGGGGTCTAGTTTCCTTCTTCTGCATTATGGATATCCAGTTTTCCCAGCACCATTTATTGAAGAGACTGTCTTTTCCTCAAAGTGTATGTTCTTGGCACCTTTGTGGAAAATGACTTCACTGTAGGTGTGTGGATTTTCTTTCCGGGTTCTCTGTTCTGTTCTGTTGGTCTGTATGTGTTTTTTGTTTGTTTGTTTGTTTGTTTGTTTGTTTGAGACGGAGTCTTGCTCTGTCGCCCGGGCTGGAGTGCAGTGGCCGGATCTCAGCTCACTGCAAGCTCCGCCTCCCGGGTTCACGCCATTCTCCTGCCTCAGCCTCCCGAGTAGCTGGGACTACAGGCGCCCGCCACCTCGCCCGGCTAGTTTTTTGTATTTTTTAGTAGAGACGGGGTTTCACCGTGTTAGCCAGGATGGTCTCGATCTCCTGACCTTGTGATCCGCCCATCTCGGCCTCCCCAAGTGCTGGGATTACAGGCTTGAGCCACCGCGCCCAGCTGTATGTATGTTTTTATGCCAATACCATGCTGTTTTAGTTACTATATATATATACGTAACATTACACTCACCAAACTATGGAGGATTCACCACCAGACCAGGAAGCAACAGCCTAGTAGGCTCCAGAGTCAGCCACTTGTCTGTGCACAGTGAGGGAGGGTCTCATGAAGTTTCAGTGCAGTCTGGGACTCTTAGCTCTTTTTGTAACAAGTTGTTTGGCATGAGACCCACTCACGAGGGCCCTTCGTGACTGGGCTCAAGGAACACAGAAAGGTCACAACTTGTTTTTGCGATTGTCTATTGTTTTTCAATAACTAACGTATAGGAATAGATTGAAATAGAGATTTCTTCGAAACAGCACTGTATGAATGCTGTTCATAGGGCTCACAAAGGGCTCACACAGCCTGTTCCAGGACTTGGTGACCCTTGTTTGTGTCCATGTTCAGTTGAGTTCAAATATAATATTTAACTTTTCCTCCACACATGCCTGGCTAATTTTTGTATTTTTGGTAGAGACAGGGTTTCACCATGTTGGCCAGGCTGGTCTCAAACTCCTGAACTCAGGTGATCCACCCACCTTGGCCTCCCAGAGTGCTGGGATTACAGGTGTGAGCCACCGCGCCCAGCCTAGAATTGTTTATTCTATTTCTGTGAAGAATGTCATTGGTATTTTGATGAGGATTTTATTGAATCTATAAATTGAGTAGTATGGACATATTAACAATATTGATTCTTTCAACCCATGGAATGTCTATTTTTTGGTGTTCTCTTCAATTTTGTTCATCAGTGTTTTATAGTTTTCATTGTAAGAGATGTTTCACTTCTTTGGTTAAATTAATTCCTGGGTATTTTATTTTATTTGTATCTATTGTAAATGAGAGTACTTTTTAAATTTCTTTTTCGGGTCATTCACTGTTGGCATATAGAAATGGTACTGACTTTTGTATGTTGATTTTGTATACTCCAACTTTACTGACTTTATCAACTCAAATAGTTTTTTAGTGAAGTCTTTAGGTTTTTCCAAATACAAAATCATATCTGCAAACAAGGATAGTTTGAAGACTTCCTTTCCAATTTGGATGCCCTTTATTTCTCTTCTCTGATTGCCCTAGCCAGCACTTCCAGTACTGTGTTGATAACAGCGGTGAAAGTGGGCATCCTTGTCATGTTCCAGATTTTAGAGCAAAGGCTTTCAGTTTTTCCCCACAGTATGATACTAGCTGTGGGTCTGTCATATGTGGCTTTTATTATGTTGAAGAATGCTTCTATACCCAGTTTTTTGAGGGTTTTTTAAAATCAGGAAGTGATGTCAAATTTTATCAAATGTTTTTTCAGCATCGGTTGAAATGATCATCAGGTTTTTATCCTTCATTCTGTTAATATGATGTATCACATTGATTGATTTATCACACTGATTGATTTGCATGTGTCGAACCATCCTTGCATAAATCCCACTTGACTACAATGAATGATTGTATTGTTGAATTCTGTTTCGTAATATTTTGTTGAAGATTTTTGCATCAAAATTCATCAGAGATATTGACCTGTGGTTTTCTTTTAGTATTATTATTATTTTTTTATTGAGACAGGGTCTTGCTGTGTCGCCCAGGCTGGAATGAGTAGTTTAATCATGGTTCAATGAAACCTCAACCTACTGAGTTCAAGCTATCCTCCCATCTCATCCACCTGAGCAGCTGGGAGTATAGGCATGTGCCACCATGCCCGGCGAATTTTTTGTATTTTTTGTAGAGACGTATTTGTATTTTTAGGGTTTCGCCATGGTACCCTGGCTGGTCTGGAACACCTGGGTTCAAATGATCTGTCTGTCTTGATGTCCCAAAATGCTGAGATTTACAGGCACGAGCCACTCGCCCGGCCAGGTTTTCTTTTTTTCGACATGTCTTTTTCTGGTTTTGTTGTCAGGGTAACACTGGCCTTGTAGAATGAGTTTGGAAGTATTCCCCTCTCCTCTATTTTTCAGATAGTTTGAGTAGGATTAGTATTAGTTCTTTAAATGTCTGGTATAATTCAGCAGTGAAGCCGTCAGGTCCTGGCCTTTTATTTACTGGGAGACTTTTTATTACGACTTTTATCTCGTTACTTGTTATTGGTCTATTCAGGTTTTGGATTTCTTCATGGTTCAATCTTGGTAGGTTGTATGTATCTAGAAATTTTTCCATTCCTTCTAGATTTTCCGATTTATTGGCATATAGTTGCTCATAGTAGCCACTAATGATCCTTTGAATTTCTGCAGTATCAGTTGTAATGTCTCCTCGCCCCCCCCCCCCCCCCCCCCCGCACTTGAGACAGTCTTGCTGTGTCACCCAGGCTGGAGTGATGTTGGCTTACTACAACCTCCACCTCCTGGGTTCAAGTGATTCTCCTGCCTCAGCCTCCTGACTAGCTGGGATTACAAGCATGTGCCGCCATGCCTGGCTAAGTTTTTTTGTTTTGTTTTGTTTTGTTTTTGTAGAGATGGAGTTTTACCTCTTGGTCAGGCTGGTCTTGAGCTCCTTTCCTCCAATGATCCACCTACCTTGGCCTCCCAAAGTACTGTGAGCCACCATGCCTGGCCTCATTTTAATCTCTGATTTTATTTGGGTCCTCTCTTTTTCTCAGTCTGGCTAAAGGTTTATCAATTTTGTTTAACTTTTCAAAAAAACTATTTTACTAATTTTTTTGTTTCCTTCATTTCAGTTTCATTTATTTCTATTCTGAACTTGACTATTTCTTTTCTTCTATTATTAATTTTGGGTTTGGTTTGCTCTTGCCTGTCTAGTTCTTTAAGATGCATTGTTAGGTTATTTATTTGAAGGGTTTTTTGTTGTTGATGTAGACATTTAGAGCTCTAAACCTCCCTGTTATTACTGCTTTTCCTATATCTCATAGGTTTTGGTATGTTATGTTTCTATTATCATTTGTTTGAAGAACTTTTTCATTTTCCTTAATTTCTTCACTGTCCCACTGGTCATTCAGTAACATATTGTTTAATTTCCATGTATTTATATAGTTTCCAAAATTCCTCTTGTTATTTATTTCTAGTTTTTTTCTGGCCTCCAGTTGTTTTTTTGTTGTTGTTGTTGTTGTTGTTGTTGTTGTTGTTTTTGCAGCCTGTGAGCTAAGAATATTTTGACCTTTTTTAATGATTGAGAAAAAATAAAAGGATGATATGGAAATTATATGAAATTCAGTTTCAGTGCTCATAAATAAAGTCTTCTTGGGACCACAACCACATTTACATATTTACTATTGTTTGTGGCTGTTTTTGAACCACGAGGGCAGGGTTGGCTAGTCACCACAAAGACTCTGTAGCCTGCAAGGCCTAAAATATTTACTATCTGGCCTTTTACAGAAGTTTCATGATTCCTGCCATAGAAGAGTTGTAGCAATTTTTGAAAACATTAACATTTTCAAATTTTAGACGGTTACTGCCTTCAGATCTTTTATCCTTAGCCTCTCAAATTAAATTTTGTTCTAATAGAAATGACTGGATATTAACGTATTTTAATTACCTTAAAACAAGTCTTGCTCCTCATCCCCCTTTCTCAAGATGGGCTTCTTGTAACTAGCATTAGCTAGCTTCATTTCTTTCTGTCCTGGAAGACCACTAGAGAGTTGTCTAAGACCGCCCCCACTGCCCCTGCTCCTCTGAGTTGGATGAAGGAGGAGCAGGGGACCAGCAGGAGTAAAGTCTGTTGGACAGAGTGTGAGGCAGCATCTCAACTGTACAGAGCACTTGGTAGTCTGAAATTTGATCTCTGCCAGGTAGGAGCAGTTTACCTGCAGGAAGGATTGATGGGTCACGGATTAATGCCACATCGTTCCTTTTTCATTGGAATCCAGTTGCCTGGTGATTCCCCACCTTGTGAGTCTTAACAGGATACTGAAGCTTGCTCCCTCTTGAGAATCCGGAAGGGCCAGATGCCTGCCTTCCTAGCCTCCCCTGCAGCTGCAGCTGAGGCACAGGAATGTCCCTTGGGCTCTGGCCATCAGGTACACCTGTATTGGACTGTGACCTACTAGAGATGCAAAGAAATAGGGATTGCCTGGAATCATTTCTGGAGAGCTCGGTTGTAACAGCACTCACGACACCCATTGTTTGGGGGCAGCAGTAGAACCCGGTGTGAGCAGCACAGTCCATTACCCAGCGTTGGTCCATGTGGTACACTCGGTCCAGAGGTGTAGGGCTGGGGGCAGACTTCCCCCGCTGGGCAGGGTGTTGTTACAAGCTGGGTTCTTTGTTAATCCTGCAGAGTCTGTGAGCATTGCAATATCATTATTAAATATCTCTTCTGCTTAAAATTAACCCAAGGTGGTTTCTGTTGCTTGCATCTTAGAAACCTACATGTGTCAAGCTAAATAAAGAGCTCACTCAATCTAATTTTTTATAAAATTTTGAAAAAAATTCCGTTTTGAAACTTACTGAAATGTATATCTTTCAGCATCTTATGTTGTCCCCATTTTCCTCTTTATTCATTCCAAAAATGTCTGCCGAGTACCTACTACCTGCCCAGCACATGGCTTCACATAAGCAGAAACACAAGCAGAAGAATGTGTCAGTGTTTGGATTTAGTGATGCCCCACTTAGAGAATGCCATACAGTGTAGTCTTGATCCTTATAACCAGGTCGTTGTATCTGTGTATTGTGGGCCACACTTGACAACAGTGAGGGGCCCAAGAGCAACTTGGAAAGAAAAGAAGTCAGATTGTCCTCTGAGGGTGAAACTTCAGACTTGACCCAGGAGTAGAGCTCTGTAGTCTCCTAAAGGGGATGGAGTGGCTCTGGATGTATATGTAAAGAAAGGACATGACCATCTGAAAGGCCCGGTGAGCATGGAAGCAGCAGGTGTATGGGCAGTCACACAGGTGAAGCTGGCAACCAGGCCTGGGGGCCAGGCAGCATGGCCCTCGGGCCCAAGTACCAGGTTCCTGTTGCCAGCTCTGCCCCCAATTTGGGGGAGGTGAATCTGGCTGTCGTAGTCACTGAATATTCAGACTGTGTAGCTATTTTTATGAATTCAAGCACACCAGACAACCTTCTGATTATAACTTAGATTTTCATTTGACCTGTGCCTAGGAGAGAACACATTACTTATGAAAGCTAGATATTTTACTTTGCAGGTTGGAGTTCTGGTTTTACACATCAGTTCTAAAAGTTAGTGAATGAGGATGCTTAAGTGGCACATCTGCCCTAGGTATGCTGACAACATTGATTACTCAGCTTCAGAAGCTGAAGGTCAGACTTTACATTCTTAAAAATTCACCAAGGTGGGGTTCTTTATAGGAAGCCAGCTGGATTCACCAGCAAACTCTGTCACTGAACTGAGGACTTTTTTTTTTGGGAGGGGGGCAGATTTCAGTATATGTGTATGTGTGTGTATGTTAGTAAGAAAAATCACAATTTGTAAGGTACTTTTAAAATTTTATTAGCACTTTCAAGTTTCTGTGAAACTTCTGAACTTAATTCAGCCATTCAAGAAGCATTTCTTGGGTACCTACTGTTGCCAGGCTTGAAGAGCTCACATTTCAGTGAGGAAGACCAACCAACTTATGAACAACACACAGTATGGCAAGTGCAACAGAATGGATTTGTCTAAAGTTCAGTAGGATCCCAGAGGAGAGAACAGCTTCCACTGCCTCCCTGGGAGAGCTCTGGAAGGCTCCACCAAATGGCAATATTGTGGGAGTCCTATGTGAGGAGAGAGGCTGGAGGTTCATCCACGTAGAGAAATGGTAGATCCTGGAAACACAAAAGAGTGTGCTGAGTCTAGGGAAGTGGTTGGGAAATTAAAATATAGCACAATTAGTTGTTAGAAGGGAAAAGGTGATTGGAATGAGGCCACCCAGGTGAGTATGCAGTAAAGGATATGTCTCATCTACCGTGCTGCTGTGGTCCGAATGTGTCTCCCCTAAATTCATATGTTGAACTTCTAACCCCAAAGTGAGGGTATTAGGAGGTGCAGCCTTTGGAGAGATGATTAGGTCATGAGAACAGAGCTTTCGTGAATGAGATTACGAAATAAATATAAAATAGACCTTATAAAATAGACCCAAAGGAGCCTGCTTGCCCCTTCCTGCCTGTGAGGAAACAGTGAGAGGGTGCCATCTGTGAGCACAGAGAGCTTAGCTTGGACAGCCAGATGATGAGGGACGCACTGAATCAAGATACATGACATGGTGGGTGCTGTTGCACAATATTGAGCTATTCCCCCTTCAGATGAAACACAAATAGAACATAATTGAGCACACCAGTTGTCTGGTGTCTTCATCACATAATAGTACATATGTGTACATATAGAAGTGATTTTTACATAAGAGTATATTTTTGTGCATCTAATAGGATTCACTATGGTGTAGTTTTTAGGTATTTCTCTCTAATAACCTGGATATAACCAGAAAAGAGTTATTGATCTCTCTAATAAATCTGCCTATTAAAAGTACTAAGTTTTACAAGTGAAATTATTAATACCATGGGCGGAGTTCCTTTTTACTGTATTATTTTTGCTTATTTACTTCTGGGTCTTAAAGTCGGTTCACAGGTCCTCATTTACCTGTTAATTGTGACTGAAACCCAGTCTTTCCCATCTGTTTTTGCTAGTCTTAGAGTTTATATCCCGTAACTTTTCTCATCTTCCTTTGAGTGGGCTCCTAGCATAATGTTTTATGTCTTCTGTTTTATTAAGCATTATTTGGAAATGGATATGATTTTAGTATTGATTATGTATCAGGTAGGGGCTCCTTGGCCTTTCACTGTGGGTAACATTCATATGATATTGGTCTCAGAGTTAATGCCCCTTTCTTTCATCCTCTGAAAATTGTGTGCCTGTAACGTCTTTAGGAGCCACATGGTGGCAGGCACAGTGCTTTGAAACTTTGTGGACTTACTTACTCAGAGTGTTTGCTGTGCATCTTCATCTTTCCTTCCTTTAAAAACAATGAAGATGGCCGGGCGCGGTGGCTCAAGCCTGTAATCCCAGCACTTTGGGAGGCCGAGACGGGCGGATCACGAGGTCAGGAGATCGAGACCATCCTGGCTAACATGGTGAAACCCCGTCTCTACTAAAAATACAAAAAAAAAAAAAACTAGCTGGGCGAGGTGGCGGGCGCCTATAGTCCCAGCTACTAGGGAGGCTGAGGCAGGAGAATGGCTTAAACCCAGGAGGCAGAGCTTGCAGTGAGCTGAGATCCGGCCACTGCACTCCAGTCCGGGCGACAGAGCCAGACTCCGCCTCAAAAAAAAAAAAAAAAAAAAAAAAGTAAAAAACAATGAAGATATTGAAATTAATAAAAAGGAACCTCCAAATATCTACCACCCACCTCAAGAAATAAAGCCTTACAAACAGAGTTGAGGTCTCTTGGTTCAGTTTCCTCTTCCAGTCAATCACATTCCCTCCTCCTGTTTTCGTCCACGAGGAAACCCTTTCCTTAACAGAGTTTGGCTTTTGGCTCACTTTTGTGCATATCTTTATATTTTCATTACACATTTATATATTCTTAACAATGCATGGGATTCCTTCTTTCGTTTTAGATTTTACTTGGTGTTTACTGTTTGTGTTACTGTGCAGGTTGCCTTTTTCACTCACTTTTTAAAAACATGTAGATTTGTGCTTCAGTGAATTTTACAGCTATACAGCATTTCGTTGAAGACATCACAATTTTAGAAAGTTGTTTTTTTGATCTTGAGAGAAGTAGGGTAGTAGAGTGATCATAGATGGGGCCCCTGATGCCCATTCCAGTCCCCATTCTCTCACTCACCAGTTGAGGGCCCAGTTTCTACTTCCTGCGAAGTAGGGATACCGCTCATTTCACAGGGTGTTAGGGGGATCAAATGAAATAGTATGTGAAGCATTAGCACCATGATCATTACTGCCATTAGAACAAGATGACAGTAGTGCAGACTCCGGGCAGGGCTAATTTTGTGCTATGTTTTAATTTCCAGTCGAACAGAGGGCACTCTGAAAGAAGTGGGGACAATAGCTTGGAGACAGCTGAGGTGGCGTCTTTCTGAAGACTTCTGTTTTCTCTGACGTAGGTGGTAATAGAAAAAGGGTGGGATCAGTGATTCGAGGGTACTGAGGGTTTCAAGTGTTCTTATTTGGGGCATGATCTGGCTAAATACATGCAAAATAATTTCCTGTGTTGGTGTGTGTGCTAATCTTGTTTGATTTTTTTCTTAGCAACCTGTTTACCTGGCAAAGTATAAAGGCTTCTCCTCTAGAGTCTTCTGTCCCCTCTGCCATGGCGGGTGTTGCTACCTGGAGCCGCTTCCACAGCTGGTTGTCTCCAGGATTGCACCCCTCCCCACCTGGAATTCTAACCTTGTGCGGCTATCACCTGTCACATAAACCCATTAGCCTGGCTCTGACTTTTTCAAAAGCTGACTCTAAACTGCCTGGTTCCCCGCAGTCATTGCTCCTACTGCTTCCAGAGTGAGGCACCCACTGTTCCCTGGCTCAGTTCTCCACCTTCCCATGCCTTTGTACTCTCCTCTCCACCTAGAATATTCTCTCCTCCCCTTTCCTGGTGCCATTCTTTCACAATGTAACATATCCCTTAATGTATTTCATATGATCTTGGGCAACCTATTTAACATCCTCAGATATGACACTTCAGATCCCTCATTAGAGGAAGCACCCAGAAAAGCCAGGAATCCTGACCTGATGCCCTCTGCCATGCCGTCGGGGTATCACACTGCGCACGTGATACAGCAGTGTATGGTGTTCTGGCTTTAAGGAAGTTATGCTTGTTTTCATCCCCACGGTTGAACTTTTTTTTTTAACTTAAAAATATTTTATTGTCCGGGCACGGTGGCTCATGCCTGTAATCTCAGCACTTTGGGAGGCCGAGGCGGGAAGATCACAAGGTCAGGAGATCAAGACTATCCTGGCTAACATGGCGAAACCCCGTCTCTACTAAAAATACAAAAAAATTGCCGGGCATAGTGGCAGGCACCTGTAGTCCCAGCTACTTGGGAGGCTGAGGCAGGAGAATAGCATGAACCCAGGAGGTGGAGCTTGCAGTGAGCTGAGATCGCACCACTGCACTCCAGACTGGGCAACAGAGTGAGACTCCGTTTCAAAAATATATATATGTGTGTATATATGTGTGTGTATATGTGTGTGTGTGTGTGTGTGTATTATTATAAAAATGTTATTTTTTATTTTCTAAAAATAGAGATGGGGTCTCATTATGTTGGTCAAGGTGGTTTCAGACTCCTGGCCTCAAGCAATCCTTCTGCCTTGGCCTTCCAGAGTGCTGGAATTACAGCCGTGAGCCACCGCACTTAGCCTGAAAATTTTCATTCTAATAAAAAAATAGAAGAAACAATCCTCTTATACTAATCACCCACACTTAATACTATCTTGCCATATTTGCTTCAGATATTCATTTTTCTTTTCTTTTCTTTCTTAATTATTTAAAAGCAAATCCCAGACATCAGGACATTTCATCCCAAAATAACTCAGAGCTGGCTGCCTGAGGAGATGGAGCTGGTCTCTGAGAAGATGGACATGCTATTACCATATCTAACAAATGAGTGATAATTCTTTATCGCCATCCAGTACCCCACCCATAATCAAATGTCCT
Source organism: Rhinopithecus roxellana (assembly GCF_007565055.1). NCBI lineage: Eukaryota > Metazoa > Chordata > Mammalia > Primates > Cercopithecidae > Rhinopithecus > Rhinopithecus roxellana. The sequence continues at coordinate 106,712,172 of NC_044565.1, forward strand.
CACTTGTCCCAAGAGTAGCCCTTTTACATTTGTTTTATTTAAACCAAGATCTAAACAAAGGCCATAGTTTAATAATACGTTTAATTGATATGTCTGTTAAGTGTCTCTTAATCTTCAGGAAAACCCCTTCTCTGTTTTTCCTCCAGTCACTGACAGAGATACCAGCTCTGTTGTCATGTAGAATTAAAGTTTTGAATGTCTAAAATAAACTTTATTTTGGAATAATTTTAGATTTATAGAAAAGTTGCAGAGGTCAGGAGCTCAAGAGAATCCTCACGTAGTCCTCACCTAGCTTCGCCTCTTGTCAGCACCTTCCATTACCTTCATCATGTCTTTTTTCTGTGCCATCATCCAATCCAGGATACCACATTGTGTTTAGCCATGGTTGAATATTTAAATGATTTCTGGTTATAAGTTCTTGTCTTCTGCTGAGAAAAATAACCATTTTCTGACTAGAAGGCAGTACACCATTATGGTTTAAAACCCAGGCTGAGGCCAGGTTTCAGTTTTTCACTCAATTATGTAATAACTGTATAATAAGTTATGCTTTCCATGTCTGTCTCATCACCTTTGAAATGGGAATAATAATAGTACCATTTCATTGGATTATTGTAAAAAAATAAATTTGGTAAGTGTATGTAAAGTGCTTATCACAGTTCTGGGCACATAAGAAGCACTCAATACACCTGGCTCTTGACCAAGGTGCTAGTTCCTAAATCATACCGAACCCCGAGGAAGGAACTGGGTCTTCCCCGAGGCTCACTATTATTTAAAAAATAATGTATCGATGTTTTTTTTCACTTACCTTAGAAATAGTGCATTTGCTTTGGTTCTGTATAGTGGTCTCACTACGTTTTGAGGTATTTCACTTCTATTTTGGGAATTTTTATTCAGTAGAACATAGTTCCCTAGTATGTTTTGATCAATCAGAAATATTGTCTCTAGGCTGGGTGCAGTAGCTCACACCTGTAATCCCAGCTCTGTGGGAGGCCGGGGAGTGGGGATCGCTTGAGCTCAGGAATTCGAGACCAGCCTGGGCAACATGGCGAAACCCTGTCTCTACAAAAATACAGAAATTAGCTGGGCATGGTGGCATGAGCCTATAGTCTCAGCTACTCAGGAGGCTGAGGTGGGAGGATTGCTTGAGCTGTGGAGGCAGAGGTCGCTGTGAACTGTGATCTAATATATATATAAATATACGTAAATATATTTATATATAAATATACATGTACATAAATATATGTATAAATATATAAATATGTGTACGTATATTTATATATAATATAATTGTATTTACATGTTGTACACACACACACACACACACCCTAAGAGTGAGTTTTTTCTCTTGGCAGGAGTTCTTGAGATCAGGATTGGAGGATTAAAAGGATTACAACTGCAGGCCTTTCTTTTATTAGTCTCACAGAGTGACTGGTTTGATTTGTGTTTTCGAATTAGAATCACCTTCTTTACCAGACTTCCTTTGCATGAAGCAGTAGGAGCAAGTGGCTGCTTGACTGGCTTGAGCTCTAAAGTGTGTTTGTGGTATGAAGTGTTCTCGGAGGAACCGAAATCGGTGTGGTCACACATCATCAGTGCCTCTTCATACACCCACGCCCTCCTGAAGTTTGCTGTTTGTGTTGCTTCTAGTGCCTGTTGCTGTTCAGCAGTACCCTTGGTTTCAGCATACTTACTATGATGAAGAAAACCTGTTAGAATCTGCCTTTTTTTTTTTTTTTTTTTTCTCAGAACTTTTGAAAACATTGAATAATTCCATGTACTGTAAAAGGAAATAAAGTAGTTTGGGTAATTTGGACCCAAAGACTCCTAAGGAATCTAGGAATTCAGTTACGTAGAAGGTTGCTTTCTTTCACTAGCTTTTGCCTCCAAACCTGCAGGAGAAGACCAGCTGAGAAGGAACACACATATGAGTGGGGACTGCACCTGAGCACCCCACAAGGCTCCTTTCAGAACCCTCAAACCGACCATTCGCAATATTCACGTGGACTAGGTCTGGGTCATTTGGAGGGAGGGAAGGTGTGGGCTGGCGGAGGTGTCTGGGTGGTTTCTAGTCTGTGTTTACAGTCTGGGGCTTGCGCTGCAGCTCCTGCGCCTGTCATGCACCCCCTTTCCCAGAAGCTTCCGTGATGAGGTTGTCTTGTTGAGAGGCAATGCTAGTTCAGACTTGACCTTGTGATGGTCTGTGGGGGAGAATGTTTTAGGCCCTGGGACACTGCAGTTTAATGACTGAAACAGGAATGTTTGAGTCAAATCGACTTGGGTTGGATCCACACTCTCTTTCTTATTGGTTATATTGTTTGGTCAAGTCATTTAACTGCTTTAAGACTCAGTTTTCCCATCTGTAAATGGGAGTAATAGTGATACATACCTCATAGAGTTGAGATGGAGGTTAACAACACATAGTGTGCTGGGTAGGCACTCTAACCTCAGTTGTTAGTCATAATTATGTTACATAAATAGTTGAGAGACTGAGCTTTACAATAGTGAGAAGCAAACTTTTTTAAAATTATTATTCTTTAAGTTCTAGGGTGCATGTGCAGGTTTGTTACATATGTATACATGTGCCCTGTTGGTGTGCTGCACCCATTAACTCATCATTTACATTAGGTATATCTCCTAATGCTATCCCTCCCCCCTCCCCCCCCCCCCCACAACAGGCCCCAGTGTGTGATGTTCCCCTTCCTGTGTCCAAGGGTTCTGATTGTTCAGTTCCCACCTATGAGTACGAACATGCAGTGTTTGGTTTTTTGTCCTTGCGATAGTTGAAAAGCAAACATTTTTGTGTCCTAGCTTTTTTCTTTTGTAAACTCATAAAAGTCTTTATTATTAGAGTCAAAGTAGGTTTAAAACGCTTACCTTTCTGTGGACAAGGTTAAGGCAACATGAAATACGTCTGGCTCATGCTGTACTTCACCAAGTCTGTTTGTTGCTATGTCCACAAAAGAATGCGGGGAGAAACGTTAGCAATGTCGGTGCTCCCGCCTCCTCCCTGGCCCTCTGTGTCCAGTCTGCCCTTCCTACACATCTCTGTGTCCACTCTCCTTGCTTTTCTGTCTGTCACCACCCTGGCTAGCTCAAACTGCTGTCTGTTCCCTGGACTGCCATGTGGCTCTGCACAGCTCTGCTGGTCCTCACCCTGGGGCCTCTGCTGTCTCAGAGAGAGGGGTCCTCAGCAAACAGATGGGGTCTTGTCAGTACCCTGCTTAAGACATGGGCTGCCCTTGGCTCTGAGGGTGAAGAACACTAGGCCCTTCGAAACATGCCACCTCCCATGTCTCTTGTCTCATTTCACCTCCCAGCCTTCCCCTCAGCCACAGGGTCAGGCCGTCTTGCTTTTGAGCCTGGTTTCTTGGATCAGATCCAGTGTTTCTGTCTCAGGAAGCTTGCCCCAGCTGTCCTGCTCCCCTCCCTGCTTTCAGCATCCACTCTGCACCCTACCTTCTACCACTTGACATGTTTTAAATTACATATTCATTTGTGCGATTATATGGTTGATACCAGTGTCCCCTACTCGACTGCGAGGCCGCTGAGTCTCTGCTGCTAAGAGCAGACCCCAGCCTAGGTTAGACGCTCACTAAAGGTTTGTGAGGGCCACAGCTGGGTTGGGGGCACACCAGGCACCCTTCTGTGTTGCCTCTTATACTTGGCTGACGACAGACCCTCCGCATGTGACTTTTGCTGTTTTCTTATCCACTTTAAACCTGTGTTCCCAGTTTGGAAGGCCCTTGCCTCTGCCAGTCTCATCCCCTTGACAGGTCCTCACCATGCTCAGACATCTCCTCCACGTGAACTGCCCTGCGCTTGCTCTCTCACCATCCAGACCCTGCCTAGGCTTCCAGCCCCTGCCAACCAGAGATGTCTTGGTAGACACTCTCCCAGATGCTGGGGAGGGTGTGGACACATACATGATACATACATATGTGGTCTTTTCATGTGGAATGGAATCTCATAGCTTGTATCCTATGGTCTCTTTTTTCACTCAATGGTAGATCATGGACACTCCTTTTTGTGCCAAATACATGTTTACATTATCATTTTCACTTGCCATCAATCACTCTGGCATAGTAACACTATATAGGAAATACAAGTTTTTGAAAAACTTTTGTCTTTACTGCTAGATATCCTTAAATTTCTACATTATATTTGTATCATTGAATTGAACTTTTATATCTGAGTTAGGAAAAAATAACAGTAAATAAAGGGATAATACAGATATCAGAAGTGTGTCCATACAACTTGTTATGTGTGTTGTTGCCTTTAAGATTAGGCTTCACATAAAATCTGGGAAGTATTTTGATAACCTGGTAAAAACAATTTTGAAATGAAAGCTAATGTGTTGACAGTATTGGCTATAGTCATGAACCTATACTTGGTGGGGCAGGAATTGTGGTTTATTTTTTAAGACACACCCCTTGAATTCCAGGGTAGGGAGAAGAACCGTTTTTGTTCTTTCTGGTCTTGAGAATATCGGAACTGTTAGCTTGCAAGTAACTGTTACATTTCTCCTCTCACACAGAAGTATTTCACCTATTGGATTTTTTTGTAATGACAGTTTGGTTTAGAAATATGCTAAACAGATATAGACACACTAGAATCTATAGCGTGTGGTCCTATGTATAGTGGTGGACAGGCAGAATGGATAGAAACAATATCGAAAAAGTGATTTCAATGAATTAATATGTATCTTGTTTTAAGTCAAATTATGGGAAAATCTGGATTGTGGAAAAGCTTTCGTTTGTGAAGAGTACTACTAGAATTCCTTTTAAAAATAAGTTCATTTAGAGAAAGAAAAATTATTCTACGTGCTGAAGTTTTAGCTTTATCTGTAGTTTTCCAGAAGCAAGTTTACTGCATTCAGTGCGATACCCTGTATTTTGCCCTCAGGGAAGAAAAGTGCAGTCCCGCTGCAAGCTTTTGTCTGTGTTCCTTCCCTGAAAGGTCAGCGCTCTGTTGAGGAGGATCCTGTGTTCTCTTTGGGCGAGGTCGGGTGTACGTTGGGTCTAGGGTGATCAGCATGCCTTTTTGTGGTCCTTTATCTACTCTAGAGCTCTTATCCTCAAGCAGCTTTGTGACCAAAGAAAAGGTGTTCATGGAGAAGGATCTGGGGAGCCCAGAGGCTGCTCAGGGTTCTCTTCCACACCCCAAAGCCCTGGCACACTGAGGCCTTTGGGAAATGTCTGTTGAATTGCTGAATGTGCAGAGCCTGCCCACGTGTGCCTACTTTATTCAGGAATGAGATTTCTGACTAAATGATGAAGGAGAAAAGTGTGCTCAGTCAGGGAGTCACGTTGCACAGATCCTGTCTGGAAAACCAAGTAATGTTAGCCTGCAGAGAAAACCATGGAGGTCACCTAATTCAGTCACTTCTGTTCCAAATGGAGCAATGGAGGACTGTGGTAGTTAAATGACTTCCTATGTACTTATAAGGTAGTCACAGCAAGGAAGTTTCCAAATGTGGAACTGTCAGCTAAATGTCTACTGGTCCCCTCTTGTATCCTTCCACTAACGTACCTTGTGCTCTCCCTTAGCCCCTTGAAAGTGTGGGATTGGATAGGTTACTTAGAATTTCATTCTAAATTATTTGGAAATATGCCCAGAATTATAACCGGAAAATTTGCCGTTTTGTATCAGTGGCTTTTGAGAACATTTGTTAATGGTCTGAATTGAAGACTGTTGACGACCCCATGTTGCTGGTTGTGGAAGAGGCTGCTGAATGAGAATGACACAGGCAAGTTTTCATGGCCTTTTTTTTTTTTTTGTATATAGGCGTCTTACTCTGTCACCCAGGCTGGAGCGCAGTGGTATGACCATAGCTCACTCCTGCCTCGACCTCCCAGGCTCAAGTGATCATGATCCCCCCATCTCAGCCTCCCTAATAGTTGGGACTACAGGCACTCGCCACCACGCCCAGCTAATTTTGTATTGTAAAGATGAGGTCTCACTATGTTGCCCAGGCTGGTCTGAAACTCCTGGGTTCAAGCTGTCTGTTCACCTTGGCCTCCTACATTGGTGGGATTCCAGGCGTGAGCCACCACACTGGCTTCACGTGAGCTTTAATGACAGCTCAGCCTATCCACTTAGACGTGTCAGAGGTTCAGGAAGCCTGATGAAGGAGAAAGTTCAGAGGGGCCTATAGACACTTGCAATATTATCTGCTTGTGAGTGGGACCATATTTTGGAGATTTTTTTTCCGCACAGCGAACAGTTTTTGTGGACAGTTGCTTCTGCCTTCTCATACTCTCTGCTCCAGTTAGCTTGACCTTGAGCCTACTCACAATGGTACATCATTGAACCCTTTTCTGCAGCAGATATATAGCACTGTTATTCCTTCAAATTTATAGCCTAGAGCACTCTTGAGAGGCCTCATTTAGGAAGACGGCTTGGCTGGCAAATAAGTGTTTGCCAGATGAATGTGTGTTGGACATAGTATGGATGGATATTCTTGCTTTATTAGATAAAATTTGATTTTCCCTGTAAATGATTATTTATGAGATAAAACATAAACTAAACATGATTCCTTTCCATCAAGTTCAAAGCTAGCTGCAAAACATAAAATTCTTCTTTTATGTTGCACAAGGAAATTAATGGCCTGGAAATGTACAGCTGCTCAACCAGTTTACAGGCCATTAGTACCTAGTGTACTGGCAGTGAGCCCCAGTTAGCCATGGAAACCAGCCTGCAGCTTTCTTAACTCTGTATACGAGAAATAATTGATGATTCAGTAACATTAATGACCATATTTAACAAACGGCTTGATGTTTAATTAGGTTTCTTTACCCTCTTATATCTGAAGGGGTTAATTGCAACAGGATGCTAAAAGCTGGACTGTGACAAGTTTAGGCAAAAATCCAGGCTAATTTTTTATTCTTATCACAAATGGAAAATGTTTATACTTGTGGAAGGTACTGTTCAACCCCACAAATATGAAAGCTTCAGAGTTTTAGTCTCACCAAGAAAGTAAAATTTTCCAAAACCGTAGAACGAGTGTGTCTTTTAAAATCTCATTTAGGTAACGTTGAGTATTATATGCAGAAATGAAAAAGCTTCAAAACTCTGGAGATTTCTCCTCAAACATAACATTGTAAAATGATTAGGCTCTCAAAATTATTTGGTTGAACAACTAAAGCATAAAGCTTATTTAACAAACATGACTGTCTGCCATATCCCTGGCCCTACAGATACAGTGGTAAGTTGGGTATGGGGTTTAGAAAGGTTTCTTGCAAGAGATGATCCTTGCAGTGAGTCCTAGTGGGATGATCAGGAGCTAGTCCTGCTAGTGATCTTTCTTGCAGTCTTACCAAGCCGTATGTGCAAAGGCTAGAAAGTGAGAGGACGCACAGTCTATCCAGGGAACTCCTGGAGTCCAGTCCTCTCAACTGGGATGGGGGCGTGAGATCTGCTGGAGTCAAAGTACAGATTCGAGGAGAACCCAACAGTTCGGAAAAAAGGACAAAAAGTTGTAATTAGGTTCAAAGACCAGACCAGTTGTTAAGGCAAATTTGTCTTATTCACAGTTTGTGAACTGTTGTTCCTTGGCAACCACTGGGCATATGGGGGAAAGCCCCAGGAGTTTTATGAGGTAGTGAGTTCCCCATCACTGCAAGTGTCCATGAAGAGACCAAATCCCAGGTCGTAGATATTGTATAGGGATGAGGCCATGGGGAAAATGACGGTGGGGAATTCTGTATTGAATGAGAGTCTGGACTGACCTTCAAATATTTTTTTAGAGTGCTAAAATGAAAAATACATCTATATGGAAACCCACAGAAAATGCATTTATACAGGCCTCCCTCTGTACTGTCAAAATCATGCTAAGACAGTTATTTGTAATTTAAAAGCCTTTTAAATAGGCCTGATCTGAGAATTCAGGCATAATTAATAATTCCATTTCCATGGGAAAGTACATTTGAAAGGATAAATAGATGGGAACTCCTCCTCCCTCTCTTTGTCACAGCCCTGCTGTGTGTGCTGGGTGTTTGTCCATCTGCCCCCCTTCCCTGTGCTGATGTGCTGCCGTCTGAAGGGTGCTGGGGAGGGAAAGCAGTCCTCTGTCTCTGTCTTCAGTGAAAAGATCCTGGTTAGGCCGGGCACGGTGGCTCACGCCTGTAATCCCAGCCCTTTGGGAGGCTGAGGCGGGCGGATCACGAGGTCAGGAAATCGAGACCGTCTTGGCCAACATGGTGAAACCCCATCTCTACTAAAATACAAAAAATTAGCCCAGCGTGGTGGCACGGTGGCGCTTGCCTGTAATCCCAGCTACTTGGGAGGCTGAGGCAGGGGAATCGCTTGAACCGGGAGGCGGAGGTTGCAGTGAGCTGAGATTGCGCCACTGCACTCCAGGCTGGCCACAGACCAAGACTCCCTCTCAAAAAAAAAAAAAAGATCCTGGTTAAAAGGGCCTTCCCCAAAGGCCCAGAATTTAATTTTACTCAGTTGTGGCAATTTCATCAGAACATAAGCATTGATTTGCTGAAGTTCCTGTTTGCCAGTACAGCCATTTTAAAAGTCAGAGGGCAAGAATTGTTTCAGCTTGTTTTATGGCTTGGTAACTGTCCCTGTTACCGCTCTCCCCCGCCCTGTCCCACCCCTGCACATCCTTTTAACACTAGTCTCATCAAATGCAGGATTCATCCTACACAGTTAGGGGTTTCCTGTCTGGTTAACCTTTAGTAGTCACCAAGTTCTTTTCCCTTGTCAGCAAGCTGCATTAATTTTTAAAAACTCTTTTGAAAATAAAGCAATTATTTACATTTCCTATGGAGGCAGGTCATATTTAATGTTGGGATTTCTGTATTTGCAACAAATATACAATTGATTTGTGTTTTATTCATTAGGCAGTCTATTCTGTGTTGATGGTGAGGGGAAAACAAGGAAGATTAGTGGTTATTTCTGTTCGTTTTTTTTTTAACTTGTCTTGATTTTTAAAAATGAAGGCTGGGCACGGTGGCACACACCCCTAATCCCAGCAATTTGGGAGGCCGAGGCGGGTGGATCACTTGAGGCCAGGAGTTCAAGACCAGCCTGGCCAAGATGGCAAAACCCCATCTCTACAAAATATACAAAAATTAGCTGGGCATGGTGGCACAAACCTGTAATCCCAGCTACGGGGGAGGCGGAGGTTGCAGTGAGCCGAGATTGTGCCGCTGCACTTTAGCCTGGGTGACAGAGGGAGACTCTGTCTCAAAAAAAAAAAAAAAAAAAAAAAATTGGATACTTCAGGAGTTCTAAATTAAAATGTTTCTATTACTGTAAACTAAGTTGTTTGGTATTTAAATCTTTTAAATTCTATTTGTTTTTGAGTGGCAATATAGTCAGAGTTCAGAAGGTGTAGAGTGGTATGCAGTGGAAACGCTTCCTTCTGCTCCTGTCCCCCCAGGTCCCTCAGAAGCAGCCAACATTACCAGTTTTTTGTGTGCCATTCCAGAGATAGATATAACTGTCAACTGATTTTTTAAAACGTGTTTCATCACTCATTAAATCTAGTGTAGTGATAAAAATGGTAAATTTTGTCCCTGCATCTTTAAAAGCATATGCTGTGTTTGAATGGCAATTATGAAAAGTCATTTGTTTTTCCTGGGGCCATGGACCTAGCCTAACAAATGGTAGCCCTCGGGGGAACTAGCATCTATGTCCTGAGTGAAGGAATAAGATGTAGACTTCCCTTTCCTGTGGGTTGCCTTAATTTTTGTATGTATAGTGCAGATTCTCTCAAAGATGTGAATATATTAACTCTCTAACTCTTGGTGTAAAAATAGTATCAGACCCATTTCTGTGTGCTCTTGTCGAGAAGACTCTAAAGGAAAAGAGGCTGGTATAAATTGCCCAGAGAGAAATTCCTAGAACCATGCAGTCAAACTACTGGCTAAGAGCTTGCTGGGAGGTAGCCTGTGTTTGTGGTGTGGTCCTATGTTCCCAGCGGGACTGAAGTGGATTGGAGGGCCGCACTGTGCCTGCTGTGGGGTAGCATCACTTTGAGCTGGATGACCCTTGCCCCAAACCTGCCCTCTATTGTCCACATCCCCACACCCAAAACCTTCCTAACATTGTCACTTTCCAAGGTCAGATGTACAGGTAAATACAGGGTACATAGGACCCATTCCACCTTAAAGGCAACAGCATTGTGTCAGCCGGGGTGTCCTGCACTACAAGAGGGCGTTATTCACAGCCAGTAATTACAGATTCGGAAAATCACTGAATGAAGGAAGAAACCATCTTCCTTTCAGTTATGAATTTTTTAGTAATATTTAATGAGGGGTGGGTGGACCAAAGACACTTCCTTCCCTTCTGAAGAGGATTTAGAGTAGAGTGGTAAGGGGGAGGAATTGGACTGCTTCCCTTTAGAATTCTGCCCCTCCTCTCCTTTTTAAGGAGAATTGTCCCTAAGGAGCTCACTGTAACCAGGCAGTTCTTTAAACTGACAACTGCCTGTGAAGTGTTAATGGATTTCCTGACAAATAAAACAGCAGGACCCTTCTTTAGTGACTACCTTACTGGAGCTTTTTAGCCCAATTTTAGTTCAGAGTGGTCCTGGCAAGGTTTATAAAGGAATTGGTGTGATTATCCATAACAATTAAATTTTTCTTATTAATAAACAAGTAAGTAACCTGCCTTCTTGGTCACCGACTCCCCCCTTCCCAAGGTGGAAGGCCCAGAGATAAGGCAAGTTGTGCCTTGGTAAGGAGGGTGTGTACTAGTGAGAAACAGGAAGCTGTGCTTCAGCAGCCTGGCCTGCCTGGAGGTTTCTAAGGCTGAGTCAGGTGTGCTGAGGTCCCTCGGCAAGGGACATTGCTTTTCCCTGGCAGCCACACTGCTGAGCATAAATGCTTAAAGTGTCAGCAATTGATGTGTGGAGAGAAGTATGACTGCATTACAGCTTAAAGAGCTTTCACATTCAGGTCTCTACAGGAGAAGACGAGATCGTCCCGATAGTTTGAGAGTAAATGGATTACCGGAGGAAGAGCTAAGGTGAGTGCAAAGTCATGGTTGGCTAAAGGTCAAGGCATCTAACCTAGTAAGTGCAGTGGGGATTCATGACTAAGTGGATGCAGCATTGGGAAGTACCCATTGAAAAGTAACCTTCTAGTCTGTAATTAAAGACTGAACACAATATCAAGATTGTACTGATTGGAACTGTGCAAAACCAGAACACTTGCCCATTTCTTCACAAATCCTTTAAGTTGTTTTACCTCTTCTCCAAACCTGCAGTGTTGTTATGTCTTTAAAAATTATATACACACCAGAGTAATATTTTAAATTGCAAACGATTAATTTTTCCCCTTATTTTAAAGGGAATTTTCTTTGGCTGATTGGAACATGTTTTTGTCTGCGTTTTGATGAAGGGGGTAGCTTGTGGTAGTTTGGGGTTGGGGGAGGGGTGTCATGGGGATTGTTGCTGAAATGGTGTAACAAAGGAATGCAGTGGAACTATTGAATGTAGCCTAGGAAGGAAGGACATCAAAAATCTGGAAACCTTTTTAACTAAAAAGGTTAGAGTTCTTGGCTTTCAAACTGAATTTCCCTAAAACAACACAATTCTAGTTTTGTGTTGCAACTACTGAAAATTTATTTTAGATGTGAGGTTCTGAAAGCCTCTACAACATTAAGCCTATGTGTTAAAATCCCGCGTTAACTGAAGGGTTTAGATTTTCTCTGTTCCTAGGATGTTCCTGTTTTACTGATGACAGAAGGCTGCAGTAAAGAGAGACTTCCTTTTTTTACATTACATTTACTGTTTAGTACTTTAATTTGGAGGTCTTGATTTAAGTGTTTGAATGTACTAATTAGATGGTGGGAAGATTATCTATACTTTGTGTACTATTGTTCTTTTTCCTACACTCACTTTCAGAGTTTATTTTAAATTATCTATTTATATGTAACAAGGACAAATTGACAAGCTTAAAAATTCTCTATTAAATTTGTATTTGTCATAGACAGCTATACTACAGGAACTGTAATTTGCTAAAGAAATATTTATTTTAAAATTGTTGACTCACCAGTTTTTGAAGAGGGTAACATTAAAGGACTATTATTGACACTAACATTATTAGAGTTTATTGCCTAGTATGTCAGGTGTCTCTTAGCTACATTTAATGTATTAACTTTGAATTGACTGGATTAAACCATTTGAAAGTCTCAGAGTTTAAATTGTTATGAATTTTATGTGTGAGGTTAGTGAAAATATTGAGCTCTATATTGCTAACCAGATAGACAATTGGAAGTGACCTCCGAAACCAACATTTACTGGCAGACTGCAGTCTACAGTGGGTCCAAGAGTGAAGTTATCTGTCAAAAACAGTTTTAATTTCAGATTTCGGGGTTTGGAGGAATTTCCTTTTTTAAAAAAATTAAGTTATATAAAGTAATATTCTAAACCAACCTTTTCTTTATTTTCAGACAATAGCCAAAGTACCCATGAATAAAATAACATATATGCCAAGGAGGTAGTTATTTACATATATTTACATAGTTACAATGTTCTTTCAAACAACTAGTTTTTTTTTTTTTTTTTTTTTTGCTTAGAATTTAGTTAAAAGAGGAAGAGTAATTCTTAAGTATTGCCTAATTGTTTAAAGAGAAATATTTTGTCACCCGTTCTGGTGATGCAGTTATCTGGTGATGGAAGGGACTTGTATTTCTGCCACGTTTGTCCCTTAATGTAGAGAAAATGATCATTTTCCTTATTTAGAAGCATAGGTTAGCCAAGAAAGGTAAACCATTGTCTCTTTATCCCTGGATTTTTTTTAAAATCAGCTTAGAAAGGTAATTTTTTTTTTTTTACCCTAGTTATACTAAGCCTGTTTTCAGGATTAAACGAGGTTTCTGAGCTAATAGGAATCATAGAGTAAGGACTTTGAAGTTAGGTACACCGAAGTTTCAGTATCACTCAGCTGGACAAGTTATATAATCTTTTTAAGCCTTGGTTTATTTTTTTTAAATGAGGATAAAAGTAACTACTATTATTGAACATTATTTACTGTCTTACAGAATTCAAACTACCAATTCAAAGAGGTGGGTGGCATTGTTATCTTGCGAATAGTGCCATACAGTTAATTCATTGTTTAATTTTTATTGAGTGCCTACTGTTTGCAAAGTAAGGAAACAGTGATGAGTAAGACACAGGCCTTGCCATAGGAACACCCACCTAGGTTTGTGCATATTGAATGTGACCACAGATTTTCTCTCCATGAGCAGTTATTTGATTTTGAATACATGTGCTATCAAACATCTTTTATTCTGTCGCAAGTATTGCATAAGACCCATTCCAACTCTCATTCCTTCTTACTCACGTGTTCATTTCTTGTTATGTTTGTGGACTCTTAACAGAAAACTTTCAGAGACTAAAATTGGCCATGGCCACTGCCAGAAAACATTTTTTTCTCTTAAAGTTTAAATAAAAGGCTGTGCTCTGAAACATGCGAGGCAGGCGCTTAAAGAGCACTGTAATACACATGAAAATAGTTCTGGCTTCAAACTTGAAATTGTTCAAAACTGAAGCAGGTAAAAGGTGGCATGACAAACACTGGGCTTCCTAGACTTTTGTTTTAAAGCATTAAATATGACTTGAAGCTGACTTTATTCACATACTTTGTACAGTGGAGCATTGCCCACTGTGTTTGGGGGTTACAGTTAGAGTGAAGTGACACAAGTGACATGCTTGTTCTGGTGGGTCGGAAGCCCCAGACCTTCACAAGGCATTGACCCTTTTTTCCCTGAAGTTTTTGGTGTCCCAAAATAACATCTAAGATAAACCCATGTACATATACTTACTCCTTTAGCTGTTCTATCTTTTAAATAATGTTGTAGTCAAACATAGTTGTTTTTTGAGGATACCTGAATGACAGACACGCCTGAGAAATTCCTGCCCTTTAAAAATTCTCAAAGTCACTTTTTCTCTGCCTCAGATGGAAGGGATCTATAAATAAATGATTAGAAACAGTACAAAATTCAAGTTTCTTCCGGTTGGGTTCAAAACAGCTTATATATAGGGGCTGGTGGCTGGATGCAGTGGCTCACGCCTATAATCCCAGCACTTTGGGAGGCCAATGCAGGTGGATCACTTCAGGTAAAACAAAAATACAAAATTAGCTGGGCTTGGTGGCACACACCTGTAGTCGCAGCTACTGTGGAGGCTGAGGCAGGAGAATTGCTTGAACCCAGGAGCAGAGGTTGCAGTGAGCCGAGATTGCACCACTGCCTGGGTGACCGAGCAAGATTATGTCTCTAAATAAATAAATAAATAAATAAATAAATAAATAAATAAAAATATGGGGCTGGTAGGCCGGGCACGGTGGCTTACGCCTGTAATCCCAGCACTTTGGGAGGCCAAGGTAGACGGATCACCTGAGCTCAGGAGTTCAAGACCACTCTGGGCAACATGGTGAAACCCCATCTCTACTAAATACAAAAAAATTAGCCAGGTGTAGAGGTGCACACCTATAGTCCCAGCTACGGAGGATGCTAAGGCACGAGAATTGCTTGAGCCTGGAAAGCAGAGGTTGCAGTGAGCGGAGATCATGCCGTTGCACTGCAGCTTGGCTACAGGGTGAGACTCTGTCTCAAACAAACAAACAAAATATATATATAGGGGCAGGTGAACTATGACCCTCAGGCCAAATCTGGCCTGCTGCCTTTTGTGTATGGCCTATAAGCTCAGGATGGATTTTACATTTTTGAATGGTTGAAAATAATAATAAAAATATTTTTCACATGTGAAATACATGAAATTCAAATTTCAGTGTCCACAAATGAAGTTTTACTGGAACACAGCCATGCTTATTTGTGTGTGTTGCCTGTGGTGGTTTTGTGACACAGACCAATGTGGCCCACAAAGACAACAATTATTTACCTTCAGGCCCTTCACAGAAAACCTGGGCTGACCCTGGTCTAGTGCTGAGATAAGAACTCCGAGAGCTTTCCCTTTTCCCTGTTCCTTCGGCCATGCTTCTGCCCTCCTCACTCCCTCACCTCCCAGTTAGGTTTATCTTGCCTGGATAAAATCAGGGCTACGTCAGCCATTTGAAAAGAATGTGAATCCAAAAAAGAAACAAACAAAATGCAGTTTGAAATTTGTATCCCTAATAGTTGAGGAGTAAAGTGAAAATGTGAAGTTGCCACACTGCAGCAGTGAGCTCTTGGCTTCTTAGACCTCCTTTTCCTCCTTTCCTGCGGCGTTGACCTTGAAGTAGTACCCTTCTCCTGATTCCTGGATGGATCACGTTAACCAAGAATGGAAGTGCAAAGACATGTAACCTTTACTTTCCGGTTATAGAATAAACCTTCCAAGCTCATATTTTATAGATACAGCATATAAAATCATTTTTAAGTGGTGGGAATGTCCTTGCTTTGGTTTGAGAGTGAAAACTCAGATCATGTGTTCCTGACTAGTACATTACCATTAACTGAACCCCTGTGATAGGCCAGGCATGCCTTAAGTAAGGGCTTTTTTGTGTGTGGGCCCACAACTTCTCATGATCCCGTTTAAGGGAGAAAGAACTGAAGGCTATAAAGCTGGTCATCGTTATGAAACCAGTTTCTGTCCTTGATTCAAATAAGTTAGTGCCTAGAGTTCAGTCAACGCTGGAGTAGCTCAGCCTAGGTTGTGTGTTTCTTGCTTACCTATTTTGCAGTTCGCCGATCACTGTTCGGCCCAAGTTTTAACTGAAAAACTATGTTTGTATTTTAGTTTTAGAAATGTAGTCTGTTAGACAATAGGGATAAAATTGCAGTTTTGCTATTATCTTATTATCTGATATTATCTGTTCTTATTATTTGATGGTTCAGTGAGGGCACGTTTAGTCTGCCTAACAATGAGCAAACACATGGGACAATTAAATATTTTTCTCTTTGCTATAGGAAAGAGAAAAACCACTTGCTAGTGTTGCTTTTTAAAAGTTAATAGTGTTTTCTCCTATATGTTTGATTGTAACCTGCAAATACTTATATTGTAATAACTGGTTTTACAGGTCCCCTCTTCACCCCCTCTCACCTCCCTCCCCCATATAAGAGAGAGGGAATTCTCCAAGGCGAGAGACTTTACCGTATTTCCTGTGCGTCTAGCACCTACCGCAGTTCAGAATCTGTTTCTCATTGAATGAGTTAAGGAATGAGAAACTGAACTGGCCTAAAGGTACCTCTTTTGTTCTACATTAAACTCTTTACACTCTACTTTTGAAGTCTTAATTATTAACTTTTTATTTATGTACAGTATCACACTGAGAGAAGACTAAGAGAGGGATGCTTCTACCAGAGTATAGATCATGATTATTTTGCTTTTCTCTTTCAGTAGTTCTGGGAAGCTTAGTTTCCGAAGGGAAATACATTTTTCAGTCATCTAAAATATTTCTGTATATGGTCATGTGCTGCCTAAAACGTTTCAGTCAGCGAGAGACTACGGACATGACATTGGTCTCTTAAGATTATAAGGAAGTTGCCCTATGCAGATGTACCATTTTGATCTTTTAAGCCATACTTTTACTCTACTATACTATAATATTTTTAGCTGTTTTATATATACACTTAATCCATTGTGTTACAGTTGCCTACAGTATTCAGTACTGTCCTGTGCTGTACAGGTTTGTGGCCTTGGAGCAACAGGCTATACCACATAGCCTAGGCATGTAATAGGCTGTACTGTCCAGGGTTGTGTATGTTTATGTGAACATTTATATATTTATGATGTTCACACATGACTAAATCACCTGACGATGCATTTCTCGGATCATATCCTTGTTATTAAGCAATGTATGACTATAGTAGAGGGAGTTTATGCTGAAATTAAAAATAGCAGTGTTGATGCTTAAAAATCAGGTCTGTTAAAGGAATGATAAGAAGTAAAAAGTTAATGAATAAGGATCCCTTTCTGGTTTTTTTTTTTTTTTTTTTTGCACTGCTATGAGAGACATTTAGGAATGAACCAACCTCAACTTTAACAGAATCAATCTTTAATTTTGTTGTCAGTACACATCAAATTATCTAAATTATTTATTGTGACAATTAAATTCCAAAATATTAATACTTTGGTTGCTTTCCTGTTGGTTTTTTAAAAAGCAAACAAAATCTTGAAGTCTCAGATATAAATTACTTATAAAAGTCAGAAAAGACAGTTGTCCAAAACTTGTGCTTTACCTACCTGACTTTGGATAGATGTTATTAAAAGGAAACAGTACTATTTATTCTACATGTGTATATCTTAGAGACACAGCAATGTCTGTGCTACCCAGTGGCTATTCTGTGACTAAAACAAACTTTAGAAGTGAGTATTTTCTTATTTTAAAAAAATCTTTTAGAAATAATGATTAAATATGTTTCACATAAATATGAACCTCCTTAAGTTTTTTTAAATGCTTATATCTGTTTCCTAGGGCTGTCATCACCAAGTACCATAAACTGTATAGCTTCAAACTACAGAAATTTGTTGTCTTAGAGTTCGGGACACCAGAAGTCAGAAACCAACATATCAGCAGGGCCATGCCCACTCTGAACCCTGAAAGGAGATGCTTCCTTGCCTCTCCGAGCACTGGGCTTTGCCTGCTGTGCTGAGTGTTCCTGACTTGCAGGTGCCTTGCTCCTGTTTCTGCCCTTGTGGTCATAAGGCCATCTTCTCAGTGTGTCTGTCTTCACCACAGCTCTGGTCACTTTCCCTTGACTTCTTGGTTTGACAGCAGTAATACTTTCTTCTTAAAATTTTCTCCTCCCTTGTCTCCTCAGTCTGCCTTTTCCTAGTTTTCCTGCTGGTTGCTTCTTTTCCATTTTTCCCTTGTCTTTTGGTGTCTCCCATAGCTCTTCAGTATGTATGGCTCAGATACCATCCATGTGCAGTCACTGTCAAATGAGGCCAGGAGTCATTTCTAGCTGTCACTTAGTGACTAGCACCAGTTTAAACTAGGGATTTCCAGTTAATATTTGTGAATCAATAAATGAATGAAATGAGCTATGAAAGCAGTTTATTGGATCATTTATTGAATAGGCAGTGAAATCAAAATATAGTGTTTGGATTTTTCTTTACAAACTAAACTTAAAGCCATTAAAAAGATAATAGAATATAACATAAATGGAGATTTTGAAGACAGGATTGTGACTGTACCTCCTTTCAAACCCCTCCAAAGTAAAGCACTTGTTATCTAGGTAGAGGAGTGCAGAGTATGTTTTAATGTATTTTAAAATGTGAAAAGGCATTTCAGTCCATTAATTTTTTTTTTTTTTTTTTTTTTTTTAAGACGGGGTCTTGCTCTGTTTCCTAGGCTGGAGTGCAGTGGCATCA
The DNA here is from genome assembly GCF_007565055.1 of Rhinopithecus roxellana. Classification (NCBI taxonomy): domain Eukaryota; kingdom Metazoa; phylum Chordata; class Mammalia; order Primates; family Cercopithecidae; genus Rhinopithecus; species Rhinopithecus roxellana. The sequence goes on from NC_044565.1 coordinate 106,730,449, forward strand.
TCTTGGCTCACTGTAGCCTTCGCCTCCCAGGTTCAAGCAATTCTCCTACCTCAGCCTCCCGAGTAGCTAGGATTACAGGTGAACCACCACGCCCGGCTAATTTTAGTAGAGATGGGGTTTCACCATGTTAACCAGGCTGATCTCAAACTCCTGACCTCAGGTGATCCACCCGCCTTGGCCTCCCAAAGTGCTGGGATTACAGGCATGAGCCACTGCACCCAGCCTCAGTGCATTAACTTTTGAAGACAGATATAACAGTAATGAGTTTTATTAAGGTTTTTGTTGTTTTCTTCTGAGACAGAGTCTGGCTCTGTCACCCAGGCTGGAGTGCCGTGGCACAATCTTTACTCCCGGGCTCAAGCAATCCTCAGCCTTCTGAGTAGCTGGGACTGCATTGAAGTATTTTTTTTAAAAAGCAGAATACTTCTTTGACCATATGTGCTTAAAGCAATATTGATAGGTTTGGTGTCCATTATAAGCAGCTGTGCAATTCAACAGAAACGTATTGCCATCACCTTTGTCTATCTCTGTGGCCATCCGCTATTATAGCTGTTTAAAGGAAGACAGTGTGGTGTGGTATTGGGAGGAAATGGGAACATTTTATTGCCAGAATTCTAATGATTAGGGATAATGAGAATGAAAAAATGACAGTGTTATAGGGAAGAAGTATTCATATGCATGGACCTAGAAATGGATCACAACTTAAATTTTGGCTTTTAATTTGTAATGTTTCAGCCACGTTTGGGTGGAAAGAAGATGTATAGGCTTGTTTCCAAAAAAGTTTCTTGTCTATGAATGAACCTAGGATGGTCTTCAGAGATGTATATAAAGAAAGAGAGGAGACAGAGACTGAAATTGACTGCTTCAACTCTGCTGAGTTAACTTTCACTCGTAATAGAAATAGCTAGAGGTTGGATCATTTCAGAAAGCCAGTCAATGTTTTTAGAGCTTCTGATTGTCACAAGGACAGATGAAAAAATGCAAATATCAGTTATATAGAAGACTTTCCATTTGAGACTCCAGAAAAGGTGTGGGTGGTTACCGTATTTGTTTGACATTGCATCCTTTAATTAGCTTGTTTAGCATGTGAGGAAGTGGAACTTTACCTTGGGCCTCTCTGAAGCCCAGTTTCCTCCAAATATAAAAAGAAAGGGTTGGTCCATTCAGAAGCTTTAAAGAATCATTTTTTCCCCAGACAGGATTTCCCTGTGGATTGTGGTGTATGAAACAAAGTCAGCGATTCTCCATGGAGGTGATGTGAAGAGAGAAGGCTTTGTGACCTAGACTGCAGATTCCGTTCCTGAGGCCCTTCCTTTGTCCCGTGGCAGCTGCAGAGGCGTCTCGGTTTAGGAGATCAAGATTTGAAAACCAGGGGAAGGCCAGGCTCAGTGGCTCATGCCTGTAATCCTAGCACTTTGGGAGGCCAAGGCGGGTGGATCATTTGAGTCCAGGAGTTCAAGACCAGACTGGGCAACATGGTGAAACCACGTTTCCACAAAAAATACAAAAATTAGCCAAGTGTGGTGGCATGCACCTGTAGTCCTGGCAACTTGGGAGGCTGAGGCTGGAGGATTGCTTGAGCCTGGGAGGTTGAGACTATAGTGAGATGAGATCACTCCATTGTACTTCAGCCTGGGCAACAGAGTGAGACCCTGTCTCAAAAAAAAAAGAGAAAACTAAAAACCAGAACACAGCCTGCCTCATTGAAAAGTGTGATTTTTAAAAATAGTAGAATTCAGGCATCCCTCTACTGAGCCTCCCTCGAGATTAACTGTGCTGCTATAGGAAATCGGAGCTTAATTATATCACACGAGCTTAAGAACTCAGGGATCCAATGATACGATGTAGGGAATTTGTTTCAAAATATTTTATGGTTGATGAGTAGATAGAACAAATTGATCAGGAGTTGATGACTTTTGGAGCTGGGTAATGGTTCAGACGGATTCGTTATACTCACTCATTTAATATATGTTGGAAATCTTCAGTGATCAAAGGGTTTAAATTTTTTGAAATATGTATCATGGTGAATGGCACAGTTTTGACATTTCCCTTTTATGTAACTAACACATTATAATTTTTCATTTATTTAGGGGTTATCAGTGGTCGTGCCCCATCCAAACATCTATCCCAGTAGTCAGGAATACAGCAAAGCCCCTGAGGCTCCCTCTGCTGTTAGCTACCTGTGTGTCTGTTGGGATGTACTCCACACCAGGATTTCACCACCGGTGGCTCTAATATGACTAATTTGGAGGTTGAGTGGGAGAAGGAGGGTGGAAAGAGGATTCTTTACCTTAATCTAGTCTGTTTTCCTATGGTAGTCATTAAGCCTTTCATATTTTGTGTCCAAAAAAAAAAAAAACAGTATTTCTTTATGTTGCTAGAAGGTGAAAATGATAATGTGGGTGTAAAAGATTAGATTCAGAAAAATGAACATCTCAAGTTACTACTTTTACCTCTGTGGAGCAGAGATGGAATTGTTTGATTTGTCAGACAATTTAAATTTATTATAACAGGATGAACTTGGCTTACAGAGTGTGGGACACTTAAGGAGTCCGCTTCTAGCCTCTGGCTTAGATATATATAAGGAGTCCGCTTCTAGCCTCTAGCTTAGATATATAAAGAATGGGGTAGACTGACTTGGACTCTGACTTAACTGAAAATTTTATTATTCTGTACCTTTACTTGATAATATATACCTCCCCCCATCCCTTCCTAGTTTTGAGTGTAAATACACTTGTTTTAAGTTGCTGAGTGAGACATAGGTGTAGAGTGGGTGAAGAGTCTGGGTATAGCCCACTGGACTGGGTCCAGTGTCTTGAATAACTACTTAGTAATTGACTTCTGCAAGTCAGTTATTTTTAGGAGCTTGAGTTTCTCCCTTTGCTAGTTGAATATGATTTGTAAAATAAGTGAATGTTTTTATATTAACAGATTTAGACCTACTCAAGGAGGATTTATTGTGTTTCATTTTAAATATCAAATGATTGTATGCTGTGGAAACAAAAGGGACTCCATCTTGGATGCTAATCTGCCATGTTGCCTTTTTTTTTTCTAAGACATCTGTTATAGCATGCCATGTTGACTTCTGATTAACCTCCTTTGAGACCTTTGAATGCCTCCTGATTACTACTTTACTTACTGTCCCTAGTGTAAGAGCATGTCAGCCTGGATGTTGCCACACAGATTCCAGGCTGTGATGCGCACAGCATCCATGTTCTGGAGGGTTCTCTGCACACATGCCCTTTCCTCATGGTCTGTAAGCCCTGGGTCTGGGGGCAGTGGTGCAGAGATCTGCCTGTCTTGTGGCTGACCAAGACCACACTTCTGTCTGTAAGTTCCCTCAGTAAATCACCCAGTACCAACAAACTAGATTTGTCTTCCTCCTTCTTTAGTGTCTCACCTCCTTCACATTTGGGGCCGCTTTTCATATATGCCTCCTTCACAGAATAGATATTTTCCTTTTTTTTTTTTTTTTTTTTTTGAGATGTAGTTTTGCTTTTGTCACCCAGGCTGGAGTGCAGTGGTGCAACCTTGGCTCACTGTAACCTCCACCTCCTGGGTCCAAGCGTTTCTCCTACCTTAGCCTCCCAAGTAGCTGGGAGTACAGGTGCCTGCCACCACACCTCGCTAATGTTTGTATTTTTAGTAGAGACAGGTTTTCTCCATGTTGGCCATGCTGGTCTCAAACTCCTGACCTCAGGTGATCCACCTGCCTCGGCCTCCCAAAGTGCTGGAATTACAGGCTTGAGCCATCACGCCCGGCTAATACTTTCCCTTTTTGCTCTTTGGGAAGCCACACATGTTTGAAAAGCAGAAAGTTAATTGCCCTTTACTTTCTTAGTACCTCGTGTCGGTGATTTCATCTGCTGAATTCAGCCATCTTCTCCACCTTGAAAGACACCATGTTAAAAGTTAAGTGCTGATGCTGCATAGGATGTAGGGTTCTGGTGTCTGAAAATCAGGCAACGTGCGTTCTCAGAGAGCATGATGAACAGTGAAGGAAAACTCAAGGGAGAAGGTACCCAGAGTCCTGATGTTCTGGACACCTTGTTCTTTATCAGGCAGTGCTAGACCTTATTGCATAAAATGGTATTTGGGGCCAAATGAAAATGGTAAGCGAGCCAAAGACAAGCCTCTGTGCCTCCTCAGCTTTGAAAATGTAAAAGGGAATGCAGATACTGCTATAGAATCAACATGTGAGTAGCGGCATGACTTAAGCAACTTCTGCAGAGCTGTACGTGAGTGCCTGGGATTGTGGCCTCAGAGAACTGGAATACTGGCTCAGGCTACTTAAATGTAGATGAAAATATGAAACCAAAAGGAAGGTAAATTGACCTTGACAAGTCTGTTTATATAAGCAGATTACTTAGAGGCAATCTGTACCTGCATAGCAAGTGTACACATTGATTTCTGAATGAGAAAGCACTGACATTGCCTTATGAGCCATTATATTGTTCTTCTGATTATGTTTGTGCTCAGGTTAATAAGGTGTACCAGGTAACTCCCCCGTCCCCTTCACCCTCCACTCCAGGAAGCATCCATGTAGAACATTCAATGTTCATCATGATGGCAGTGGAAGATTTGCTTTTGCCTTTTGAATTGCTTCCTGCTCTTCTGTCCCTTTGTTTTTATTTTACCAGCATCTTAATTCTTACTAATTGATTTGGTGAGATTCTTTTTATGTATTCTTTTAACACAGAATTATTTTCTGTATTTCAGAGCAGTTTTATTTAAAAGGATAAAACTGTCCCTTGAAATACTCATGTGGTGGTTTGTCTGTAATAGGTTAGAATATTGCCCTCCATAGAAGAGTAAAAATGACTGCTGCTTTTAAATAGGCCTAAATTATTGACTTTTTATACAACCAGCATAGGTGCTATCATTAGAGGGTCAGACCTCTTCTACTTATATTTAGTCCAAACATAGTCCACATAGTCACTATATTTATTAGTTTATTTGAACCACTCTCAGTTTCCCCATTTGATTTGCTTTCCTAATAGGTTCTAAGCTCTTTGAAGCTCAGTTATTTTGTTCTGTTTTCTCAGCCTATGAATTTGGCCTGGTGCCAAGTTAGTTTTGATTACATTTTTGCTTTTTTATTTACGAGCTGCTATAAAAGAGATTGTTCTGTCTTATGCTTTACTAATAGTTGGTGAAAGGTTTGAATTAAAGGACTGGATTGGCCCAGAGTCATACAGGTGCACGTTTGCCTTTCTGAACTGAAATCCCTGGTGCCAGTGCTGTTTATGAAAGGATTAGAGCAGGAAGTTTTGTTGCCTTACAGTCAGGAAATTCAAGTTTTATTTTATATTATTTAAGTAATTAAATGTTAAAAAGTTTACACACAGTTGTGTATGTGTGTCCATCCTTGTGCCTCAATCACAAAATTTCCTGAAATAATCTCCCTGGGCTCCGTTGTGGCGGTTCTCCCACCAAGCTTTTCTTGTGATTCTCTCTTGCACACCACCATTCTTTAGAAGTAGTATTTCTTGGAGGTTTGTGGTTGAGATGGGGACTGGATGCTGGCTGTGGCCCCTTTGTGGCTTCAGAGGAAAGAGGAGGGAGCATTGTCCTCGAAGAGTCCAGCGAGGTTAGAGAGGGAGGAAGTAGGCTAGGCAAAGCTCACGGAAGTCTGTGCAATAACTGACCTGTGTCAGGTTGGGGTCTCCTTCTAGCAGGATGTCTGGGGGCAAGGAAGGACTGCAGGGCTCTCTGGTGTGCCAGCTGCCAGCTCTCATGCAGCATTCAGTTTTCAGGGACTCTCATGTTAATTCAGCATGCCAGCTGTTCAATTTAATGTCTATACCAATGGGGTTTGGGGGGAGGTAGATGATGAGGAAAGAGAAGAAATAATGAGATAATATGTCATCTCCTAAAAGCTCATTTTGTAACAGAAATTGTCCAGACTGTTACTGCATTACATTTTAGATTTTTCCCAATCCCCTCAGAAAACGGCGAAGCTCGTCCAGAACATTGCCCCTTCCACTAGCATGAGGCAAATCTTCCAGCCCTCCCAGGGCTGGCTTTCAGGCCCCGGAAGCTGTGCCTTCTGAACGTGACACCTTGTCCTGGCCACACCTCTGGAGAGACGCCACACACGTCAGTGTTAAGTGGTACACATGGTCCTTTTCACCACAGATGTCCTGAAATCGAGGGACTCTTTAGAAAACAGGCTGCTGCTTCATTCTATTGTGGGAGTGATGTGACAGGAAGGGAGGCTCAGGAATGACCATGACAAGAAAGCATGTGGCGTACTCACAGTAAAGCTTCACAGAAGCGCTCATGGCCAGGCGCAGCAGAGCCAGCGACTCTCCAAGGGGCTGCTGTCCTAGCGCCCTCCCAGTCATCTTCAACATGAGAGAAAGTTCACTGACCGCCTCAGTTCCTTTATTCTCCTCTTGTTCCTTGAGGACTGACCAGTGGGTGTGTGTCCCTCTTTGCCTCTTTGCTGGGGTCACAGAGGAACTCAGGAGCTCACACTGAGTGGCCCCCAGACATGCCATCAGGATGGGGGGTCTACACTGGGGATGTGGGGTGGCCGTATCTTCTGGCCCTGACTTGAACAGTGAGTCCATGTGTGGCCTCTCATTTACATAAATAAAGAATGGCTGTGGCCGGGCGCGGTGGCTCACGCCTGTAACCCCAGCACTTTGGGAGGCCCAGGCGGGTGGATCACCTGAGGTCAGGGGTTCGAGACCAGCCTGGCCAACATGGTGAAACCCCATCTCTAAAAATACGAAGATTAGCTGGGCATGGTGGCAGGTGCCTGTAATCCCAGCTACGTGGGGGGCTGAAGCAGGAGAATCGCTTGAACCCGGAAGGCAGAGCTGGCAGTGAGCCGAGATCACACCATCACACTCCAGCCTGGAGGACAAGAGCGAGACTTCATCTCAAAAAAAAAAAGAATGGCTGTAATCTCAGCACTTTGGGAGGCTGAGATCACGAGGTCAGGGATTCAAGACCAGCCTGGCCAAGATGGTGAAACCCCGTCTCCACTAAAAATACAAAAATTAGTCAGGCGTGGTGGCGTGCGCCTGTAATCCCAGCTGCTTGTGAGGCTGAGGCAGAGAATTGCTTGAACCCGGGAGGGGGAGGTTTCAGTGAACCAGACTGCCATTTAACCGAGTTTTTTATTTTGTACCTTTACTTGGTAACACACTTCTCCCCCAGTCTCTTCCTAGTTTTGAATGTAAATACAGTTGTTTAAATTGGTAAATGAGATCTTGGAGAAAGAGCCCAAAAGGTCTAAGTACCATCAGCTGCAGAGTCCTGATACAGGCTGCCTCTGTCGGCCTGGGTCCAACCAGGAGAGAAAAGCCACACACTGATTTAAATAGGAAACGTTTAATATAAAGATAGAATTACTAACTCTAACAGGGTTTTGGAGTAATAAGCAATTGGCTAGTAAGAGAAGAGAAAGCAAGAGTATAGGAATAGCCGCTGTAAGGAGCAGCCACAGACCCTAGAGCTGAGTTAGAGCGCCCAGGGAGGAGCCCTCCTGCGTGCCCAGGGTTACACTGCCAGGGCGCGCTGCATAGCAGAAAAGTCGCTGGCACAGATTGCTGGAAATCCCCCTTTCGAGTACCAGGGAAGGCTGTTCCCAGTGAGGTCCCTCACCCAAGGCACCCCCTACATAGCTGACTGCCAAGGGTGGGTGCTGCTGGCTGCATGCACCATCAGGGTCCAAGGCACTCTGCTGCAAAACTTTCGAGGGGCCGGTGCCAGGGAAGCTGGTGCTGGCCACCAATGCCCTGCGGGAGCTAGACACCGAAGAAGCCAGAGTGCTGCAGGAGCTTTGCCCAGGGAGCAGGCAGGACTGGGAAGCACACCTCTTCCTCCTGCATCTCTCCAGCACCCTCTACTGACAAGGCCTCAGTGCTGCTCACAGAGGACAGAGATTCACGGAGGTGGCAGTGACTGCATCACCAGCACCCCGCAATATCCCAGTGCTGCCTCCTGCAGGACGCAAGGGGTCTAAGTGGGTAATTGCCATAATTTTATATTTTATTGCTAGATGTATAGAATACCGCTTTTTGAGAAGAGGTTAGGAATGGAACAAAGAGCTTCCTACTTAGCCCTGTAAACTGCTTTCAAAAACCATAGCTTCATTCCATGACAGAGAAGGGTGAGCACAGGAGCCTGCAGAACAAGAGGAGCAACTGAGGCCCCCGGGAGACGCTGCCGGCCTGGCTGTAGCTGGGCGGTGTTACATGAGCACCAGCTTACAGAGGTTGACCTCCTGACCTTATATCATTTCCACATCTTTTTTCATTGCACTGATGGCAAAGTCTAAGTTGTGGTAGCTGAAATAATCCCTTGCCTTTCTGTGTACATTTCACAAAATTAAAAGTTAATGAAATAGAAGAAACCTTTTTAAATTCAGCAAAATATATATGTGTGTATATATGTATATATGTGTATGTATATGTGTATATATGTATATGTGTATATGTGTGTGTATATATATATTTTCTTAGTTCCTCTGCTTCATCCTAGTCAGTATTTTCAAATGCTGCTTAATGCAGTAAAATCTACACAAAACATGTTCTGTGTCACAAACAAAATAACTGGCAGTGAAAGATATGTACATTTGAATTTGAAAGGGTTCATTGTTTTCACTTGAATCAAGTAAAATGTTTTTTATTCTGTTCTTCTATTCTGAAATTCTCATGGTTTTCTTTAACCTTACTGAGGCAAGTAAACCCCACATTAAGCTTAGTCACGAAATAAAAACTCCCACGGACTTCCCTCCCAGTGTAGCTGAAGGTCAGTGTCCGGGGAGATAGCCTTGACTGAGTCAGAACTAAAATAAAGGTGTGATTTAGAGCCAGAGACTCTGGTGCTGCAGCCACTACAGCCGTGTCAAGAGCTCCTGACACACTGGAGGCTGTCACTGGTGATGTGGGCGTTCTCCCAAGTCAGCATTCCTAGCTAAAAATACTGCCATTCTGTATTGGAAACACGGCTTCCTCTAATTTGTCTGTTTTGACCAGAACACAATGTTATCTTTTTAAAAAGATGTTTAGGTGTGAGAATGTATGTTAATGGATCACAATATGAATAAAAATAAAAGAATAAAATGATATGTGATTTGAAATATGAAGGAACTAGTACAGAGACATTTTCTAGTAAAAGTTTCTAAACAGAGAAAAATCACCTAACCTATGAGAGAAAATTTTAAGATTTTTTTTTTTTTTTAGACAGTATCTCGCTGTGTCTCCCAGGCTGGAGTGCAGTGGCGTGATCACGGCTCAATCACAGCTGACAGGCTCAAGCAATCCTCCCACCTCAGCATCCTTAGTAGCGCCGACAGGTGCATGCCAACATGCCCGGCTAATTTTTGTATTTTTTGTAGAGATGGGGTGTCACCATGTTGCCCAGGCTGGTCTCCAGCTTCCTGAGCTCAGGTGATCCTCCCATCTCAGCTTCCCAAAGTGCTGGGATTACAGGCATGAGGCGTCATGCCCAGCGCAAGAATGTTTTTAAATTGACCAAACACTGCTTATTTGAGGGACCATGGGAGAAAAATAATTGTGAGATGGCCTATAGATTTCAAACTGCAGTGATTCTGGTGGATTGAGCTGTCTTTCTTGAGAAGAGAAAGTTACGCCAAAGGCCACAAGATAGACTGAGCTGTCTGGGTGTCTGGGGAGAGACACCGCTCACCAGGGCTTGTCCTCTTTAGACGCCCTATGCAGGCAGTCTAGGGACTTCTCTCAAGATGACCAGTTTGATTAATTGCATGATGACAGTGTGCTTGGTGCCATGAGGGGTATAAAGATTCAACAGAGGCTGGGCGTGGTGGCTCATGCCTGTAATCCCAGCACTTTGGGAAGCTGGAGTGGGCGGATCACCTGAGGTCAGGAGTTCGAGACCAGCGTGGCCAACATGGTGAAACCCCATCTCTACTACTAAAAATAAAAAATTAGCTTGGTGTGGTTGCATATGCCTATAATTCCAGCTACTCGGGAAGCTGAGGCACAAGAATCACTTGAACCCAGGAGTTAGAGGTTGCAGTGAGTCAAAATTCCACCACTGCACTCCAACCTGGCGACAGAGTGAGACTCTCTCTCCAAAAAAAACAAAGCACAGGCTGGGCACGGTGGCTAATGCCTGTAATCCCAGCACTTTGGGAGGCCGAGGTGGGCAGATCACGAGGTCAGGAGATGGAGACCGTCCTGGCTAACACAGTGAAATCCCGTCTCTACTAAAAATACAAAAATTAGACAGACGTCGTGGCGGGCGCCTGTAGTTCCAGCTACTCGGGAGACTGAGGCAGGAGAATGGCATGAACCCGGGAGGCAGAGTTTGCAGTGAGCCGAGATCGCGCCACTGCACTCCAGCCTGGGCGACAGTGCGAGACTCCGTCTCAAAACAAAAAAAAAGAAATGTCTACTTAAGGGCCTCCTGGTGTTCTTGAGGAGATGAGGAGCACCTTTGCAATACAAAACACAACATTATATCCAATGAAAATCTTACCCACTCACTGCATGGGACACACAGTGGCTGCTGTGGCTGCTGAACAGAAGATTGATAAGGCCTGGAATGTCAAGAAAGCTTCCTGGAGAAGATCTTGAGCAGGTACTTGAGGACTGGGCAGGTTTCTGATAAGCAGAAAGTTCAGGAGAAAAAGGGGACAGTGACATTCATCTAGAAAATTATGTGTCCTTTATATGTTTCACCCAGTGCTAGAAATGTTGATCATCACTTTTAAAGATAATTCTAAAGTCACCTTGCAACAACCCTGTATTTATTTAAGATCATATATCATATATGTGTGAATGTTTTTGTTTTGTTTTGAGATGAAGTCTCGCTCTGTTGCCCAGGCTGGAGTGCAGTTGAGCCATCTCGGCTCATTGCAACCTCCACCTCCCGGGTTCAAGTGATTCTCCTGCCTCAGCCTCCTGAGTAACTGGGATTACAGGTGTCTGCCATCACGCCTGGCTAATTTTTGTATTTTTAGTAGAGACAGAGTTTCACCATGTTGGTCAGGCTGATCTTGAACTCCTGACGTTGTGATCCACCCACTTCGGCCTCCCAAAGTGCTGGGATTACAGGCGTGCCCAGCCGTGTACATGTGTTTTAAAAAGAATAGAGCTCAAAATGTTAAAGCTTGTTTCTAGTTGGCAGGAATATGAGTGATTCTTCTCTGTCTTTCATACATTTTCTGTAATAAGCTATATTGCTGTTGGGCTGATAAAAGTTGACAAATTCAGCTTACCAAACCAAAACAGTACAATCCAGTGATCCCATCCCAAAGCACTTACACATCCAAGCGCACAGGCTTACGGAAACTGAGGCTTGCCATTGTACAGTCATTTGTTAATGTTCTGCTTTTAATGATTTTTTTTTTTTTTTTTTTTTTTTGCTGCCCATTCTGTTTTCCCATCCAGTCTCGTGTCTTTCCACGATGGGTTTCCTGTGTGATGGGAGTGTCTCCATTATCGTAGGGACAGGATGGCTCGTTGCAGGGAGCAAGAGCGTCACAAGAGTGTCTGAGGCACTCAGGGAATATCACGGAAAAGGAGAGAGTGCTGGGAGGAGCTTGATTTCAGTCTTTCTCCTCTCCCTTCCCCAGGCTCTATGTTCTTTACAAAGTCCTTTATGGGCAGGTATTTGTTGGTTGGTTCATGTTAGAAACTTTTCTAGAAATCATCCAGGGAGAGGACTTCTTAAGCAATAGGCCACCACGTAGGCCGTCAAGACTTTAAAAACTGGTTAGGATTGAGTAACTGAACTATTTATTTGCAGTACTTTCTGCCTGTTGTGGGCAGTGTCTCTGAGGCCACATAGCACTTTCAGACCTGCCTTGTGTTGCAGAACCCCGTGGGCATTGAGGTTGAATGTGGGGCCATTCCTGCCTTCTCTGGGCTGTCCCTCGACACACCTCTGCCTGGGGCTTCTGAGTGGCCACTCTCTTTTGCCTCTCTTTTGTGGGCTTTGGGCATAAAACTAGGATACTTTTCCCTCAGATACTAGAGGAGGAATTTTTTATTGATACATAATAACTGTACATATTTATGGGGTGCATGTGTTATTTTGATGCATGCATGTAATGTGTAAGGATCAATCGGGGTAACCAGCATATCCATCACTTCAAACATTTATCATTTCCTTGGGTTTAGAACTTTCACATTCCTCTTCTAGCTTTTTGAACATGTGCAATAAATTATTGTTAACATTAGTCACTCTACAGTGCTGAGAACTATTCCTGTTATTTGGCTGTAATGTTGAGTCCCTTAACCAACCTCTCCCTGTCTCCCCTCCCAGCCACCCTTCCCACACTCTAATAACCAACTCTATGCTCTACTTCTATGAGTTCAATTTTATTTTTGCTTTCACATACGAATGAGAACATCTGGCATTTGTCGTTCTGTGCCTGACTTATTTCACTTAACATAATGTACCCCAGGCTCATCATGATACCACAACTGACAGGATCTAATTCTTTCTTTTTTTGGGGCTGATGATATTCCATCTGAAACACTGTTTTCGGTGATTTTAAGACTTAAATGGGTGCCTGCTAGTTTCCTTTGAGAAATGTTTCAACCTGATAATCGAATGGCATTTCGCATTTCACTCATTTTCCTTTTAAGGGAAATAAATACAGTTAAGATATCGTAAAGTTTGGGATGCTAGAAACCTATCTGCAACACCAAAGAGAGTCTCTAACTCTTAGATTAAGTTTCATTTCAGAGGGAGTTTCTTGCAAACAATCAGATGCAAATAGCCTTCTCACAATTACAACCTCATTGTAATTTCTGGACTTTGATTCCAGTGTTTGGGATGGTTTGGGCCCCTGGGATGGGGTTGATGGTGCATAGGGAGAGAATTTGTTTTGTTCATTTCATCTTTGTTAGATGATAATCTTTTAGTGACTCTTCAGTTATTTTTAACATACGTAACAAAGCCACAGTAGCTCTGCCTTTGATAATAATCCCAATAAGCAATGCTAATACAAACACATAAAACATGTGTGATTTTCTTTATTTTAAGCTAGCTTGAGGAAATGTACATTATTTATCACTCTCCTGCTTCTGTGGTAATGAATAATTTCTTTTTGCCTGTTCAGTCAAGAATTAGGGGGAAAAAACTGACAAAGCCAAATGGCATGTGAATCACAAATCCAAATCTTTTTGTGGCCAAACTTTGTCTGTTTTCTCACTGTTGAAAGAAAACAGTGCATTTGTTCTGGAAGCTACGAAATGGGAAGGAACTTCCCAGTTTCATTATCTTTACTTAAGTGTCATGATTGCCTTGTTTTTCGTAGTCTGGGGAAAATTAGATAATATTTTTCCATTTGAGCAGGATAGAGGATGATAGTGGAAACAGTTCATTTTGGCCTATGGTAATTTAACCAGGCCACCCCAGCAATTCAGATGCCCCATTATGACCTGGAAGCCTTTGAATGCAGTTGGAGAAGCTTCATCTAGTAGTTGTTATTGCCAAGTGCTCCGTTTAGTCATCAGTTATGCAAATCTCTTTGTGGAATAGAGTGAAGCATTTACTAAACACTCCTGTTTTTCTGTATTGGAGTCCTGTATTTTAGAGGCAATTGGTTAAAATGTCCAGTTTGGCTTTTAAGTCCTACAGATGAAATACTTGGTAATGATGTACATAATTCCATCATTACTTCTTAAGAGGAGTAATTTTAAGCTGCTAGTGGTTTTTTAAAAGCTGCTTTTTTAAAAATGTTGGCTGCTATTTTCATGAGTTTATCCAGGCTTTAATTATTTAAGCTGCTGGAAATAGCTGTAATTTTTTGTATGATATCTCTAAGTAGCTTATTTGGTTTTGGCCATGCCTTATGTCAGAGGTGGAGTTAGTTTTGACTAAAATCATAAAGTTAGCAGACAGTTGGAATCTGAAGCTCTACAGCCTTCTTTACAGGACACTACTGTGTGCCAACTTTGCATCACTGTGCAGTGAGTGGGGGCCCTTAACCAAGCTATTGGACCCATGCAGCCAGGGTCCCAGATTTGCCACAGTAGGTCAGTCATTCCGTAAGTGAAACACGCAGTAGATGATCAGAAAATGACAAAATTCATCAACTGTTTTCATAAAGTAGAAATCGCTCTGCTGTGAGTAGATTTAAGGAACATTTGGGGTTCAGACCTGTCCTGTGGGATCTCCCAAAGACCCAACTTAGCCATGAGGGTTGATTATAGAACCTCTTAAGAAACGCCCTGGATTTGCTGGCAAGATGGCAAATAGGAACAGCTCCGTTCTGCAGCTCCCAGCGAGATTGGCACAGAAGCCAGGTGATTTCTGCATTTCCAGCTAAGGTACCCGGTTCATCTCATTGGGACTGGTTGGACAGTGGGTGCAGCCCAAGGAGGGTGAGCCGAAGCAGGGTGGGGCGTTGCCTCACCCGGGAAGCGCAAGGGGTCGGGGAATTCCCTCTCCTAGCCAAGGGAAGCCGTTAGGGACTGTACCGTGCACCCTGGCCCAGATACTGCACTTTTCCCATGATTTTCGCAACCCACAGACCAGGAGATTCCCTCCTATGCCTACACCACCAGGGCCCTGGGTTTCCAGCACAGAACTGGGCAGCCTTTAGGGCAAACACTGAACTAACCGCAGTTTTTTTTTTTTCATATCCCAGTGGTGGCATTTGAGTTTTTTTTTTTTCATACCCCAGCGGCGCCTGGAATGCCAATGAGACAGAATCGTTCACAGCCCTGGAAAGTGGGCTGAAGCCAGGGAGCTAAGAGATCTGGCCTGGTGGGTCCCACCCCAACAGAGCTGAGCAAGCTGAGATCCACTGGCTTGAAATTCTTGTGCCAGCACAGCAGACTGAGCTCAACCTGGGATGCTCTGTAGGGGGAGGGGCGCCCACCATTGCTGAGGCTTGAGTAGGTGGTTTTACCCTCACAATGTAAACAAAACCGCTGGGAAGTTCAAACTCGGCAGAGCCCACCGCAGCTCAGCAAGGCCGCTACCGGCAGAGATTCCCTCCTCTCTGGGCAGGGCATCTCTGAAAAAAAGGCAGCAGCCCCAGTCAAGGACTTATAGATAAAACCCCCACCTCCCTGGGACAGAGCACCTGGGGGAAGGGGTGGTTGTGGGTACAGCTTCAACTGTCCCTACCTGGCAGCTCTGAAGAGAACAGCAGATCTCCCAGCACAGCATTGGAGCTCTGATAAGGGACAGCCTGCCTCCTCAAGTGGGTCCCTGATCCCCATGTATCCTAACTGGGAGACACCTCCTAGTAGGGGCCGACAGATACCTCACGCAGGAGAGCTCTGGCTGGCATCTGGTGGGTGCCCCTCTGGAATGAAGCATCCAGAGGAAGGAACAGACAGCAATCTTTGGTGTTCTGCAGCCTCCACCAGTGATACCCAGGCAAACAGGGTCTGGAGCGGACCTCCAGCAAACTCCAGCAGACCTGCAGCAGAGGGGTCTGGCTGTTAGAAGGAAAACTAACAAACAGAAAGGGATAGCATCAACATCAACAAAAATGACATCCACTCAGAGACCCCATCTGAAAGTCACCAACTTCAAAGACCAAAGGTACATAAATCCACAAAGATGGGGAAAAACCAGCACAAAAAGGCTGAAAATTCCAAAAACCAGAACATCTCTTCTCCAAAGGATCACAACTCCTTACCAGTAAGGGAACAAAACTGGAAGGAGAATGAGTTTGACGAATGACAGAAGTAGGCTTCGGAAGGTGGGTAATAACAAACTCCTCCAAGCTAAAAGAACATGTGCTAACCCAATGCAAGGACGCTAAGAACACTGAAAAAAGGTTAGATGAATTGCTAACTAGAATAACCAGTTTAGAGAAGAACATAAATGATCTGATGGAGCTGAAAAATACAGCACAAGAACTTCATGAAGCATACACAAGTATCAATAGCCGAATCGATCAAGCGGAAGAAAGGATATCAGAGATTGAAGATCAACTCAATGAAATAAAGCCTGAAGACAAGATCATAGGGAAAAAAGTGAAAAGAAACAAACAAAGCCTCCAAGAAATATGGGACTGTGTGAAAAGACCAAATCTACGTCTGATTGGTGTACCTGAAAGTGACGGGGAGAATGGAACCAAGTTGGAAAACACTCTTCAGGATATTATCTTGGAGAACATCCCCAACCTAGCAAGGCAGGCCAGCATGCAAATTAAGTAAATAGAACACCTGAAAGATACTCCTCGAGAAGAGCAGCGCCCCAAGACCCATAATCATCAGATCACCAAGGTTGAAATGAAGGAAAAAATGTTAAGGGCAGCCAGAGAGAAAGGTCGGGTTACCCATAAAGGGAAGCCCATCAGACTAATGTGGATCTCGGCAGAAACCCTACAAGCCAGAAGAGAATGGGGGCCAATATTCAGCATTCTTAAAGAAAAGAATTTTCAATCCAGAATTTCATATCCAGCCAAACAAAGCTTCATAAGCAAAGGAGAAGTAAAATCCTTTACAGACAAGGAAACACTGAGAGAGTTTGTTACCACCAGGCCTGCCTTACAAGAGCTCCTGAAGGAAGCACTAAACATGTAAAGGAACAACCAGTACCAGCCACTGCAAAAGCATACCAAATTGTAAAGACCATCAACACTATGAAGACACTGCATCAATTAACGGCAAAATAACCAGCTAGCATCATAATGATAGTATCAAATTCACACACAACAATATTAACCTTAAATGTAAATGGGCTAAATGCCCCAATTAAAAGACACAGAATGGCAAATTGGATGAAGAGTCAAGACCCATCAGTGTGCTGTATTCAGGAGACCCATCTCACATGAAAAGACACACATAGGCTCAAAATAAAGGGGTGGAGGAATATTTACCAAGCAAATAGCAGAAAAAACTAGGGGCTGCAATCCTAGTCTCTGATAAACCAGACTTTAAACCACAAAGATCAAAAGAGACAAAGAAGGGCATTACATAATGGTAGAGAGATCAATGCAATGAGAAGGGCTAACTATTCTAAATATATATGCACCCAATACAGGACTACCCAGATTCATAACGCAAGTTCTTAGAGATCTGCAAAGAGACTTAGACTCCCACACAATAATAATGGGAGACTTTGACACCTCACTGTCAATATTAGATCAATGAGACAGAAAATTAACCAGGACTTGAACTCAACTGTGGAGCAAGCAGACCTAATGGACATCTACAGAACTCTCCACCATAACGTTCTCCTCAGCACCACATAGCACTTATTCTAAAATTGACCACATAATTGGAAGTAGAACATAATATACATTCTCCTCAGCACCACATAGCACTTATTCTAAAATCGACCACATAATTGGAAGTAAAACACTCCTGAGCAAATGCGAAAGAACGGAAATCATAACAGTCTCTCAGACCATAGTGCAATGAAAGTAGAACTCAGTACTAAGAAACTCACTCAGAACCACACAACTGCATTGAAACGGAACAACCTGCTCCTGAATGACTACTGGGTAGGTAACAAAATGAAGGTGGAAATAAAGATGTTATTTGAAGCCAGTGAAAGCAAAGACACAATGTACCAGAATCTCTGGAACACATTTAAAGCAGTGTATAGAGGGAAATTTATAGCACTACGTGCTCACAAGAGAAAGCAGGAAAGATCTAAAATCGACACCTTAACATCACAATTAAAAGAACTAGAGAGGCAAGAGCAAACACATTCAAAAGCTAGCAGAAGACAAGAAATAACTAAGAGCAGAACTGAAGGAGATAGAGACACGAAAAACCCTTTAAAAAATCAGTGAATCCAGGAGCTGGTTTTTTGAAAAGATCAACAAAATAGATAGACCACTAGTGAGCCTAATAAAGAAGAAAAGAGAAGAATCAAATAAATGCAATAAAAAATGATAAAGAGGATATCACCACTGATTCCACAGAAATACAAACTACCATCAGAGCCATCAGGGAATACTATAAACATCTCTATACAAATAAACCAGAAGATCTAGAAGAAATGGATAAATTGCTGGACACGTACACCCTCCCAAGACTAAACCAAGAAGAAGTCAAATCCCTGAATAGACCAATAACAAGTTCTGAAATTGAGGCAGCAATTAATAGCCTACCAACCAAAAAAAGTCCAGAACCAGACAGATCCACAGCTGAATTCTACCAGAGGTACAAAGAGGAGCTGGTACCATTCCTTCTGAAACTATTCCAAACAATAGAAAAAGAGGGACTCCTCCCTAACTCATTTTATGAGGCCAGCATCATCCTGATACCAAAACCTGGCAGAGACACAACAACAACAAAAAAATTTCAGACCAGTGTCCCTGATGAACATCAATGTGAAAATCCTCAATAAAATACTAGCAAACTGAATCCAGCAGATATCAAAAAGCTTATCCACCTTGGTAAAGTCAGCTTCATCCCTGGGATACAAGGCTCATTCAACATACGCAAATCAATAAACGTAATCCACACATAAACAGAACCAATGACAAATACCACATGATTATCTCAATAGATGCACAAAAGGCCTTTGACAAAATTCAACAGTGCTTCATGCTAAAAACTCAATAAACTAGGCATTGATGGAATGTAAAGTAGGCATTGATGGAATGTATCTCAAAATAATAAGAGCTATTTATGACAAACCCACAGCCAATAGCATACTGAATGGGCAAAAAGTGGAAGCATTCCCTTTAAAAACCTGCACAAGACAAGGATGCCCTCTCTCACCACTCCTATTCAACATAGTATTAGAAGTTCTGGCCAGGGCAGTCAGGCAAGAGAAAGAAATAAAGGGTATTCAGTTAGGAAAAGAGCAAGTCAAATTGTCTCTGTTTGCAGATGACATGATTGTATATTTAGAAAACCCCATGGTGTCAGCCCAGAAACTCCTTAAGCTGATAAGCAACTTCAGCAAAGTCTCCAGATACAAAATAATTGTACAAAAATCACAAGCATTCGTATGTACCAATAACAGACAAACAGAGAGCCAAATCACGAGTAAACTCCCATTCACAGTTGTTACTAAGAGAATAAAACACCTAGGAACACAACTTACAAAGAATGTGAAGGGCCTCTTCAAGGAGAAGTACAAACCAGTGCTCAAGGAAATAAGAGAGGACACAAACAAGTGGAAAAATATTCCATGCTTATGGACAGGAAGAATCAATATCATGAAAACGGCCATACTGCCCAAAGTAATTTATAGATTCAATGCTGTCCCCATCAAGCTACCATTGAGTTTCTTCAAAGTATTATAATGTATCCAGAATCTATATATTATAAATTATATAAATCCCAAAGTATTATAAATCTTTCTATAAAGACACATGCACGTGTATGTTTATTGCAACACTGTTCACAGTAGCAAAGACTTGGAACCAACCCAAATGCCCATCAGTGATAGACTGGATAAAGAAAATGTAGCACATATACACTATAGAATATTATGCAGCCATAAAAAAGGAGGAGTTCATGCCCTTTGCAGGGACATGGATGAAGCTGGAAACCATCATTTTCAGCAAACTATCACCAGAACAGAAAACCAAACACCACATGTTCTCACTCATAAGTGGGAGTTGATCAATGAGAACACATGGACACAGGGAGGGGAACATCACACACTGGGGCCTGTCAGTGGGTGGGGGCTAGGGGAGGGAAAGCATTAGGAGAAATACCTAATGTAGATGGCAGGTTGATGGGTGCAGCAAACCACCACGGCACATGTATACCAGTGTAACAAACCTGTACATTCTTTACATGTACCTATCTCAGAGCTTAAAGTATAATAAAATAAACAAATACTTTCAACAGTAAAATAAATAAATACTTCCAACATTTAAAAAAGAAAAACACCCTTAGGGTATTGAGGACCTTGCACAATCCTAATTCTTCACCAAAAGCCGCCTAGCAGACCTGCTATTCAGACGCATCTGACTTTTTTGGTATTTTCAAACAACATCCCCCCACCCTACTTCAATGGCTATTCTTATGCCACTGCCGTGGCAATAGTAGTTCGAATCAAATTTGTTTGCAGTTCTTAGAGTGACATTATTCATTCCTGAGAATGATTTAACAGTATCAGAATGCCTGAATATAAAAGTTGAGCTATGGTGTTTATTCAGAATTAAACCACACCCTTGTCCTCTTGGAAAAATAATATATTTCTTTTAGCTTTACTCTCTTGTAGCTAAGTAAGAGAAGTGACTACAGGTAGTCTTTTTGGGAGAATTGTGAACTGCCTAAACTTTCTCTTTTTTTTTTTTTTCCTTTTGAAACGGAGTTTTGCTCTCGTTGCCCAGGTCTGAGTGCAGTGGCACGATCTTGGCTCACTGCAGCCTTTGCCTCCTGGGTTCAAGTGATTCTCCTGCCTCAGCCTCCTGAGTAGCTGGGATTACAGGTGCCCACCAGCATGCCCAGCTAATTTTTTGTATTTTTAGTAGAGATGGGGTTTCATCATGTTGGCCAGGCTCCTGGCCAAGTCTCAAACTGCTGACCTCAGGTGATCCACCCGCCTCGGCCTCCCAAAGTGCAGGGATTACAGGCGTGAGCCACCGCACCCGACCACCACCTAAACTTTCCATGGCCACACTGTTACAGATCCTTATTCAGGGTAGTGGGGACATAAAAACAACCTTGTTCACTCAGCACTGGGCACCAAACTATACACTGTGTATTCATAGAAGCAGAGGCTATGACTTTTATTTATTCATTCATTCATTCATTCAGCAGATTGTAGTATCTTCTACTGATGGTGGGCTGGATACTTCTTAGGTACCACGTTGGGCCTGTTGCATCATGGGCACATAGTAAAAGTTCCATATGTCCAGGAATGATGTAAAGCCAACAGTGGAATAATGCTAGCAACTGTTTTTCAAGAAGAAATAGACTTTACTAGAATGCCAAAATGGGCTGCTAAAGGAAGGGCAGCCCATCAGTGCTGTCACCAGCTCCTGAAACCCCGGGGCTTGTTTACTCCCACCATTGCAGTGGAGGACATGTCTGAACCTCCTGCTTGGCTTTACCCCGCACATTAGCTCCTTCGTTGTTTCAGTGTAAGTAGCTTGGGTAATGTGCAGAGAATTTCTTTGCCTTGTGTTATTTATGCTGAGAATCAACTGGTTGGGTGGTAAGTTCCTAGGGAGAAGCTAATGGGAATGTGATCTATACAGTGTGATAGAAGACAATCAAGCTTTCTTGCTGCATCTTTTCTTCCTTCAGAACTTCAGCCTCTCTTCTCCCTCCCGACTCCCATTAGGATATTCCTAAGTGAAAAAAAGGCCAAGAAGAGAGAATGAGATCTAGCAAAATTGTAAACAAAGGAACAGAGCCACAAACCTGTTTTACATTCACATAAAATGTTACATTGATTGATTAAGCAGTTTAAAAATATCTTCATAGTATATGGTACCTTTAATCATAAAACCAGGTCATATTAAGGTGACCTCTATTGAAGAGTTCTGTTTAGGGTTACTGTGTGCCAACCACCCTCATTAAAATAGTCACAGATGTAGGTAGAGGAAACCAGATAAAAGGAAGATCTCTATCTGCTTCCCCCTAGCAATCCTTACCTAGCATAACTTAAGAACAGCCAGATGGAAGAGATACATGGGGCAAGGTGTGGGGAAGCAGCAGAGCTTCTCTCTGGGAGCGCCACCCTCCCAGCACCTCCATATGTTCAGCAACCCAGAAGTTCCCCTAAACTCTATCCTATTGAGTTTTTTTGGAGGCTTCATTTCATAGGCATGATGGATTTGATCATTGACCACTGGTGATTATCGAAATCCCCAGCTCCTCTTGTTTCCAAGGGGTTGGGGCTGGAGCCAGAAGTTTCAGCCTTCTTATTGCATGATTGGTTCTCCATCAGCCAGCCCCACACCTGTCACATTAGCCTGCAGAAGACATGTACCACTTCAGACAGTCAGAGTTTTCGGAGCCCTGTGCCAGGAAATGGGGGCAAAGACCAATAATAGATTTATTATTAAAAGTCATAATATCACAGGCAGTTTCTTTAAAAACTAAGCATTCACTTACTGTACAACTCAGCAATTTTACCGTTGGGCATTTATCCCAGAGAAATAAAAATATATTCAATACAGAAATGTCTATAGTTTTATTCACAGTGCCACAAATTGGAAGGAAAGTACTTAAATGTCCTTCAGCGGGTGAACAGTGAAACAAATTATGCATCCATATCATGGAATACTACTTGGCAGTAAACAAGAGCAAACTGTGGACATGTGGAGCAACTTGGTCTCAGGGCATTGTGCTAAATGAAAAGCCTTAAGATGTCATGTGAACGATTCCATTTAGGTAACATTCTTTAAATAGCAGAATCATAGAAATGAAAAAGGAGTGGTTGCCAGAGGTTAGGAGTGTTGGAGTGTGCGGAGGTATGTGATGGTCAGAGATAAGATGAAAGAGAACTCTGTGGTGATGGAATAGTCCTGTAAGTTGATAGAGGCTGTTGTTACAGGAAGCCGCCCGTGTGATGAAATGACAGAGACCCGCACACACACATTGCAGCAATGTCAGATTCCTGGTTTTACTCCTGTACTGTAGTCACGTAACGTGAGAACTGGGGAGACTGTGAGGGAGAATTCTGAGCAGAAGGCTCACGTGGCTTCCTGCCTCCTACCATGCCACCCCCACCGGATGCATTAAACTTACGGTCTGAGTCAGCCTGCCCCTGTCCTCATCCATCTGTCTGTCTGTCTCTCTCCCTCCCTCCCTCCCTGCCTCCTCACTGTTTCACATGGTCATTATAAAAGAGAAACCTAAAAAATTAGGAAATGTAGATACATTGAAAGGAAAAGTTTTAAACCATGAGGTTATTTCTTTCTTATTTAAATACGGTGATTCCCTTGGGCCTGGGCAGAATCTGTAGCCCGCAGCCTTTGAGTTCTGGACCCATCCTCTGAGATTTTTAGGGTTCAAAGTAGAAAGATTTGGTCCCACTTTCTGCTTCCAGTCCCGTCTGGTACCCGCTGCCTAATCTTTTCTGGCTCACCATTGTGCTTCCCAGTAATTACGTTTACCATTTTCTGACATAGGGATTAACAACATAGGCTCTGGACTCAGAGTGCCTAGGTTTAAGTCTTGACTCCACTACCTCCTTAGTAGTTCTTCAGTCTCTTTGTGCCTCAGTTTCTTCATTTGTAACTAACACTTATCTCAGAAGCTGTGGGGAGGATTAAGGGACATGATAGGAAGCACTCACTGACTCTTGGATATCATTTTTTATGGTCATTACTTGGTGTCTCTGCTGCATTTTGTTTATCCGCTGCTGGTTCCGTGACTGCACATCAGTGTGCCTTGTGCCTGTTCTATAGATTTTATTTCACAGTCTCTTGGTTTTGGTGGCGGGCACACTGCCCTGAGAGGACAGGGACGTAAGAAGGATTCTGAGCCCTTTAGTTGTCTCTAGTGCTACATCGTGATTGTCATCATTGCTGTAAACCAAAAAGTATCTGAGACAAGTCTTAGTCAATTTAAAATGTGTGTTTTGCCAAAGTTAATGACGCACCCATGACACAGTCTCAGGAGGTCCTGACAACGTGTGCCCCAGGGTGGTCGGGGTACAGCTTGCTTTTATACATTTTAGGGAGACATGAGACATTAATCAATATATGTAAGATGTACATATATATATGTTCGGTCCAGTAAGGCAGAGCAATTCGAAGTGGGGGGTTTCCAAGTCAGAAGTAGGTAAGAGACAAAAAGTTGCATTCTTTTGAGTCCTTGATCAGCCTTCTGATGAATACACAATTGTGTCTGACTCAGTGAACCTACATTTTTACATGAACAATAGGGTAGAGGAAGCAATCAGATATGCATTTGTCTCAGGTGAGCTTCAGAGGGATGACTTTGAGTTGTGTCTGTCCTTTGTCCGTAAGGAATTTTCTTGTGGGCAAATGGTGAGGGAGGGATGTGGGTTGTTATCTTTGTAGCTATCTTATTTAGCAATAAAATGGGAGGCAAGTTTGCCTGACGTAGTTTCCAGCTCGACTTTTCCCTTGGCTTAGTGATTTTGTTTCCTTTTTGCATTGCTAACTCAATCACAGGAGACAGGAGTGTGGACTGATTATAGCAAGAATGCCAGAGTACGTAACAGCTTCCTTAGTCATGGTAGAGATTGAGAAACGTCGGCTCACCTAAGCTTTGAGGTTAGCTGGAGTCCAGTAGAAGAGTTATAACTAAACACCTTGTCTGTTTCCACTTGTGCCCATTCATTGAAGCTGAGATTGGACTGCGACTATGTACCAGCAGCAAAGGTGATAGAAGTCAAACATAGCTCTTAGTTTTAGGGGCTCACAGCCTCCTGGGGAAGGGACCCATCGGGCATAGCTGGCAGTCATGGCCAGAGTTGTGGAAGCCCAGGGCCGGGCGGGGTTCAAATGCTCCTCAGAGTGTGCCAGCAGCCTCAGTCTCAGGAAGAGCTTGTCAGGTGGTGTTTTACAAGGTCTCCAAAAGCCTCTATGCCCTTCAGAGTGAAAAGCACTGTGTTGGTGATGAAGTCTTGTGGCAAATATGCAAGGCACCTGTGGATATTTCCTTCTCTTAGAGGCTTACGAGGTAGCCCCTGTCTCCTAGTGCACTGTTTATAGCATAGTCCACTGGGACTGCTGCTCTGACAGACTGTGTCACTACTTCGTGGAATGTTTTTTAGAACTTCCAGAAAGCCTCAGTAAATCCTGACTGCCATGTAACTGTGTCCTGTGCTGCTGAGCTCTTAACATGAAGCAGCAGCAGTGACCCTGGCGGGTCGGGCTGACGTGCGTGGGAACGGTGGGAGTGACCCTGGCTGGGAAGCAGGGAGGCCTGGATATTGTTTCTCCTGGCTCTGTGTCCTGCGGCTCTCGTCCCTGTGCTCAGAGCTCTCAAGCACCCATGATGGCCTTCTCAGGCCGAGCGCGCCCCTGCGTTATCCCAGAGAACGAAGAAATCCCACGAGCGGCCCTTAACAGTGTCCACGAGGCCAATGGGACCGAGGATGAGAGGGCTGTTTCCAAACTGCAGCGCAGGCACAGTGACGTGAAAGTCTACAAGGAGTTCTGTGACTTTTATGCGAAATTGTGAGTGTCTCCTCTCCTGGAGTGCCCTCTTCCAGGTCCGGCGTTCTTGGCTGGCTGTTCAGGAGCCATCCTGAGCTGGCCCATACAATTTTATTGACTGGACTTTAAGTGGGAGTTTTCCAGGGTGGTAGGGCTCCGAGGGACTCGCAGCGCAGCACGTTTAGGGAGACAGGAGGCTGCTTGTCGGTAAGACATGCAGCGACCTGCAGATGGGAGGGAGGTGCTGCCCTCACTGAGAGCAGGGCAGCCCCGTCTTCAGTAGGTTCCTGATCACTTGGTAGCTGCATTTTCATCATGTCGTCCGCAGGGGAGGCTTATCGTTGTCGCTGTCAGGAATTACATTAGAAAACAGCCCAAAGATAAGGGGCAGATGGGTTGGAACAGTGAAAAAAACCAATTACAGACTGTTGGTAAAGATAAAGCTTACTGTGTGAAGTAAGCTAACTGGGTTTCTTAATTGAATGAATAAATACATATATTGTGTAAGTAGCAAATCAATACACATATAGAACATAATGTTAACTCGAAAAAGCTAGGCTAATTTATATTATTAAATGGGTTTTAGTAAACACATTTTTTAAGAAAATGCAGAGTAACCATCAGACCAGCTCAAGATTATTGACCTCATTCAAAGTTGTGAGCTTAGAATTACTGCATATCCCCAATTTGTCAAGTAAGAGTTAATGAGAATTTAACTGACCCGATTCTCTACTTCCATAATCCGTTCTCTGTGGTACAGATGTCACTTATCTTCACAACTCACAGAGAGCTCTGTTGGACAGTAACTGGGGAATTGAAATAATACAGTCACCAAAATTTTCACTGCTTGAACTCTCAAGATGATTTTTGGATTTATACATTGCTGCATTTTAAGACTGAACAATTTGTTTTGCATACTTGAATAATGGAAAGCAAGATATCAAGTGTGCTGTGTGAGGTTGATTTGTGGAAGTAGATCAGCTTCATCATTCATGCCTGGCCTGATTTTTACATATAAATATCTATAGATAGATAGATAGATACTCCCCCACTTATGTGTTTCTTGTCATCAACACTTTTTAGTGAAAATCTGTTTCTTAAAAATTAGCTAATTAATTATAACTAATCCGATAGCTATAACTGTCACTAATGACTTTTTTAAAGTAATTTCTGTCATCTGTAGTATTAAATGTAAAATCAACATTTAAAAAAAATAAAAAATAAAAAACAGGCATTGTGCCAGAGGGTCAAAGGCAGAAGAGGAAAGGGAAGCCTGACTGGTTCAGGGGGCAGCAAGGGGATTGTTCTGTTTCCTTTTTTCCTCTGCTTGTTATAAAAAGGAATACTTCTTGCAAAATACATATTATGCTACTTCTAAAACTAGTGTATTTTTCCTGTGTGTGGGAAGTAACTATGTGCTTGTTTTTATGATGTATCTACCTATTTCCTAATTCTACTTGAGTATTTGAACTTAAGTAGAAACAATCTATATTATAATGAGTTTAAACTGGTCAGTGATAATCAAACATTTTAATCTAAGGGCCTCTTAACACTCTTAAAAAAACTATTAAGGTCCCCAAAGAACTTTCATTTATCAGTATTTACTGTATGAGAAATTTAAAGTGGGAACAATTTAAAATACTTATTATTTCATTTAAAAAAACAATAAGCTTATTACATGTTAATAGCAAATGTTAATATTAATGTTTTCATGAAAAATAACTGTTTTCCAAAATGGAAGAGGCTTAGAGGAAAGGATGGCATTATGTTACATTTTTGTGAATCTTGTTAATATCTGTCTTAATAAAAGTTTCTCATATTTGTTTCTGCATTCAACCTATTACGGTATATTGTTTTAGATGAAATACATGAAGAAAATGTGGCCTCCCACAGAGATGTAGTTGGAAAACAGAGGACCTTTCCACCTCCTGAAAGAGTGATGGTGACTGACCCTGACATTTTGAAAACCACTGATTTAGTTGATCATGAACCAGGACATTCTAGAATATTCTTTTTGGGCTCTTTTAGAGTCCCATTAAGATTGTTGAGGTTTGGTGAATCTTTTGAGAGGGTTTAGAATTAACCACAGTGCCATATATTTGAGCAGCATCTTCTGGTTTCCAAATGGTTTTAAATACTTTTTCCTTGGAACAATAATGAGAACAGTGCTGAGAATGACCAGGCGGGTGTGGAGCTTACCATGTTCCTCCATCCAGGAACACCTGTGGACTTTGGTCAGGAAGAAGGGAGAAGCACAGACCTCTCCAGAGTTTTGTGAAACTGCCACAGTCATCTGGCTTGTGGCAAAGCTGAGCGATGATGAGAATTTTACAGATTTTTTCCCCAGCCCACAGTAACTTTGAAATGACAAAATGGAAATTCATTTTAACATGAGGCTTAGGCCAGGTTTACTGAGCAGTGAAGCTGCTTCCCTTTCTCCCTTCCTTCCTTTTTTTTTTTTTTTTTTTTTTTGTGACATTTAATTCTGCATTCAAACCTGTTAAATAAAGTTGATCTTTGACTGGTCTGAAGTGATGAACATGGTGTGTCTACACGCAGTTATTTATGGTAAGGCTACAAAACAGGCTGACTGTTTTGTGAAACATTTGTGGGAGGAAGGCAAAGGGAAAGTTGTCTTCCAGAGGTGTGGAGGGGAGTGAAGCAAGTAAGTGGGACCACTTTTGCTAAGGAAACAGCAAAACTTGGAAACCAATAGGGGCAAGGCAGTTAGTTACTCTGTCTGTAGGATGGAGACTGTCCACCTGTCTGTCTCACTAGTTGGTTGTGAAAATTCAGGAGAAAGTTGGTATTAACTTCATGAAGTATATTGATTAAATATCTGGAAGGTCAGAAGCTGTACCAGGGGACTAGACACACACGTGTAGAGCTCATGCTGTGAGTAGTCCTGTGAAAATAAACTGGCCAAAAATTGAAGGACCCCTTGGCCAGTTACTGCCCTACATGGGGGACCTTCTCCCTACAAATAGGTCTTCATGTGAAATCCTCATCTAGTTGTATGCCTGTCGAAGCCGTGTTGCTTTTCTTTTTTTTTTTTTCTTTTTTGAAATGGAGTTTTGTTCTTGTTGCCCAGGCTGGAGTGCAGTGGTGAAATCTCAGCTCACTGCAACCTCCGCCTCCCAGGTTCAAGTGATTCTCTTGCCTCAGCCTCCCACGCAGCTGGGACTACAGGCATGCACCACCACACCTGGCTAATTTTGTATTAGAGACGAAGTTTTACCATGTTGGTCACGCTGGTCTCGAACTCTTGACCTCAAGTAATCCATCAGCCTCAGCCTCCCAAAGTCCTGGGATTGCAGGCATGAGCCACCTCACCCAGCTGCCATGTTGCTTTTCTTCTTGCAAACTGCACAATGGTTAGAGCCTGAGATTATTTATTGAATGCCTTCTGTGTTTTAAGGTGTAGTGGGGTTACTGATGGGGGGATTTCCCACATCACCAGCCACAACAGTGGTTACTTGACAGCCTGGTATCACTTTCCTAACCTATGAAACGTGGTGGTATCCCTGTCATGTCCTTTCAAGTGTTTGAAATTCGTGGTGTAATCTGTTTTGATTGACAGTGTGATTTTATGAGCAGGGAACCTGGATTTCTAGCCCTGTGCCTTCCTTTAACTAATTAGCCTTGTGATGTTGGTCTGATCCTTCCATCTCTGTGAACTTCTTTTGCCATCTGTAAAATGATCTTTATTATGTAAAATTTTGTGATTTTAAGATACACTTTATAATACTGGTAATCAGGTTCGTCTTACCGATTAGGTAACAGGACTGGGGCATCTTGGCTGGTTTTAAGGTTACTTAAGCAGTTGCTTTTCACAGAATTTAATCAAAGGGATAACTTGTGTCTAGGTTATATGATACAGCATTTAGTTGACAAGCATTTTAGATTCTGTTCTTAGAAGGGAAAGAAATTGGCCTTGAGATGCTGACTTTTGGATATTTTAATTAAGCTTCTTATTAAGCTGTAAACCCAAGTTCCTTGAGAGCAGCTTATAACTTTCATCTCTGTCTCAGGTGCCTAACACATAGTAGGCACGCACTCATAGTATATTTAGCAAGGAAAATGCCAAAAATGTTAGAAACAGAATCAAAGTGGGACACCCTTACAGAACCTCAGATGCTAGGGTAAAGAGGCTGAAGAATCCGAGTTCAGAGCATGTAAGGAACAAGCAAGAAATTGAGCTTTTTAGATAAAATAGGGTTTTTGTGATCAGATAGAATTTGCTGCTTGGTTCTTGGTGTGGTTTGGTCTTCAATCTAAGAAGAGGCTGACGGTCTGCAACCTGCTGTTCTTTGTGTATTACAGCAACATGGCCAATGCCCTGGCCAGCGCCACTTGTGAGCGCTGCAAGGGCGGCTTTGCACCCGCTGAGAAGATCGTGAACAGTAACGGGGAGCTGTACCATGAACAGTGTTTCGTGTGCGCTCAGTGCTTCCAGCAGTTCCCAGAAGGACTCTTCTATGAGGTGAGTTGTGCTAGACAAAAGCAGGGAGGTGCCATTCCCCCCCCTCCCGCTTCCTGCCCTTCTTTTCTGAGGCCTCCTCCTTCATGTTCAGTTTCATGATGAAAGACTGAATTAAAGTGTCAGATGCGTGCCAGGTATTTGATAGCTATGAGGTTAGAGGTGGAATCTGTATGGCCCATATGGGCAGTGGCGTGGATGGGACACCCTCACAGACCCTGCATTCGTATTGCTCAGTTCGTTGTCCTATTTCAGAACCCAGAGTCCCTTATGACAGAGCCTTTCAGACCTAAGCAGCTCAGCTCCACATACAAAATTCTTTCCGAGTCTTCACCCACACTCAGGCCCCCAACACACCTCACCCATTCCTGTCTCTGTGTCTTTCCCCCTTCTCGGGACCACTGGACCCGCTCTAAAGGAGAGTGTGTGGTGTACATCACCCCCTCCACAACTTCCCAGCCTCGAGCCAGGAGCGTCCATGCATTTATTTTCTAAGGAAAAAATAAGTATTTGGGGGAACTATACTGTCTACATTTAGCTCTTCTGGGTGTCTGTGTTCTTTTCCAAATACTTGTTTTTCTTGGTTGTCAGGTGTTAGCATATGGTCTGCACTTCCTTTGTAGTGTATGTGGTATTCTCAACATTACTGAAATCCCTTTCTCGTTGTTTTGTATTGTTTTGTTTTGTTTGAGACAAAGTCCTATTGTATAGCCCAGGCTAGAGTGTAGTGGTACGATTATAGCTCATTGCAGCCTTGAACTGCTAAGCTCAAGTGATCCTCCAGCCTCAGCCTCCTGAGTAGCTGGGACTACAGGCATGTGCCACCACGCCCGACTAATTTTATTTTTTCTAGAAACGGAGTCTCCCTATGTTGCCCAGGCTGGTCTCGAACTCCTGGTCTCAGGTGATCCTCGGCCTCCCAAAGTGCTAGGATTACAGGCATGAACCACCATGTCCAGCCTACTGAAACCCCTTTCTCACAGTAAACATGTATTTTGGGGGATAATCTAGGGATGCTGACCCCAGGCTGTAAAAGAAGGTGAGAATGAGGTGTATGTGTGTGTTAGATCAAATAGGTAATTTACTTTTACCACCTTATTTCTTACATATTTGTACATATCTGCACATCTATATATGATAATATATGTATGTAGAATTATTTTATAGCTGGAGGTGGCTGCTCTTTGATTTCTTCCTTTGCCTAGCGGATTTTTATATTTCCCTGTTATATAAACCATGCTTGAGCAAGGAAAGGTAGTTTACAAAGAGCATTGGTAAGTCCGTTGTGTGCCTCTCAGGCAGCATTTTCCCATAGAAACAAACATCATGAGATGGGGGTTCCCAGGCCAGCCCACAGAAAAGCTGTTTACCCCATCACGGGTACATGAAATTCAGGGCTAGCAAGTATGTAATAATGTCACTCTGGGAAACAGCTTTAAGGGTTTGGGTTAGGGAATGCTATTTTATTCACTAGTACACATTTTTTTAAGCTCCTATTGTGTCCCCAAAACACACATTCCCGACAACAAAAACCTTAGCAGTGGAAAGAGGTCTTCATTTTCTCTTTTCTTCTAATTCTTTTTTTTACTTTATTTCTTTAGGCCTCCAAACATGCTCTGTGTATTTTCTTGCAGTTTTTCCTGTTCTTCCTGACTCCTTCCCTGGGCCGTGGGAGTCTTTTGGGCAAGGATGATGGATTTAGGGATGGGAAAATGACAGTTGTGAGGATGGACAGGAGCAGGAGAGGCCAATGTACCACAGCAGAAGAGGGCGGGAGAGGAGCTCCAGAGGTGTGAATGGAGGCATCAGACATAGAGACCCCTACTGAGGCTATAGGTAGACCGTGATTGGCTGGTGAGGAGAAGGAAAAGGAAATCCCTAGGTGCTAAGGCAGCAAGAAGACAGGGCGTTTGCTGGTACTAGTGGTGGTG
Organism: Rhinopithecus roxellana; assembly: GCF_007565055.1. NCBI lineage: Eukaryota > Metazoa > Chordata > Mammalia > Primates > Cercopithecidae > Rhinopithecus > Rhinopithecus roxellana. The sequence continues at coordinate 106,761,839 of NC_044565.1, forward strand.
AGCCATGACTCAATTCAGGTAAAGGGACCTGAGGACCTACTCTACCTCAGCACTGTGGAGGCCTACCAGGACTTGGCAAGGAAGGAGATGAGACTCCCAAGGCACATTGAAGGGAATTCTAGAAAGCTGGCTTGGAGAGAGCATCGGTCTTCTCACTATATGAATCCCTCCTTTATCCCTCCTTTTTTTTTTTTTTTTTTTTTTTTTTAATCCTGTAGTCCAGAGAGGTTGAAATATCTGATAACTCAACAGGTTTGCGACATGGAAGAGACGAGAATCTATCTGGTCTCCTAGTATCCAATACAGTATTCTTTCCCTTACATATTCTTTTTAAATATAAGATATTTTTATTAAAATGGGCGATTATGACAAAGGCCTTAGGAGAGCTCGGTCCAGGGGAGCAATAGAGAAGAACTCAGAGAAAAAGACAGGCTCTGTTTTCCCAGACATTTTCCTTATATCCCTGGCCTGCTGTTTCCCCTGAGAGCACCCTGGAGCTCCAGCACTCCGTCACCTTCTTTCTCCCATTTTGCCTGTGACTTAGGAATGAACATGATGGTTAAGCTACCTTCATTAAGCAGCATGACCGCTTCCTGAGCTCCTGCTGCTGCATTTAGGCCCTGTCAGCTGTGAGGCCACTGGTGCTGAGTCAGAGGGAAAGGCTCAGAACAGCCTTGAGCAGCGAAGAATAAAGTGTGACTCATCTCGTCCTGCCCACCCCTCACACTGGACTATAAATACCCTCCCTGGGTCTGTGCGTTGTTATTCCAAAAGATGCGTTGAATACCCAGAACTAGGCTATTCATGGGCTGTTGCCCAGTTGAAGCTGTTGGGTCCTGAGGAAGATTACTATTTTGGCTACATTGTTTATCATTAAAACCAGCCCAGGAATGTGTAAACCCGCATGTGGAGAATAAGAAATTTCTTTTTGGTTAAATGATATTAGAGAAAAAAACCATCCAAGGCTGCTAACAAATAATCTTTACTTTCAATTATATCCAGCAATAAGTTGTTTTCCAGAAAAGGAAGCTTGGAAACTTACCCGGTTTGCCTTCCATGTGGGGCATGACTGATGTGCTTCAGTCTTTGTATAATAACAAATGCATCTTTGCCACTCTGTATCTTGGTTATTGCTTTTGTCTCATTATCAGAACAACTTCCTTCCCTGATTTCCACAGCCTCTATGTGTTCTTTTCTCTAGAAGACTAGCTGTGAAGACTTAGAGGTGGGTTCTGTGCACTCGCTTCCACTTGAAAATGTGATTTACTTTTATGGTAGAACTTTCTGGTACTTTGAATTAAATAGGACATTCTTCCCTTTGGCCACAGAGGCAAGTATAGAATGAGATCCTTGTTTCCTAACCACTTACCAGAACATGTATCTGAAGAAATGAGCACCAGTATTTCTGTCTCAACTACAGTTTCTCTTTTCTTTTCTTTTCTTTTTTTTTTTTTTTTTTTTTTTTTTGAGACAGAGTCTCGCTCTGTCGCCCAGGCTGGAGTGCAGTGACCGGATCTCGGCTCACTGCAAGCTCTGCCTCCCGGGTTTACGCCATTCTTCTGCCTCAGCCTCCTGAGTAGCTGGGACTACAGGCGCCCGCCACCTCGCCCAGCTAGTTTTTTGTATTTTTTTTAGTAGAGATGGGGTTTCACCGTGTTAGCCAGGATGGTCTCGATCTCCTGACCTTGTGATCCGCCCGTCTCGGCCTCCCAAAGTGCTGGGATTACAGGCTTCAGCCACTGCGCCTGGCCTTTTTTTCTTTTTCTTAAGACAGGGTCTCACCCTGTTACCCAAGCTGGAGTGCAGTGGCACCATCATGACTCATGGCAGCCTTGACTTCTGGGCTCAAGCAATCCTCCCACCTCAGCCTCCCTTGGAGCTGGGACTACAGGCGCACACTAGCACAGCCAGATAATTTCAAAAATTTTTTTGCAGAAACAGGGTCTTGCCATGTTGCCCAGGCTGGTCTCAAACTCCTGTACTCAAGTGATTGAACTCCGTTTCCCCGGGAAAATACCCTTTCAGCTTCACATTTGTTGGTGCTTCACATTTCTCTTAGTTTGGATTTCACAAATGTCCTTTTTTCCTATCACAAAATGCATTAACAGGAAAGATCTATATTTTTATTTTTATTTTTATTTTTATTTCTATTTTTTTTGAGACAGAGTTTCACTCTTGTTGCCTAGGCTGGAGTGCAAATGCTCAATCTTAGCTCACCGCAACCTCCATCTCGCAGGTTCAAGCAATTCTCCTGCCTCAGCCTCCCAAGTAGCTGGGATTACAGGCATGCGCCACCATGCCCGGCTAATTTTGTATTTTTAGTAGAAACAGGGTTTCTCCATGTTGGTCAGGCTGGTCTCAAACTCCCGACCTCAGGTGATCCGCTCGTCTCGTCCTCCCAAAATGCTGGGATTACAAGCGTGAGCCACTGCCCCTGACCAGGAAAGACCCATTTATGATGAGTAATTTTGTAGCAAGATGTTTTACAGAGAGGTTTCTTCACTCATTTACTCTGATTATTCAGGAAGGCAGAAATTAAGAACAGAAGACACTTCCAACCAGCACATCTGTTTATCTGTGGATCCACTCACTTCAGGGCAGTTTATGACAAACCGGTATAAAGCACCAAATGAAGATTTGCAACTTTGCACTTGACTGGAAATGAGACTTGCAGCTGATTTTTCATCCTGAGCTTACTTGAAAGCAGCTCAGAATAATTCTGTTTTTTCCCCTAAAGGGAATATTTACAGAACTCCAAAACTTAAAACAGTTAAAAACAGAGCCATTCTTGGAGTTCATCTTCCCCTACACAGAGCGACCCATTTCCACAGGTGGTGGGACCCCAGGGTTCTTAAGGCATTTTGTTTATAAATACCACTAATTTGGACCTTTAATATTTCTAATAGGCTTATTGTATTCCTTGTTTAAATCAATTTTGGGATGTAATGTGTAATTACCTAGAAAGGCTATATTTATAGAAATGTGATTCTTTCCAATTTGTGATTCTTGATTTTTAAAAAATTTTATATCCTGGAGTTTTACTTTGGATAAACTTCTGGCCTTTCTTTCAGACCCAAAAGTTGGGTTATACTGTGTTTGATCATTTCTACACTCTGTAGAAAAGAGGCAGCTCGTTATAGCAGAACTTCTCCACCTGGAATTAACAGTAGTTGTGACACTGGAGAAGCATAGCCCAGAGTGCAGGAGATTTGCAGGATGAATGGTGGCAAGGAAATCTATTTCTAAGTCCTCCTATTCTGGTTTTAAAGGTCTCAATTTCTAGATCCTTTTCTCTTTGCCTGAAAACATTTATATTCACAATAGCACTTCTCTCACATTGCAAAAGAAGGAAATCTCAAATCTTACTATCATTAATTGCTCCAGGATACCCATCAAAAAGGATTAGTTAGGGAGTGCTGAAACCTGTAAGGTTAGTCTTTCCCTGCCTTATGTATTTTCTTGTTAAGGAGAAGCTTGGCTTTAGGAATTGTGTTGGATATCCTATATTCGGGTACAGATATGCACGTCCCTTAACCACAGGGAAATGTCTGAGAAAGGTGTCATTAGGCGAGTTCATTGTTGTGCAAAAATCAGAGAATGTATTTAACCTAAGTGTAATAGCCTACAACACATTTGTCTATATGGTATAGGCTATTCCTCTAGGCTACAAACTTGTACAGCATGTTACTATACAGAATACCGCAGGCAGTTGTAACACAATGGTGAGTATTTGTGTATCTAAAAGTATCCAAACTTAGAAAAAGTACAGTAAATATACCATATACCATGGTAGTATATATGGTTCATTGTTGACAGAAATGTTATCCAGCGCATGATTGTATATGCTGAGTTTAGAGATGTAGACAGTAGTTACAACAGCTAGCTTGCTTGCTTGCTTTTTTTCTTTCTTTCTTTCTTTCTTTATTTATTTATTTCTTTCTTTCTTTCTTTCTTTCTTTCTTTCTTTCTTTCTTTCTTTCTTTCTTTCTTTCTCTCTTCTTTCTTCTTCTCTTCTTCTTTCTTCTCTTCTCTTTCTTTCTTCTTTCTTTCTTTCTTTCTTTCTTTCTTTCTCTTTCTTTCTTTCTTTCCTTTCTTTCCTTTCTTTCTTTCTCCTTCCTTCCTTCCTTCCTTTCCTTTCCTTTCCTTGCTTTCCTTGCTTTCTTTTCTTGCTTCTTTCTTTCCTTCCTTCCTTCCTTCCTCCCTCCTTCCCTCCCTCCCTTTTTCTGTCTGTCTGTCTGTCTTGAGTTTTGCTCTGTTGCCCAGGCTGGAGTGCAGTGGCGCCATCTCGGCTCACTGCAACCTCTGCTTCCTGGGTTCAAGCGATTCTCCTGCCTCAGCCTCCTCAGTAGCTTGAATTACAGATGCCTGCCACCACGCCTGGCTAATTTTTGTATTTTTAGTAGAGACAGGTTTCAACATGTTGGTCAGGCTGGTCTCAAACTCCTGATCTTGTGATCTGCCCATCTCAGCCTTCCAAAGTGCTGAGATTACAGGCGTGAGCCACTGCGCCCAGCCAACAGCTTTCCTTTTAGGGCTTAGCCTTTTTCACCCCCTGACTACATCCCCTGACTAATTTCAGAAGAATTCATCCTTTTTAAGAGAAAGCTCTGGTAGAGCAAAGCAAAGAGCATTGGTAAGAAATTGTGAATGAGGTGGATAGAAAACACAAACCATTTTTCCTCAGCTTGCACACCACAACAGTCACCACAGAAGTTCTTCTGTGACCAAATGTATGGGAATTTTTCCCCACACACAAAGCAAGCAGTCAGTTCTGCAGTGGACACCAGCTGGGCGTTCTCCAATTCAATTCCCACACTGTCTACCTGGAGATAGCCTCAGATCCCACAGATTGAGGGGTCAGCCACAGGACTGTCTTCTCCTTCTGATGCCACTTGAAAGCCCCAGATTGCTTTTCCTGTACTTCTGGCTGACATGCTCTGTAAATTGGGGATCCCACAGCCCCCTCTTCTGGTTCTGTTAATTTGCTAGAGCAACTCACAGAGCTCAGGGAAACACGTTTACTGGTTTATTATTAGTATTTTGTTTGTTTGTTTGTTTTGAGACAAGGCCAAGCTCTGTCGCCTAAACTGGAGTGCAGTGGAACAATCACAGTTCACTGCAGCCTCCATCTCGTGTACTCAAGCAGTCTTCCTGCCTCCGCCTTCCCAGTAGCTGGGACTATAGGCACATGCTACCATGCCTGGCTCTACCAGTTTATTATAAACAATATTACCAACCAGGCACGATGGAGCACACCTGTAATCCTAGCACTTTGACAGACTCAGGTGGGAGGATTGCTTGAAGCCAGGAGTTCAAGAGCAGCATGGGCAACATAGTGAGATCCTGTCTCTATAAAAAATAACAAAATTAACCAGGCATGATGACACACACAGTCCCAGCTACTTGGGAGGCTGAGGTGGGAAGATCATTTGAGCCCAGGAGTTGGAGGCTACAGTGAGCTATACTCATGCCACTGCACTCCAGCCTGAAAAACAGGGCAAGACCCTGTTTCTGAAAAAATAATAATAATAAATAAAAATAAATTTTAAAAAAGGATATTATAAAGGATACAGATGAAGAGATACATAGGGTGAGGTATATGGGGGAAGGTGGTCAGAGCCTCCGCACCTTCTCTGGCTGTACCACCCTCTGGGAAAGTGCACTGTGTTCAGCTATCCAGAAGCTGTCTGCACCCTGTCCTTTTACATTTTTACGGAGGCTTCATTATGTAGGCATGATTAATTAAACACTTGGCCATTGGTGATCAACTTAACCTTCAGCTCCTCTCTGCCTTCCCTGAAGGCTGGAGGGTGGGGCTGAAAACCCCAACCATCTAATTCTGCCTTGGTCTTTCTGGTAACCCAGTCCCATCCTGAATCTACTTAAGGGCTGCCAGTCATGAGTCACCTCATTAACATATAAAAAGACATCACTTTTAAGATTCCAAGGATTTTTGGAGCTATATGCCAAGAAACTGGGAGGAAGACCAAATATGTATTTCACAATGTCACAGTGAGGGCATGCCATGAGCTAGAACAAACAGACCAAAGCAGTATCGCTTTTTGACTCTTGGGAGGCCCTGAAAGGTTAAGCAACTTGCCCAAGGCCACACAATGGGTCTTTCAGTCAGATCTTGAACGCAGGCAGTCTGGATCCGTGGTCAGTGTTCTTGACTCCTACCTGTCTTGTTAAAAGGTGTTTCCAAATTACAGCTAATCCTAATTTTATTTTATCTTAGCCAGGGATTATATTTTCAACCTTCCAAAAAAAAATACATATATATATATGTGTGTGTGTATGTGTATATATATACCTTCTAAAATATATATATATATATTAACAGCTGGGTTTTTTGTGTGTTTATGTAATATACATCTTTCTCTTTCATTTAATACAGAATAAAAGTTGATCATTTCTAACTAAATTAATGGAGTTATTTCTGAGTTTTTATACAGTTGTCTTATGGTGTCCACAGAGGATTGGTTCCAGGACACCCCCTCCACCCCACTCCCACCTCACCCTCAGAGTTTACCAAAATCTTCGAATGCTCAAGTCCCTGATATAAAAATGGTGTACTTATTTGCATATAAACTATGCACATCCTCCTTATACTTTTCATTACCTCTAGATTACTTATAATAGCTAATGAAATGTAAATGCTATGTAAATAGTTGTTACACTGTGTTTTTAAATTTGTCTTATTTTTATTTTTCTGTTGGTATTTTTTATTGTTTGGGGTTTTTCCCTCCACATATTTTTTTATCCTTGGTTGATTGAATCCAAGGATGCAGACTCAGCAGATACAGAAGCCTGTTTTGTGGTCGTTTTGGGTTTTTTTTGTTTCTAATTGACATAATCATCACACATATGAGGCACAGTATGATGTTTCAATACATGTATACATTGTGTAAAAATCAAATCAGGGTATTTAATATATCCATCACCTTGTACATTTATAATTTCTTTGTAGTGAAACATTCAAAATACCCCTTTTCTACCTATTTTGAAATAGCTATTTTGAAATATTTTGAAATGCAATATTACTAACCACAGTCACGCTACTGTGCAATAGAACAGTAGAACTTACTCATCCTAACTGTAACTTTGTACCCATTGACCATCTTCTCCCCATCCTCTCCACTCCATTCTCCCCAGGCTCCGGCAACCTCTATCTTACTATTTCTATGAAATCAGCCTCTTTAGATTCCACATGTGAGTGAGATCATGTAGTATTTGTCCTTCAGTGCTTATTTTACTTAATGTAACGTCCTCCAGGTTCATCCATGTCGCCACAGATGACAAGATCTCATTCTTTTGTATGACCAAAGAGTACTGTACCGTATTTTTTTAATCCATTCATCTCTTGATGGACAGTTAGGTTGCTTCCAAATCTTGGCTATTGTGAATAGTGCTGCAGTAAACATGAGAGTGCAGATATCTCTTCCACATATTGATTCTATTTCCTTTGGATACATTCCCAGTAGTGAGATTGCTGGATCATATGGTAGTTCCATTAATTACTGCTAAAAGCTAAACATCAGATTTTTATACACATAGATGGCATACATTCATCAGAAATATATCACGCTTCATAAATACTTGTACTTTTGATTTCACATTATAATGTAGTGTGGCAGAGTATGAGTAATAGCATATCAATTTATTCTCCTCTGTTAATAAACTTTAAAAACCAAATACATTAATCTGGGCAAGGTAGTGTGTGCCTGTAATCCCACTACTCAAGAGGCTGATGTGGAAGGATCACTTGAGCCCAAGAATTCAAGACAAGCCTGAACAACATAGCAAGACCTAATCTAAAAACCAAAAGATACGTTAAATATATGACAGCTTATTAGTTTGAATTAAGTGAAAGCTGAATATAGTAGCTCACACCTGTAATCCCAGCACTTTGGGAGGCCAAGGCGGGCGGATCACTTGAGGTCAGGAGTTCAAGACCAGCCTGGCCAACATGGTGAAACCCTGTCTCTATTAAAAATACAAAAATTAGCTGGATGTGGTGGCGGGTGCCTCTAATCCCAGCTACTCAGGAAGCTGAGGCAGGAGAATCGCTTGAACCCAAGAGGCAGAGGTTACAGTGAGCCAAGATTATACCTCTGCACTCCAGCCTGGGCAACAGAGTGAGACTCTGGGGGGAAAAAAAAGTTATTTTTCTAGGAGAAAATCTGCTTTGATTGGTTCAATAGTAAGAACTGACTTTGCCAGTTAAGCTGTGGTGGATATGTTCACTCAATTGGATGAACCAAATCTATAGCCATAATTTGAGGAAATGGAGTTGACAAGTGATACCTTAAAAATGGGTATCATTAAAAATGGATTTTGATAATCAAACAGTGTATGACTTTTGACATATAACTTGTAAGGAGCTCAAAGACTCAAGGGGAGACATTACTATAACAAGTCTCACGACTTAGTAATGTGGAAAAGGCTTCTTAGCATTTGTATATTTTTTAAAAAAAAGCAACCCCCAAGATAGAAAATAGACCTAGAATTAATATTGAACCTGAGTCTTCTAGTGGAAAGCCATATTGATGCATGAGATACATGAAATAATTGTAGGAGGAAAGGGCAGCCCGACTCATTTCACTATCACTAAGATATGCTTTTCAAGTAAACAGATAGTATTAAAAAATTAATATTTACGTCTTATCCTGTACTAATCATTGTACTGATAATACAGAAGAAAATAAATGTTAACCTTTACAGCCTTATGGATTCAGAAAGCACATTTTAAAATTTCATGTTTTATATATATATTTTATTGCAGAAAAGTATGGCAGGGTGATCCGTTAAAGACAAGTACAAAAAATATACTCGGATAAAATTGGAGGACATGAAATGGAAACAGTTCAAGAAATGAAAGATGTAAAAATCTCGGCTGTTAAAAGGATTTTTTTTAATGGATTTTGGTCATTTTAAAATGTGCTAGGGCTGAGCGTACTGGCTAACGCCTGTGGTCCCAGTGCTTTGAGAGGCTGAGGTAGGAGGATTGCTTTGGGCCGGGAGTCCAATAACCAGTCTAGGCAACATAGCAAGACTCCCATTTTTAAAAAAAATAAGTACAATGTGCTAGAATATTTGCCCTTTGTAAATATTTAAGGTTACAGTGAGAATTACAGATATCGACCTAAAAAATGTGGGAAGTGAGTTGTATGTATGTGCCTACTTTCTGGAGGGAGAGGTGATCCATAGCTTTCAACAGATTCATTAAAGGCAGGGTATTTGAGCCAGAAAACAATTCAGCACAGTCAGAGGCCGGGTCACCATCCCTGTAGGTGTACTAGTCACTCTAGCCTAAACTCATGCCATATGTCTTTTCTGTACCAACATGCAGATGTATGGATGGTGCAAAAGTGTATCTGCTTTTTAAAATCCCGGTAGAGTTACAAACTCTTAGTGCGGAAACATCTTTCCTGTATATCTCCATCAAATAATTATATTTCTCCTGTGATTATTTCGTGTTTGTAAGTTGGTGGTACCCTCTCTTTCAGTTTGAAGGAAGAAAGTACTGTGAACATGACTTTCAGATGCTCTTTGCCCCTTGCTGTCATCAGTGTGGTAAGTTTTACTGCTAAACGTCAAGTAAAAAGTAAGTTTCCGGCCGGGTGCGGTGGCTCACACCTGTAATCCTAGCACTTTGGGAGGCAGAGGGAGGAGGATCACCTGAGGTCAGGAGTTTGAGACCAGCCTGGCCAACATGGGGAAACCCCATCTCTACTAAAAATACAAACATTAGCTGGACGTGGTGGCAGGTGCCTGTAATCCCAGTTACTCAAGAGGCTGAGGCAGGAGAATCGCTTTAACCCAGGTGGCAGAGGTTGCAGTGAGCCAAGACTGGGCCACTTCACTCCAGCCTGGGCAACAGAGCAAAACTCCATCTCGGGAAAAAAAAATAATAATAAGCTTCCAAATTCCTTAAGTCATTTCACACTGGTGAAGTATCGATGCTAAAGATGGTTTTTGGTGCTCATTATGAATAACTGTTGGATACTTCATCACTCCTCTTCCCTATTGTTAATATATAACAAGCTGGAGGAGTATCAAAACCTAGAGAGAACTGATTTTTAAGGACATTTGAAGTAGAGGTATTTTGGGATGAACTAGGACTCCTATCGGGTGGCGATTAGGATTGTTCTTTTCCTGTGTTAACACAACCTTTATCTACTTGCTTTTGGTTTTGCCAGGAAAGAGGCAGGGAAGACATCAGTGAGGTGCTTTCGATGCTTAGGGATGCTTCAGCGTTGCTTGCATGGCGCATAAGCAATGGACTTGCTTGCATGTTGTCCACTTCACTGGTTGCTAATCCCTCTGCTAGGTTTCCAGAGATTGAAGGAACTGAGTAGAATGTTCTAAAGGTTTAATGAAAGAATAAATGAAGTGTGGGTTATAAGAAACTGTGCTGTAGATTTCAATTGTCTATGTTGACAATGACAGAAATAACCAAAAGGCATTCAGGACAGCCCAGTACCTCATTTGGAAAGGAAAACTAGATTCAGAGATGAGACAAAACAGCCCAAAAACGTGGCTACTGAATCAAAAACAAAAACTCAGACGAAATAAAAACTTTTTTTCTAATGTGCTTACTGTGGTAGACACATAAATAAAAAGTTCCTCTACTGGCCAGGTGTGGTGGCTCACACCTATAATCCTAGCACTTTGGGAGGCCAAGGTGGGAGGGTCACCTGAGGTCGGGAATTCGAGACCAGCCTGACCAACTTGGAGAAACCCCACCTCTACTGAAAATACAAAATTAGCCGGGCGTGGTGGTGCATGCCTGTAATCCCAGCTACTTGGAAGGCTGAGGCAGGAGAATCGCTTGAACCCAGGAAGTGGAGGTTGCAGTGAGCCAAGATGGCGCCGTTACACTCCAGCCTGGACAACAAGGGCGAAGCTCTGTCTCAAAAAAAAAATAGTTCCTTTGTTGAGAAAGGCTTAAATGGTTTTTTCCTCACTGTTTTTCCTTAATTGCTCTCTTAGTAAATAAAGTGCCATGCTTGTTACTTAGTAACATCCTTTGGGTGTTGCTTTCCCACAGGTGAATTCATCATTGGCCGAGTTATCAAAGCCATGAATAACAGCTGGCATCCAGAGTGCTTCCGCTGTGACCTCTGCCAGGAAGTTCTGGCGGATATCGGGTTTGTCAAGAATGCTGGGAGGTAGGTGGATTTTCATCCTTGTCAGATGCGGGTGGAAAATGTGACTGTGACAAGATCACGGGTATTCTCCACGTGGGATGTAAGGCAGTTCTGTAGGACACCGAACTGAGGGCATGGGAACTCAGACACTGCAGTGTGTTGACTGAGTGCTGCTGCTGGGAGTGGACCCTTGCATTGCTATGCATAGGGCATAACTGCTCCATGCATGGCTGAACTACCAACAGGGGATGTGCCTAGATGGAGTTTCATGAAAATCAGTCAGATATTAGGGTTGGAACACTATTTTCGTGTAGCTTGATTCTGCTCTGTTAAGCACAGGAGTGATTTTTTTTAAGAAATGGTTTGTTTAATTTCTTTTCAGAGGTAAGGGAAGCATATTTCTTTTTAACCATTAGAAAGAACCTGAAATTTTAAATTTAAGTTTTGGCTCTGTTTAGACACCTGTGTCGCCCCTGTCATAATCGTGAGAAAGCGAGAGGCCTTGGGAAATATATCTGCCAGAAATGCCATGCTATCATCGACGAGCAGCCTCTGATATTCAAGAACGACCCCTACCATCCAGACCATTTCAACTGTGCCAACTGCGGGTACTGGAATTGTTTCTTTTTTATTACACAAGCAGTGGGAAGGAAAGACTACATTTATCTCTATTTCTGTTAATCTAGCAAACTAAATTGTTTTTCTCCAATTTTTAGTCTAGAAAATGTTAAACCTGTAGAAGAATTAAGAGAATGATATAATGAAACCTGTATACCCTTAATTTTGTTTCACCAGTTAACATTTTGCCACGCTTGTGTGTATACAGTACATTCTCGTTTCACCTACCTGTGTATGTGTGTGCGTGTGCATGTATACACATACCTCTAAAATTTCTCATGACTCTCAGTATACATCTCCTGAGAATAAGGGCATTTTCCTATGGAACCACGATACTATTTTTAATTTTTTTTTTTCTCTTGAGACAGGGTCTCGCTCTATTGCCCAGGCTGAAGTGCAGTGGGCAGTCATAGCTCACTGCAGCCACACCCTCCTGGGCTCAAGCAATCCTCCCACCTCAGCCTCCAGAATAGCTGGGACCACAGGCACACACCACCCTTTCTTAATTTTTTTGTAGAAATGGAGTCTTGCTATGTTGCCCAGGCTGGTCTCATACTCCTGGGCTCAAGCAATGCACCCATCTCGGCCTCCCAAAGTGCTGGGATTATAGGCATGAGCCACTGCACCTGGTCAGAATCACAATACTCTTATTGTGCCTAAGAAAATTAGCAATAGTTGGCCAGGCGCGGTGGCTCACGCCTGTAATCCCAGCACTTTGGGAGGCCGAGGCAGGTAGATCACGAGGTCAGGAGATCAAGACCATCCTGGCTAGCACAGTGAAACCCCATCTCTACTAAAAATACAAAAATTAGCTGGGCATGGTGGCAGACACCTGTAGTCCCAGCTACTCGGGAGGCTGAGGCAGGAGAATGGTGTGAACCCGGGAGGCGGAGCTTGCAGTGAGCCGAGATCGCACTGCTGCCCTTCAGCCTGGATGACAGAGCAAGACTCCATCTCATAAAAAAAGTGAAAAAAAAAAGAAAACAGTTTGGTCACATGAGTTCAGCCATCTCATCTTTTGTGATTGAATTATCAGTTTGCGCCTTATCTCATTTTCTTACCTATCCTTCCTCTTGGGGGATTCTCCTCTGTCCACTTTTCATTAGCATCTCTCCTAGAGAATTACATAAAAGGGGTGAAATTCAGACGAGTCTATTTGACTAATTGGGACTATCTCTGACCAAATGTTTATTGATGCAGGAGACTGAAAATAATATTTAATTTGAGTATTTGGAGAAAGAAAATTCTGGGAATTTTATTGTTTATGAAAATAAATCTGTTAACCTATAACTCTTCAACAGCTTGTGACCATTTAAATAATTGTTAGTAAATGGAACTAGTCTCACAACTTCTCAGTTTGCTTGGAAAGGTCATGTCTTAGTCTATTTTATGCGCCTATAACAGAATACCACAAACTGGGTAATTTGTAACCGGCAGAAACGTATTTGGCTCATGGTTCTGGAGGCTGGAAAGTCCAAGATCAAGGGGCTGGCATCTGGTGAGGACCTTCTTCTGCATCATAACATAGCAGAGGGCATCACATGGCGGGGGAGAGAGGAGGGGGGAAGGAAGAGAAGGAAGGAGGCTGAATTCGTCCTCTTATAAGGAACCTACCCCCTCAATAACAGCATTAATCCATCCGTGAGGGCAGAGCCTTCGTGATCTAATCACCCCTTAGAGGTCTTACTTCCCAACACCTGCACTGGGGATCATGAACTTTGGAGGGCACAGTCACACCATAGCAGGTAGTATTACTGAGTCTACCCTCAGCACTGTGATTATTCCCTGTAGCTTTTAAATGAAGACAAATGGACTGAAATGTAATGTGATAATATAAGAAGGAAATGATGAATATGCCTGGTGTGTTGGTGTGTATCTGACCTAGTCTTGCATCTTATCCTTTTAAGATACAGATGTTTTGGTAGGAGTCTGAAACCTGTTCAGGCCTATTAATTCAGGTTATTCTGATCACCTCTAGCGGGGGAAAAAGAAATTTGCAGGGATTGTCATAGTAATGTCTTTAAAAACCTGAAAAGTGTGCTAGCCCCATCGGTTGGCCATTTTTCTCTCAGTATTAGTATTAAGCTGGCTGTCTTTCTCACGGACAGGAAGGAACTGACTGCCGATGCGCGGGAGCTGAAAGGGGAGCTATACTGCCTGCCATGCCATGATAAAATGGGGGTCCCCATCTGTGGCGCTTGCCGACGGCCCATTGAAGGGCGCGTGGTGAACGCCATGGGCAAGCAGTGGCATGTGGAGGTGAGTTCTGAATGGCAAAGGGTAACCAGTTCTTTCAAATCTCCATGATTAAGGTGTAACCAATACTTTCAAATCTTCATGATTCAGGGGTAACTAGTACTTTCAAATCTCTATGATTCAGGTGTCCTGGCAAGATTAGGAGACTCTAAAGATTAAACATGGACATTTTTAATTGACAGTTGACTTTGCTGACAGTGAAGAATATAGAATGTACACTGCTTTTGTGAATGTCTCAGTAATGATGCAGGATGTGCACTTTTGCTCCTAAAGCCTTCTTGAAGCAGGAAGTGCCATGGTCTGTATCCAGCAGCAGCTCCTCCTTTGTAGGTACTACTAAGATGCTCACCTCTGTTCTCTTTTTGGGCTATTGTAATAGGCTATGTCAAGTAACCTTTAAAGACAGACGCCTGAATTAAAACTGCAAAAGTATTATATTATGAGGCCACGTATGGCCAAATGAAGTGACTGTCTCAAACTTTCATTCATCTTCTCTGAAAATAGGTTAACTTTGGGGTTTCCTTTATTAGATATAAAATATGGCAGTTCAAAAATGACCTATGGCAATTTTTCTTTTCAGCATTTTGTTTGCGCCAAGTGTGAGAAACCCTTTCTTGGACATCGCCATTATGAGAGGAAAGGCCTGGCGTATTGTGAAACCCACTATAACCAGGTATTGACTTTAGTCACTGGGTGCCAGATAGACTTTTATGAACCTAAGCTTATCAGTAGTTTAACTACAAGTAAATCTCTTGGAAGATGTGCATTGTTGAGTAGAGATGTATTTTTAACTTTGTATTTGGGAAATAATTTCAGACTCAGAAGCTAACTATAAAATGGGAAATACAAAGAATACCTGTATGCCTTTCATTCAAGTCCACAGTTCGCTTTACTGTTTCGCGCGCTCGGTCTTCCTGTGTAAAACACATACTTACGTAAATATTATATACAAGTACGATGGCCGTTTCTAAAGCATTTGCCAATAAGTTCATCATACTCCTTTACCCCTAAATACTTCAGTGTATGTTTCCTAAGAATATGGGACTCTCTGACATAATCGTAGTTATCAATATTGATACTATAACCCATTTATTCCAATTTTGTCGCTTGAGTCAGTAGCATCCTCACAGCACTTTTTCCACTCCCAGACTGGACCCAGCCTGGGGTTGTGATGTTTCTTTAGCCTTCTTAAATCTGGAACATTTCCAGAGCCTTTTAAAATTTTTGATGACATTGACATTTTGGAGGGATGCAGAGGGCCCCTACCCCCTTTTAATAGACTACTTTCCTCTTGGGTTCACCTGCTGCTTCTATGTGCTTAGATGAGGTTATACACAGCAGGTTGTAGCCCCATACGGTGGCAGGCATCCTCTCAGAACCTTGCCCCTGGAGCACTTTATATCTCTCCTTCACTGGTGATCTCCCAAGCGTGGTGCTGGCCGATAACATCACTATGAATTACAATTTCCTTCCCTCTTTTGTAAGAAAGAAGCAATCTGTGGGCAATCATTTTATGACCATGGAAATGTCCTGTTCCTCATCACCTGCCCTAGATTTAGCACCCCTTGATGATTCTTGTCTCTGTGCCAGCTGCAAACAACAGTTCTCCAGCCCCACATCCTCCACCCATAGTCTGCACCTCAGCGCTCTGCCTGAGCAAGAGCCCACCTCCTCTCCTGTCTATAGGTTTATTCATTTGTCTGTTTCTTATCCATACGGACTCACAGATTTCCGTATTTTGCATTACTTATTTGGGTGTTCAAACTATCATCTGGAAAGTTTTTTTTTTTAATTGATGGCAGTGAATTACTTTCATTGTAAGAAGTAAAACACTTGTCAAAGAACTTTTACTAATTTTCTCTAGTAGTGATAAATTCTCAATTTAGATAACCAGCTATTTTTAAATGTTCAGTGTTCTAAAATATTTAACACATCTTGAACTTTGACCACCTTTTTGTATTTTCAGCTATTTGGTGATGTTTGCTTCCACTGCAATCGTGTTATAGAAGGTGATGGTAAGTATCTGTGTGAGTTCTAGATTGGTACCAGTTTGACACAAAAACACTAGGGTAATGTGGAAATTCAGGTTGGTGATTGCTATTGTTTGGAATGTGATCGTTATCAGTTGCTTTTTCTCTTTGGCGTATTTCCCAAGTAATCTGTAGCAGTAAGATGATAATATCAAAGAGTTGGATTTGTTACTGATTTATGATACTACTTTTGGTCACTACCACAGTGTTGTATGCCAGCAATCATGGGAACTGTCCCTGGTGGACCCTAAGACCAATTTCTGTGTCCAGTTTCAGGAAACTCTAGAACAACGTTTATTAGGAACAGTTTAATCTGCTATCGTAGTTAGGAAGAGGCACTTTAACCTCCACATACTAAAACCTGGCAGTTATCAGCAAGCATATCTAGGACTTACCACCCTTGTACTTTGGTAATTAGGCTGGGCTGATTGATTGGGACAGAAAGGAAGCAGCTGTGTTTGCTAACAGTCGCTAACACAATTCTGCCCGAGACTTCCTGGCAAAGTTTTGAACAATCCTGTTTTCAGCATGATTCATGGCTCCCTGCAGACATCACCTAATTCCGGAAATACTTTTGAAACACTGTTCATGTGCAGTTTGTGAAAACAATCCAGGAAAACAATCTTTAGTGCCATTGAAAATAAAACTTACCTCCCTCCTCTGTGAAACAGACGCCAGGTGAAAGAAGCTGCAAAGGAAGCTGTCTTGTTACCAGCTCTGGAAAAAAGACTCCTACAGGGGCAAATAAGTTAATGTCCGGATTTTTGAAAATTATATACCTATTTTATATATAGGTATATATACACATATTTATAAATATGTATGTGTGTATATATACATATAAATATGTATATGTATAAATATCCATATTTCCTTGTTGGGCCAACAGCAGTAGGGACAGAAACAGCAAGCTCACCTAAACAACATGATGCATGGACAGTCGCCACATGTGCCCAGGTGTAGGGGGCACAGTTGCTGGTGTAAGACATGGCACACATTTATAACTTCACAGGATACTTAAGGACAGGGAAAGAGTAAAGTCAGCCCTCCGTATCCAAGGGCTGGATCCAAACATCCGTGGATTCAGCCAACTATGAATCAAAAATATTTAGAGAAAAATAATATACCAATACAAATAATACAGTATAATGACTATTTACATATCCTTTGCATTATACTAGGCATTATAATTAATCTAGAGATGATCTAAAGTATACGAGACAAGACCAGGAGCAGTGGCTCACGCCTGTAATTCCAACACTTTGGGAGGCTGAGGCGGGCAGATCACCTGAGGTCAGGAGTTCAAGACCAGTCTGACCAACATGGTGAAACCCCGTCTCTACTAAAAATACAAAAAATTAGCCGGGTGTGGTGGTGCATGCCTATAATCCCAGCTACTCGGGAGGCAGAGGCAGGAGAATCACTTGAGGTTGCCCTGAGCCAAGATCACACCATTGCACTCCAGCCTGGGCAACAAGAGCGAAACTTTGTCTCAGAAAAAAAAAAAAAAGTATACAAGACAATGTACATAGCCTATATGCATTTTATATCAGGGACTTGAGCATCTGAGATTTTGGTATCCTCAAGGCATCCTAGAAACAGCATCCTGCACATACTGAGCAACAACTGTATACATAAAGGTTGAGGGCCGGGTGTGGTGGCTTACACCTGTAATCCCACCACTTAAGGAGGTCAAGGCAGGAGAATTTCTTGAGGCCAGGCATTCAAGACCGGCCTGGGCAACATAGCAAGACCTCCATCTCTACAAAATAAAAATAAAAAATTAGCCAGATATGGTGGCACACACCTGTGGTCCCAGCTACACAGGAGGATGAGATGAGAAGACTGCCTGAGCCCAGGAGTTTGAGCTGTGATCACACCACTGCAGTACAGCCTGGACAACAGAGCGAGACCCTGTCTGAAAAACAAAAGAAAAGAAGCTCTCAAGAAAGAGGTTCTTGGCTGGGCATGGTGGCTCATGCCTGTAATCTTAGCATTTTGGGAGACTGAGGCAGGCAGATTGCTTGAGCCCAGGAGTTCAAGACCAGCCTGGGAAACATGGCAAAACTGTGTTTCTACAAAAAATACAAAAATTAGCCAGGTATAGGCCGGGCGCATTGGCTCATGCCTGTAGTCCCAGCACTTTGGGAGGCCAAGATGGGCGGATCACAAGGTCAAGAGATTGAGACCATCGTGGCCAACATGGTGAAATCCTGTCTCTACTAAAGATACAAAAATTAGCTGGTCATGGTGGCACACGCCTGTAGTCCCAGCTACTCAAGAAAATGAGGCAGGAGAATTGCTCGAACCCAGGAGGCGGAGGTTGCAGTGAGCCGTGATTGCGTCACTGCACTCCAGCCTGGCAACAGAGCGAGAGTCCGTATCAAAAAAAAATTAGCCAGGTGTAGTGGCGTGCACCTGTAGTCCCAGCTACTCAGGAGGCTGAGGTGGGAGGATCACTTGAGCCTGGGAAGTTGGGGCTACAGTGAGCCAAGATTGTGCCACTGTACTCCAGCCTGGGCAATAGAGCAAGACCCTGTCTCATTAAAAAAAAAAAAAAAAAAAAAAAAAAAGATTATTGAGAACCTCTACCAGGTGCCACAGACACAGTCGTAGTTCTGTTTTAGAGTTGAAATTCTAAGCTGCCCTGCTCCCCATAAGGATGTATTTCCATGTGACCAGATCTCTTTCCTCTTTCTCTAGTGGTCTCTGCTCTTAATAAGGCCTGGTGTGTGAACTGCTTTGCCTGTTCTACCTGCAACACTAAGTTAACACTCAAGTAAGTCTACGGTTTTGTCCAGTGTGAATCCTAAGACTGAAAACTTTGGGGTGACACTTAAAAAAAATCCTAGAATTTAGAAAAATAATTATTTGATTTCTTATTTCCTCTTTCTGTTCAGGCCTTCTGAAAGTAAAGGTTCTTCCTTTAATTGTTCCCTGTTCTTTCTTCTATTCCTTCTTTGTCCTACTCAAAGGGATAAGTTTGTTGAAATTGACCTAAAGCCAGTCTGCAAACACTGTTATGAGAAAATGCCAGAAGAATTTAAGAGGCGACTTGCCAAACGGGAGAGAGAAGCAAAGGATAAGGACAAGCAGAAAAAGAAAAAGCCAGTCTGTTTGTAAACTTTTCTATCGCTCTGTCATCATTTTCGCTACTTTCTCCTTTGGTTAGTTCTTTGGAATATGTTTGTGTTGTTTCTGTCTTTTGCTTTCTTCCCCCCTCATCGCAACTTTTGGGCATGTATTTGTAGTCATCAGAGATTGAAATACAAGTATTTGTCCTATGTAGAATTGGTCCTTTAGCATAATTGCTAAAATTACAAACATTAAATGAATACGCTCCATAGTTAATACAAGTTTGTGGTCATGTATTTCACTTACTCTGTAGACTCACTCACCTCATTTTTTAAATACCATATGGTGTACATTTCTTTCCTTTTTTTTAAATGGATTCAAAGGGAAGAATTCTAATCTGTTAATAGAACCTGGAAAAAGTTTTAAAGGATTTTTGTCTGATAACTATAGCTTTTAAAACCCTGGTTTTTGGTTTCCTTGCCAAAATCATTTAATTGATAAATTATAAGTGTTGTTTGATATTTTTAAAAATACATATATTCTAAGTTATGTATTAAATTATTTCAGCATGGCCAGGCATGGTGGCTCATGCCTATAATCCCAGCACTTTGGGAAGCCAGAGCAGAAGGATTGCTTGAGCCCAGGATTTTGAGACCAGCCTGGACAACATGCCTAGACCTCATCCATCAAAAAAAAAAAAAAAAAATTAGCCAGGTGTGGTGGCCCATACCTATAGTCCCAGCTACTCAGGAGGCTGAGGTTGCAGTGAGCCATGACTGTGCCACCACACTCCAGCTTGGGCGACAGAGTGAGACTCTTGTCTCAAAAAAAAAAACAAAAATCTTTCAACATGTTTCATATGTAAGCAAAGTCTATCTGATTTACATAAGACCTCTTCTGTGATGTTTGAATATGCATTGATACAATACCCATATGCTATTGTTTATGAATTTATTTCCTCAATGTCTTCAAACTCTTTTTTTATTCCTGATTTTTATGAGAAGTATTTCAATCTTTGAAATTCTCTTGAATTACTAGCATGATTGTTCCAGTTTTCCCTCATAGTTACCATTGTGTTTGGAGCTCTAAAAATATTTTGTTTCAGTTTACATGTTTCCTTCTATAAAGAGGAATTAAATGTAAATGTAAGATTAAAACAATGAGGCAGGGCATGGTGGCTCACGCCTGTGATGCCAGCACTTTGAGAGGCCGAGGCAGCAGATCACTTGAGACCAGCCTGGGCAACATGGTGAAACCGCATCTCTACTAAAAATACAACAACATTAGCCAGGCATAGTGGCGGGCGCCTGTAATCCCAGCTACTCATGAGGCTGAGACAGGAGGATCGCTTGAACCTGAGAGGCAGAGGTTGCAGTGACCCAAGATTGTGCCACTGCATTCTACCCTGGGCAACAGAGTGAAACTCTGTCTCAAAAAAAAAAAAAAAAAAAAAAAAAAGATTCAAACAGTGGGAAAGCTTGCTAAGGTAGTCTCTCTGAAAACAGGAATAATTTTTTTTTCTTTTGTCACAAAAATGGCAGTTTTAATAGCTTTTGCTCTAAGAAGCCCTTGGGAGAAAAGCCTGTAAAATAATTCCCAGTGTGGTGTTTTAAAATAGAAGATTTTTCATTTTAAATATGTGTTTAGGAATTTCCTTTGTTACTAACATTGTCCTTTAAAATGATCTTGAAGCAAAGTCTAGTTTAATGTTTAAATGCAGTAAAAAAAAATCAGTAGATTTTATCATTTTTGTCATAGATAGCAATATATCACTAGATTTATTTCACAAATGCTACCTGAATATGATTTCACGGACAATGAACAAGTTATCAAGTTGTATATTTACTCAATTCAAAATTAAACACTCTGGATTTCAACAGTAATATGCTCCTGTAATTACCTGTTGGAAATGCATTACAGATGGTCAGGAGGCTATCTGAAAAGTTGTCTTCTCCAGGACCGTTTTAAAAATAAATGGATGTGTATTGCCCTAGCTTTTCAAAAGAATAGTTGAGTTCTTCAAATAGCTACCATTTACAATACAACCACAGGTGATTTGGTTACATTTATGTTAAGAGTGATTAAAAACTTTCTTGCAACCTTTCTGTCAGATACCCAAAATAACCCCTTATAATTTAAAATTAATTAAACCTCATGGCTACCTAATTTAAAGTACTAAGTAAGATCATGTTGCCTCCAATAAAGAAATCATTCACATTATTAAAATATGATTCTTTCCTTTAGATAAATTTATCTTTAAGGTATTCCCAAGATATTTTAAAATGTGATTATCATCCTGGGCAATACAGCAGGACCCTGTCTCTCCAAAAAAAATTTTTTTAAGTTAGCCAGGCATAGTAGTATGCACTTGTGTCCCAGCTATTCAGGAGGCTGAGGTGGGAGGATGACTTGAGTCCAGGAGTTAGAGGCTGCAGTGAGCTGTGATCACCACTGCACTCCAGCCTGGGTGACAGTTGAGGCTCTGTTTCCAAAAAAAAATGTGATTGACTGTACTTAAGTAAATTATATTTACATTAGATTTCCTGTTTACTTAGTACTGGATAAAATGTAATCTACAGTCTGTGTTACACAGATGGATGTATAGAACCAATGTATAAGGACTTTTTTTTCAAATGATACTGAATTTATATATGTATATATATCACAATAAGAATTGAGGTTAGAATTATGGTTTTTTTACTAACATTAATATAGATATCATCACCTAGTTGCCTTCATTTAGTTCAGTACAATTCACATTATTTATATATCTTTGTTGAATATGTTTCCACTAATTTCTTTTTTTTAATAATTATTATCTTTAGGAATAAGTTTGTGGAGTTTGACATGAAGCCAGTCTGTAAGAAGTGCTATGAGAAATTTCCACTGGAGCTGAAGAAAAGACTTAAGAAACTAGCCGAGACCTTAGGAAGGAAATAAGTTCCTTTATTTTTTCTTTTCTATGCAAGATAAGAGATTACCAACATACTTGTCTTGATCTACCCATATTTAAAGCTATATCTCAAAGCAGTTGAGCGAGAAAAGGACCTATATGAATGGTCTTATGTCATTTTTTAATTAAAAAAGAAAAATTCATATAATCGTGTTTAAAACACAGATGAAGTCAGTATTCACCTTTGTTAACCCTTATCCATTTGTTGACATGTAGACTGTTTACAAAAAAAAAACATGGTTAAATGTTAAATTTTAATTAAGGCCCCCCCCAAAATTAAATATAACTTTTTAAAATGAAAGGAGTCACCTTCTACATGACTCAGGTGAAAAAACAGTATAAACATTAATTTACTTTGTATTCAAAAGAAAATTCCAACTGCTGTTGGGGAAGGACACAGAAAAAATAACCAACCAAGAAAAACAAAAACAAGAAAAACAAATCTGATACGATCTTAGTATATTTATCAGACTAGTAGCTATAAAGTGAATATACCCATTACTAAGACAAAAAACAGGTGTAATTCAGAACTACTTGATTTTTTTTTTAGTTAAATGCAATCATTATTATGCTTAGTTTTATAACCTGCTCTCCTTGTGAATTCTTCCTTCGAATGATTACTTAACACGGTAGGAATAGCTAGCTAGTAGGATGTCTTTTAATTTTTTGTGCAAAAAAATGTATACCAGGCATTTGAAAATACACTTTACAATATTGGAAAATGAAGTATTTTTAATGTATTACAGCAATTATGTTTCTGAGCTTAACGTTAAGCATGTAATCTTAGGATAGGACATGAGATTAAATTGTATGTAGCTTGGAATGTATTGCTTCAGAGAAGTGAACGTGTATGTCGGTCATATTGCCTTTATAACCATGCTGATATCTGTGCTTTATACATACTCAAACTTGCCTTGCCTTAAAAAAATACATACTGCATCCTTAAATCAGGAATCATAGCCATCTCACAGAATACCAACTAAAACTAAGTGCTTTGAGATCTGAGATTGGTAAACCCGGATTCATTTACCACAGCTATAATGAAGTTTTTAAAAGACTCTCTTCTCCTTTTTTGGGGGAAATCCATTGTTAATTTCTGTCATCTTAGAAGAAAATGATGTTGATAGGTGTTTCAGATTTTCCATTTCAAATCTTATAATTAATTGGATTTATTTATTACAAGTAGGAGGTATAATGACACTCTTAAATTGGAAGGAGGAGTGTTTTAGTGTCTGTTTTAGGTCAAAATTAGTGATTCTACTTTTATCAAAAGTTGAATCCTGAAGTTTCAGGACCACTCTTCCTTAATAAACTTGTTAATGTAAAGCGAGCTTTATGAACATTTAAAAAATGCTGCTGCTGCTTTGTTACTTAAAGAGAAAGTTGCCAAGAGAGACTTCTTAGGGAAAATATTTTGTTTTCCAAAAATTGCTGAAATATTGTTTTGCCATTTTTAAAAAGTCTCAGGTTATTACCACTCTGCCATTAAATATTTGTATGCCTGCATTTTTAAAAATTCTGTGCATGTACTTTATGGAGTACATTCTATTTTTGTTTTCAGATACCCTACAACCAATTATTTTTTTAGTAATCTTTTAGAATTAAAATTATCATAAATGATTGAAAATAATCATCACATAGTTTAAGATTGTATGTATTCAGTAGTTTAAAACAATCTTTGCCTTTGACAGTAAGAATCAAAGTCCCTTCAGTGTGCCTTTGTCAGCTAATATGTGACCAGCAATGACAACCTTGGGAATATTTATTAAATATTATACTATGAATATAGGCAACATAGGACAGGGTTTGCAGTACAGAGTCTTGATGCTAAATTCTCATATACCTCTACACGAGAAATATGGAGCAGGAAAACAAGCATTTACATACATTCTTCATCACTTTGAAGATGCATGGCCTGAACTCAACTGCTTGTGTTTGTTTACATATCAGGCATAGCCAGGCATCTCCTGTAGCTAGAGGTTCCACTGCTGTCTTTGCTCAGTCCTCTTTTAAAATACGAATTAGTGGCCAGACGCAGTGGCTCACACCTGTAATCCCAGCACTTTGGGAGGCCGAGGCGGCTGGATCATGAGGTCAGGAGATCGAGACCATCCTGGCTAACACAGTAAAACCCTGTCTCTACTAAAAATACAAAAAATTAGCCAGGAGTGGTGGCGGGCGCCTGTAGTCCCAGCTACTCGGGAGGCTGAGGCAGGAGAATTGCTTGTACCAAGGAGGCAGAGGTTGCAGTGAGCCGAGATCGCGCCACTGCACTGCAGCCTGGGCAACAGAGTGAGACTCCATCTCAAAAATAAAAATAAAAATAAAAATAGACCGGGCATGGTGGCTTATGCCTGTAATCCCAGCACTTTGGGAGGCCGAGGCGGGTAGGTCACGAAGTCAGGAGATCAAGACCATCCTGGCTAACACAGTGAAACCCCGTCTCTACTACAAAAAAATTAGCCGGGCATGGTGGCGGGTGCCTGTAGTCCCAGCTACTTGGGAGGCTGAGGCAGGAGAATGGCGTGAGCCCGGGAGGCAGAGCTTGCAGTGAGCCCAGATCATGCCACTGCACTCCAACCTGGGTGACAGAGCAAGACTCCGTTTCAAATAAAACAATAAAAAAAAAATTATGAATTAGTGTTTTCTAGAATTTCAACTTGCTAAGCCTCTAATATTTAAGGGTAGTTTATCTACATACAGTACTTTCTTCCCTGATAAGTAGTATCATTGGAGCCCTTAAATACAGGAGAAGAGGAAGAAGTTTAAAAAGTATAAGTGGGCTGGGCGCGGTGGCTCAAGCCTGTAATCCCAGCACTTTGGGAGGCCGAGGCGGGTGGATCACGAGGTCAGGAGATCGAGACCATCCTGGCTAACACGGTGAAACCCCGTCTCTACTAAAAATAAAAAAATTAGTCGGGCGTGGCAGTGGGTGCCTATAGTCCCAGCTACTCAGGAGGCTGAGGCAGGAGAATGGCCTGAACCCAGGAGGCAGAGCTTGCAGTGAGCTGGGATCGCGCCACTGTACTCCAGCCTGGGTGACAGAGCGAGACTCCCTCTCAAAAAAAAAAGAATTGTAAGTGGATTAAAAGAGAAACTTGGTCTAGTTCATAATACTTTTAATAGGGCTTTCCCTGGCTGCTGGAACACTTAGACCAGTAAGCATCTCTTTGTTTCAAGTCCTATAAGACAATTTGAAATAATTCATTGTTGATGCCAAAATTCTATGTACTGTTTTTCTTAGCAAGTGTACTATAATCAGGAAAAATGGGTACAAGTAAAACGTTCTTTGGATCATACTCAAAGCCTTATTAACACTGCGCCTGAATAATAGGTCATTTTGCCTCACTTATTTGCCAAAGTAGCCATTTCTAAGTTAAGGAAATTTTTAGGTAGGCTGATAGCCTTGTATTTCATTTTAGATTGTAAGCTCAATGGCAGGGATACTATATTGATCATTATGTTTTCATATAGCAACCATCACAGTATACTCTTGGTGCTTAATAAATGTTTATAATTATTAACAATAATCTGTTGTATATTGTTTAATTTGAATGGTATATATATATGAAATACATATGAAAATTGAAGTATTCATGAATGTGTAATAGAAACAAGTAAATGAATAAAATGACCTGGTTACTATAGATAAGCCAAATTTTAAACCATCTAGAACAATGGTGTAGTCTTCCTTCTATTCAGTGTAAATGCTCGGTTTTTATTATTATTATTATTATTATTATTATTATTATTATTATTAGGAAAGGAGATACAGGCCAGGCATGGTGGCTCACACCTGTAATTCCAACACTTTGGGAGGCCGAGGTCAGTGGATCACTTGAGGTCAGGGGTTTGAGACCAGCCTGGCCAACACGGTGAAACCTCATCTCTACTAAAAATACAAAAATTAGTAGGGTGTGGTGGTGTGCACCTGTAGTCCCAGCTACTTGGGAGGCTGAGGCAGGAGAATCACTTGAACTCAGTAGACAAAGGTTGCAGTGAGCTGAGATTATGCCATTGCACTCCAGCTTGGCTGACAGAGTAAGACTCTGTCTCAAAAAAAACAAAAAAATAGAGAGAGATACAGCTTAATAAAAAAATTCAGCAAGCCCTGAGTCACTGTGCAGTGTGTTGGGAAGATACCCACTACCAGGGCATTCTTCTTCTAGTGCTTGGTCTGCCCGGCTCTGCATCCACCTTAAATGTAGAGAATCCTGGAGCCTCTGAGTCTTGCATTCTATTTCCTTCCCTGGCGAGGTGAGACAGGTCATTACATCTCCCTGTGGGAGGTATTGGATGGGGTGAGCACAGAGCATGCTAGACCACAGTGGCAGGAGCCCAGGGAGGGAAGGAGACGGGAGGCTTCCTAAAGGAGCTAGATCTTGAGAGATGAACAGAAGTTGGCCAGGCAGGGAAGGAGGATAGGGAGTGGGCATCCCAGGCCCTCTTCCAGTCCCGTTTTCTCTGTTTCTCTTGGTAGCATTACCATCAGTGCAGGCTCCCAAGCTAATAACAGTTTGACTTCAATTCCTCCTCCCTACAACCTACATTTGCCCCCGCATCCGCATCTAACTCCAAAATTCATCACCGCTGCTGTGGAAGGTTCCCAGAAATCTTTATTCTGCTCCTGACTTGCAGCCCCTGCCTGCCTTAGGCTCCCCTTGCTAGGTACTCATCAGTCACCTTGCCCTTGCTGTCAGCCTCGGTTTGGCTCGCTGAAGCAGGATAGTCCAAGAAGTCCCAACTCTGCCATGGCAACTGGTTGTCAGTATGTTTTTCTCTCAATGGCCAATGCAAGTGCCCACAGAATTGTCTTCCCAGATCTTGACCAGCCCTCTTCTAGTAAATGTACCCTTCTCGCTTTTGAGACTCAGCTCAAGTATCACCTGACATGTGAAGCCTTTCCTGACTTTTTCAAGCAACAAGTCACCCTCTCTTTGTTCCCCTAGTTCTTTGTATGCACCTCTGTCTCAGTGGTTCTGATGTGCAATTTAAGTATTGGTTTATGTTCCCACCAGAAGGTTGGCTCCCTGAGGGGAAGGACTGTGGCAACCATTGTATCCTCTGCCAGTCACAGTGCCCAGCCCCCAATAAGAGCTCAGTGATCACTGAATGAGTGAGTGAATACCTGGGCAGTATATATTACGCCCTTGCCACATTCAAGTATTCTAAAAGCTGTTAAAACTAAAAATCAGCACAAAGACCGCAACCAGGGTTTTCATACTAAAAAACAAAAATACCCCTTCCTTGCTTAAAAAAAAAGTCTACTTGGGGCCGAGCATGGTAGCTTACGCCTGTAATGCCAGCACTTTGGGAGGCCACAGCAGAAGGACTGCTTGAGCCCAGGAGTTGAAGACAAGCCTGGGCAACATAGCAAGACCCCAGTTCTATAAAAAATTAAAAATTAGGCAGGTGTGGTGGTGAGACCCCATCTCTACAAAAAATCAGAAAGTTAGGCATGGTGGCACATGCGTATGGTCCCTAGCTACTCTGAAGGCTGAGGATGGCTTGAGTCCAGGTCAAGGCTGCAGTGAGCTATGATCGCACCACTGCATTCCGGCCTGGGCGACAGCGAGACCCTGTCTGAAAAATAATTAAATTTTAAAAAAATCTACTTGGGAAATACTTATAATGTAAAAGCAGGATCTAAAAATACTACACATGATCACAAATACGTGCAAAATGGCCTTTTGAAAAGATGGAGGCAATACATCAAAATGTTACAGAAATGGTTTTTAAATTTTTTGTTTGGAGTTTTTTTTTTGTAGAGAAAGGGAACTCTTCAGATGGTGTTTTCAGCCCAAAATAAATTCTATAATAATAGGAAATATTTTTTGAACGTGCTCTGTTAAATCAATTAAATGCATATGCTACAAATTGTTTTCATATTTTTTTAGCAAAATTTTCCCCATAGATGGAGCCATGCTGAACTTTAGCTGCTTTTAAGCAGCTCCTGTCTTAATTTTTGCAAATTCTAACTTAGTAGAGTTAAAAGTAAAGTCTTCACTCTGATGAACCAGCCACCCTGCCTGATAAAATTTTAGATCTCAGAAGCCATTTACCCTTGCAATAAAAATTAGTGACGTTCTGGCCAGGCACAGTGGCTCACACCTGTAATCCCAGCACTTTGGGAGGCCGAGGCGGGCAGATCACCTGAGGTTGGGAGTTCGAGACCAGCCTGACCAACATGGAGAAACCCCGTCTCAACTACAAATACAAAATTAACCAGGCGAGGTGGCACGTGCCTGTAATTACAGCTACTTGGGAGGCTGAGTCAGGAGAATTGCTTGAACCCGCGAGGCGGAGGTTGTGGAGAGACGAGATCGCACCATTGCACTCCAGCCTGGGCAACAACTCTCTCTCAAAAAAAAAAAAAAAAAATAGTGACAATCATTAAATAGAGAATCTTCTACTTGACCCTGTAGAAGGGCATCAAAAATTGTAATACTGGCCAGGGCACAGTGGCTCATGCCAGCAACTCAGGAGGCTGAGGTGGGAGGATCGCTTAAGCTCAGGAGTTCAAGGCTGCAGTGAGCTGTGACCACGCCACTGCACTCCAGCCTGGGTGACAGAGTGAGACTCTGTCTAAAACAGACAAAAATTCTAATATATCAGCAAAATTGAAAAGAAAAGAAGGAAACCCCACGTTTCAGAGGTGAGGAGAAACTGCCCTGTTCTCTTTGTAAAACATTGAGATGTCTCTTTGGAGATGGAGTGTGAAGGCACAGGTTGGGATCTAGTAGCAAGCTCACTTGTGCTGCCCAGTGTCCCCTGGGAGCTCAAGACATGGGGAGGGTTGTGGGTCAGGGACCACTGAACTCATGATCATGGAGTCCTTACTGGGTAAGGCCTTCAGGTTCAGGCAGTCACAGTACAGTATTTGAAGCACACTTGGAATAAGTTCACTACTAGAAATACCAGTTTCACTTATATGGTCCAAGAAGATCTTAATCCCAAAGACAGTAGAGACAAGCATCATGGAAAGAACAGCTTATAAGGATATTCCTTTTCCACATATGTTTAGCATCATGTCAGACAACATAAGAGAGATTATGTTGATATTAAAGCATTGATATCAATACTTTGAAAATTATTGACATACTTCAATGATTCCACAGTCCCCTACACCAAACCCCACATTTAATCAAGAGGTATTGTGTTTGAACATGAGTTCAAAGACTTTTTTCCAAGACTTTTACGTGTCTATTTTCTCTCTCAAGTGGTAAATTCCACTAGATCCATGTGGGGGATCTAGGTTTCATGCTCCTTATGAGAATCTGATGCCTGATGGTCTGTCACTGTCTCCCGTCACCCTCAGATGGGACCATCTAGTTGCAGGAAAACAAGCTCCGCAGATTCTACATTATGGTGAGTTGTCTAATTATCTCATTATATATTACAATGTAATAATAATAGAAATAAGGTGCACAATAAATGTAATGCACTTGAATCATCCTGAAACCACTGCCCCCACCACCGTCTGGAAAATTGCTTTCCACGAAACTGGTCCATGGTGCCAAAAAGGTTGAGGACCACTGAGCTAGAGTCTTCTTTTTTTTTTTTTTTTTTTTTTGAGACGGAGTCTCCCTCTGTCGCCCAGGCTGGAGTGCAGTGGCGTAATCTCAGCTCACTGCAACCTCCGCCCCTCCAGGTTTAAGCAATTCTCTGCCTCAGCCTCCGGAGTAGCTGGGATTACAGGCGCATGCCACCACGCCCGGCTAATTTTTTTGTATTTTTAGTAGAGAGGGGGTTTCACCATCTTGGCCAGGCTGGTCTTGAACTCCTGACCTCGTGATCCACCTGCCTCAGCCTCCCAAAGTGCTGGGATAACAGGCATGAGCCGCCGCACCCAGCTGAGCTAGAGTCTTCTAATTTTGTGTACCTGTAATGAGAACTGAACTATTTGGAACTGATCTTCCTGGCAACTTCCCTCAAATTATAGGCAAAAATTAGGACCTAAAAGCCTTAAAAAGACCAAAATGTATGCAGATACTCTAAAGTTCCTATCTTTCCTCTTAGAAATATCCCTTGGGCCTTGCTTATCAGCTGCGTACTGTAAATTTTTACACAGCTCTAACAAACTTCCTGAGTTTCCTATACCAAACAGAAGACCGCAGATTAAAAATGGGGAGAGGGTAGACTAAAGGCAAGCAAATTAAAGAGACCCTGAATGTCAGCTGTTGTTTCCAGCCACTGTGCTGGAAGATAGTTAAACAACAATAAACCTTCAGTCCTTGAAAAGCTTATGGTTTACCAGGGGCTATAAGAAGTGCATCAGCGGCCGGGCTCGGTGGCTCACGCCTGTAATCCCAGCACTTTGGGAGGCCGAGGTGGGCGGATCACAAGGTCAGGAGCTTGAGCCCAGTCTGACCAACATGGTGAAACCTCATCTCTACTAAAAATACAAAAATTAGCTGGGCGTGGTGGTGCACGCCTGTATTCCCAGCTACTCAGGAGGCTGAGGCAAGAGAATCGCTTGAATCCGGGAGGGTGGAGGTTGTGGTGAGCTGAGATCGAGCTAGACTTTGTCTCAACAAAACAAAGAAGTGCATCAGAGGCCAGGCACGGTGCCTCACGGCTGTAATCCCAGCACTTTGAGAGGCCTAGGCAGGCAGATGGCTTGAGTCCAGGAGTTCAAAACCAGCCTGAGCAACACAACGAAACCCCATCTCTACTAAAAATACAAAAAATTAGCCAAGTGTGGTAGCATGCACCTGTAGTTCCAGCTACTCGGGAGGCTGAGGGTCCTGAGCCCAGGACGTCAAGGCTGCAGTGAGCCATGATCATACCACCGCACTCCAGCCTGGGCGACAAAGTGAGACCTTGTCTCCGACAAACAAAACAAAAGCATCAGCATATAATGTGATAAGAATCAATGTTAGAAATATGAATGCGAGGCCGGGCGTGGTAGCTCACGCCTGTAATCCCAGCACTTTGAGAGGCCGAGGCAGGTGGATCACCTGAGATCAGGAGTTCGAGACCAGCCTGACCAACATGGTGAAACCTTGTCTCTACTAAAAATACAAAAATTAGCTGGGCATGTTGGTGGGCGCCTGTAGTCCCAACTACTCAGTAGGCTGAGGCAGGAGAATCACTTGAACCTGGGAGGCAGAGGTTGCAGTGAGCTGCGATTGCGCCAGTGCACTCCAGCCTGGGCGACATGGCGAGACTCCATCTAAAGAAATATATATATATATAAATACATATGTGTATATATGTATATATATATAAATATGTTTATATATGTATAAATATATGTATATAATGTGTGTGTGTGTCTATATATGTATGAATGGGATACAGCGATTGCTCAGAGAGACTGGGTGGTTGTAGGGCATCTGCAAAGATTTCCCAAAGGTGGTGATGGCTGCACTGGGGTTTGAAGGACATGGAAGGAGCTTTCCAGAGGGAGAAAGGGGAAAGGGCAGGGGGGTGAGCAGGCTTTTTAGGCAAAGAGATGCACCTGTAAGAAGAGCCTGGTATGATCAGAGAATGGTAAAAATTCTCACTGAGTTGAGGTTAAGCTCTGGTGAGAGAGATGAAGTTGGAGACGGGTGGCGAACGTGGACCTGTGCCTAGCACAGCACCTGACACGGCAGAGGCAGTCAGTAAATATCTGCTGATTAATTGTCAGACATTGGGTGGCTTTGGTGACACTGACAACACAGTGTCTTGTCAGCCAGGAATCAGATCCCAGATGGAACACAGTGTTTTGTCGGCCAGGAATCAGATCCCGGATGGTGGGGGTTTCATCAAAGCCATTCTACCATATGGAGTCCTGCCAAGCAATCCAGGCAACAGCCCTTTATCTCACCGTACTATTGCAACCATAAAAAAGGGAACAATACAAGAAAAGATAGGACATAATAGATGATTGATACCAGAGGAATGGGATAATAATGTGATGGGAACTCAAAGGATAAAAAAAGTGAACACTCTGCAATAGAGTGGTCAAGGAAGTTTTCCCAAAGGGGCAGGACTTGAGCTTGACTTTGAACAGTAAGGGAAAAAAGTGAAGGGACAACCCACAGAAGGGGAGAAACTAGCTGCAAACTAGCTATCTGACAAGAACCAAAAGATAGGGTGGGACATGGTGGCTCACGCCTATATTCCCAGCACTTTGGGAGGCTGAGGCGGGCGGATCATGAGGTCAGGAGTTCGAGACCAGCCTGGCCAATATGGTGAAACCCCATCTCTACTAAAAATACAAAAATTACCCAGACGTGGTGGTGCGAGCCTGTAATCTCAGCTACTCGGGAGGCTGACGCAGGAGAATTGCTTGAACCTGGGAGGCGGAGGTTGCAGTGAGCCGAGAGTATGCCATTGCACTCCAGCCTGGGCGACAGAGCGAGACTCCATCTCAAAATAATAATAATAATAATAATAATAATAATAATAATAATGGGAAAACTCAGAGATGGAATTACATGCACTGGGTGTAGTGTGAGCAAAGGATTCACTTCCTGATACATTCTTGTTTCCCATATAGCTACTGAGGTCATCATTTAGTAATGAATTAAGTGCTTTCTTTTCCAACTCAAAATTTGTCTGCATCTTTACACAAATATCCAGATCTGACACTCTAGGCTTGGGCTAATAGAGTGGGGTGGAGGAGGCTTGGGTTAAGGTGTAAGGTTCCAAGGGCTGAATCGGAATAAATGGTATATTTATCAAAGGAAGAGCAAGGCAAAACCAGGAAGTACAAACCATGGAGGCCTCAACCGAGGTGAGAGGAAAAGTTAGGAAGCCTCAGGAAAGCTCTGAGCGGGGACCCCAATTAAGGGGACAGTAGTCAGGGCGTGAGGTTTGTCCAAGAGAGCACTGTGAGATCAGGACTCAAATTGCTGCAAGAGACCCTATGATTGGGTGGCAGCAGCACGTTGTGGAGATGAGCCTGCTCTCTCAGTCTCTTCCTCTTGTCAGAACCCTTTGCCTCACCCAACACACGCACACACACACATGCACGCACCATGCTACAGAAACCCTTTCTCAGTCTTGCCGTTCTCTCAAATCATGCATTGGTCTTCCCTTCATGTTCAGATTCTTTAAAGAGTAATCAAAGTTCCCACTTCTAGCATGATGAAGTGCGGAGGTCAACAAATCTTTCTAAAATGTAACTATATAGCTGGACAAACCATTTAGCATTCTGTAATTTTACCAAAGGCACAGCACAAATGGGGATGTGTTTAACAACGAAAGCTCGCTGGACGCGGTGGCTCATGCCTGTAACCCCAGCACTTTGGGAGGCTGAAGCAGGAGGACCACTTGAGTTCAGGAGTTCAAGAACAGCCTGGGCAAAGTAGTGAGATCCCTGTCTCTACAAAAAAAAAAAAAAAAATCAAAAAAGGCATGGTGGTACACACCTGTAGTCCCAGCTACACGGGAGGCTAAGGCAGGAGAATCATTTGAGCCCAGGAGATTGAGGTTGCAGTGAGCTGTGATCACACCACTGCATTCCAACCTGGGCAACAGAGTGAGGCAGAGCCTGTCTCAAAAGAAAAAAAAAAAAGAATTAAAGTGAGCCTTGGAGAAGACCAGGCTGTGTGCATGGCATCTTTGCCCAGGCTGCTACCCCCATTTACCCCTGCTGTTGGTAACACACACAGCAGCCCCCAGCAGGGCAGCCTGTGGAAATAAGATCCCCTGGCACCTCGCTGCAGGGGCTGGATGCAAGATTGAGGAAGGTTTTGATTTGCAGCATGGCTAGTTAAGGTGGTGACATCAGTGACCAGGAGGAAGAAAGGCCGCTGACTCCTAGCCTGAGGCTCTGGGCCTTTGGCGATAACCAAATGGCCTGCAGACTAGTCAGGGATGTAAGAGGGAGCTCCAGGAGGTGGGAGAGCCAAAGGGAGCTTGGTAAACTCTTCACACTACCCAAATGGACTGAAGGCTCCCGGCTGGCAGAGATTAGAGCAAGCCCAAGCCATGTCCATATGCCCAGGGCACACAGCCTGTGTCTGTGCTGGTGCCAGTGTTAGGAAGTAAAAGCCAGAACACCACTGCAAATGGCCCGGGGCGTGCCTCCTCTCCATTGCGCATAGAGCCAGCAGCAGATGGTGGAAACCGTATTGGCTTTAACTGATGTTTGACTGACAAACTATGCAGACAAGAAGTGACCTCTAGGAAGCCAGTGTGAAAAATTAAAGCAAACAAATGCCAACAATAAAACTGAGTAATGATCTGTGTGAGTGCACACTGTGGAGGAGACAGGCGTCCTGCATGGAGTCCAGCCAGGAGACAGCACGGAATGCATGGAGCAGCTATTGGAAGACACTGAAAACTAAATAGTTGCAGGCAGCTTTCCCAAGAAGACCAGAACTTGGAGTAACACCAAATCAGTGGTGAGATAACCATGTTTCCCCTATGGTATCCCCTGACTAACTTGGCAGTGGGCACCAGGGTGTAGATAAAAAGAGCTCCAGAAGATGTCTCTATTTCTGGCTCAAGTAACAGGAAAAGGGTCTCCTAACATTCCAAAGGAATCCAGAATTTCGTTCCTCCCCATGTTTCTTTTCCCTATTCTCTCATACCTCAACCCACAAGCAGTCCCACAGTGGCACTGGCACCAGCCCCAAGAGGAGCCCCAGGAGCCAAGACGCAGGCAGGAACCTTCTCCAGTTGACAGAGCTGTGGTCCCAAAAGGGCAGAAACAGCCCATGTTGCTTCTCTTCCAATTCAGTCCTCCCACTGCTTGGTTTCAGGTGTAGACATGCATGGTAGAGCCAGATAACGAAAGCCTCAGTTTTCTGCTTGGAAGACAAAAGAGAGACGCCTCAGCAAATGAAAGCAACAGGGTAATTGCTGAAAGAGAGTTAATCAGTGAAGCAACCCCATTAAGTTGTTTATGAACCCCAGGGCTCATTCTTGAGCTGCTCCCACATAGATCTGGTCCTGTTCAACACACCAAAGGCTGAGAGCTGAACTGAGAGGCCATCACCCACAGACACAACTGGCCACTGGTGGCGCACAAGTGGGACAGAACTGAATAGTCCTGTGAAGACTTTGGATGCTGAACTGACTTTGGAACCACAGACTGCAGAATGGAGGGGTGGGAACTTGTGGCTTGAACCTAAATCAGGTAGATTGCCTGGCCAAAATGAAAATATCTACAATCTCCATAGCATTTAATTTCATTCAGTGATTTTTTAAAGTAAATTTGCAGTGTTTTACAGCCATCCCCAAAATCTAATTCCAAAATACCTCTATCACCCCAATGAGAGACTCCATTCACGTTGGCAGTCACATGCAGTCCCAGATTTTCCCTCCGCCAAGCCCTTGGCAATCACTAATCTACTTTCTGTGTCTTTGAGTTTGCCTACTCTGGATATTTCATATAAATGAAATGATACACGATTTTGTGATTGGCTCCTTTCATTTAGAATAATGTTTTCAGGGCTGATTCATGTTGCAGTATGCATTGGTACTTCATTATGTTTATGCAAAAGTAATGTTCTATTGTATGGCTATACCACATTTTTCTTTGAGACACAGATCTCACTATGTCACCCAGGCTGGAGTGTAGCAGCTCTTCACAGGTCTGATCACAGCTCCTGCATGGATCAAAGAGCGTCACTGCAGCTTCAAACTGCAGCTTCAAACTCTCAGGCTCAAGCGACCCTCCTGCCTCAACCTCCCCAGTAGCTGGGACTACAGGCACATGTGTCTGTGCCCAGCAATACCACATTTAAAAAATCCATCTTCAGTAGATGGAAATTTGGACTGTTTCTACCTTTTATTAATAAAAATAGTACTGCCATAAACATTCATGTGTAAGTTTTCTTTTGTTTTCGTTTTTTCTTTTTTGTAGAGATGGGGGTCTCGCTCTGTTGCCCAGGCTGTTCTCAAACTCCTGGACTCAAGTGATCTTCCCATTGAAAACTCCCAAAGGGCTGGGATTACAGGCATGAGCCACCATGCCTGGCCTGTATACAAGTTTTTGTGTAGACATGTTTACATCCAGTTAATGAACACAGGATGTCTTTCCATTGATTTCGCTCTTCTTTCTTTCAACAGTGTTGTGTAGTTTCCAGTCTACAAGTCTTACACTTTCGGATTAAATTTATTCATAATTATTTTATTATTTTTGATAATATTATAAATGGAATTGTTTACTTAATTTTATTTGAATTGTTCATTGCTAGTGTGTAAGTAGACAACTTATTTTTTTTAATTGACCTTGTATGGTACAATCTCTTTGAACTCATTTATTATCACTGATAGTTTAGATCTTTTTTTTTTTTTTGAGGTTTCATTAGGGTTTTCTATATATAAGATCATGTCATCTAGAATAGGGATAGTTTTATTTATTCTATTCCTATTTCAATGCCTTTTGTTTGCATTTCTTGCCTAATTGCCTGGGCTGGAATATCCAGTACAGTGTTGAATAAAAGTGAAGAAAGAAAGCATCCTTGTAAGTCAAGTTTTTGTTGTGTTTTGTTTTGTGTTGTGTTGTTTTGACATGGAGTCTCACACTTTGGCCCAGGCTGGAGTGCAATGGCGTGATCTTGGCTCACTGCAACCTCTGCCTCCCGGGTTCAAGCAATTCTCCTGCCTCAGCCTCCTGAGTAGCTGAGATTACAGGCGCCCACCACCATGCCTGGCTTATTTTTTGTATTTTTATTAGAGACGGGGTTTCATTATGTTGGCAGGCTGGTCTCGAACTCCTGACCTCGTGATCCGCCCACCTCGGCCTCCCAAAGTGCTGGGATTACTTACAGGCATGAGCCACCACGCCCGGCTGTAAGTCAGTTTTTATACCCCTTCTTTCATCCCTGATTTTAGTAATTAGAGTCTTTCTTTTTTCTTGGCCAATCTCAAAAAAAAAGTTTATCAATTTAAAAACTTTTTTCAGGCTGGGCGCGGTGGCTCACTCCTGTGATCGCAGCACTTTGGGAGGCTGGGGCGGGCCGATCACAAGGTCAAGAGATCAAGACTTTATCTTGGCTAACATGGTGAAACCCCGTCTCTACTAAAAACATCCAAAAAAAAAAATTAGCCGGGTGTGGTAGCAGGTGCCTGTAGTCCCAGCTACTCGGAGGCTGAGGCAGGAGAATGGCATGAAACCAGGAGGCGGAGCTTGCAGTGAGCCAAGATGGTGCCACTGCACTCCAGCCTAGGTGACAGAGCGATACTCCATCTCAAAAAAAAAAAAATTTTTTTCAAAACACCAACTTTTGCCTTTGTTGATTTTCTCTACTGTTTAAAAATGATTTTTAAAAAATTTAACGTGATTAAAAAAAGATTTACCAACTTAAGCTCTTTTTTTTTTCTTTTTTTTTTTTTTTTTTTTGAGCCCGAGTTTTGCTCTTGTTGTCCAGGCTAGAATGTAATGACACAATCTCGACTCACTGCAGCCTCCGCCTCCAGAGTTCAACGATTCTCCTGTCACAGCCTCCTGAGTAGCTGGGATTACAGGCATACACCACCATGCCCAGCTAATTTTGTATTTTTTGTAGAGACAGGGTTTCTCCATGTTGGTCAGGCTGGTCTTGAACTTCTGACCACAGGTGAACACCCACCTCGGCCTCCCAAAGTGCTGGGATTACGGGCGTGAGCCACCGCACCCAGCCCAATTTAAACTTTTCTTTTTTTTTTTTTTTTTTGAGATGGAGTCTGTCACCCAGGCTGGAATGCAGTGAGTGGCGTGATCTCGGCTCACTGCAAGCTTGCCTCCCGGGTTCATGCCATTCTCCTGCCTCAGCCTCCCGAGTAGCTGGGATTACAGGTGCCTGCCACCACGCCCAGCTAATTTTATTTTTTTTTTCTTTTTGTGTTTTTTTAGTAGAGTCGGGATTTCACTGTGTTAGCCAGGATGGTCTTGATCTCCTGACCTCATGATCGGCCCACCTCGACCTCCCAAAGTGCTGGGATTACAGGTGTGAGCCACCGTGCCTGGCCCAACTTAACCATTTTTAAGTGTGCAATGCAGTAGCCTTATGTTGTTGTGCAATACATCTCCAGGATGTTTTCATCTTTTATTTCTATTTATTTATTTATTATTTTGAGACATGAACTCGCTGTCACCTGGGCTGGAATGCGGTGGTCCGATTACAGGTCACTGCAACTTCGAACTCTTGTGCTCAATCAATCCTCCTGCCTCAGCCTCCAAGGTAGCTGGGGACTACAGATGCGCATCACTGAACTGGGTTAATTTTTTTTTTTTTTTTTTTTTGGAGAGAGAGAGTCTTGCTTTGTTGCCTAAGCTGTTTTTGAACTCCTGGCTTCAAGCAATCCTCCCACCTCAGCCTCCCAAAGTGCTGGGATTATAGGAGTGAGCCACCACTTGGCCCAACTTTTTATCTTTTAAAACTGAACATCTATACCCATGAAACAACAACTCTCCATTTTCTCCTCCCCCTAGTTTCTAGTGACCGCCATTTGATTTGCTGTTTCTGTGAATTTGACTACTTTAGATACCTCATATAAGTGGAAGCATACAGCATTTGTATTTTTGCGACTGGCTTATTCCACTTAGCATGATGTCCTCAAGGTTCCTCCATGTTACATCATGTAACAGAATTCCTTTCCTTTTTGAGGCTGAGTAACATTCCATTATGTGTATACACCACATTTTGTTTATCCCCTCATTTGTTGATAGACATTTAGGTTACTTCTGCATGTTGGCTGTTATGAATAATACTGCTATAAATATGGATGTGTAAATATCTCTTCAAGACCCTGTTCTCAATTCTTTTGGATATACGTCCAGAAGTGAATATGGCAATTCTATTTTTATTATTTTGAGAACGCATCAAATTGTTTTTGGTAGTAGTTACACCTTGCACTGCACAAAGGCTCCAATTTCTGTACATCCTCTTTAACACTTGTGTTTTCTGCTTTTTTGACAGTAGACATCCTAATGGGTGTAAGATAATGTTTCCTTGTGATTTTCATTTGCATTTCTCTAATGATGATTAGGAATGTTGAGCATCTTTTTTGTATTGTTTTGTTTTGTTTTTGGTGTTGGTTTTGTTTTGAGACACGGTCTCATTGTGTCACTCAGGCTGGAGTACAGTGTTGCGATCCTGGCTCCCTGAAACCTCTGCCTCCTGAGTTCAAGCTATTCTCGTGCCTCTGCCTCCCAAGTAGCTGGGATTACAGGTGTCTGCCACCAGGCCTGACTAATTTTTTTTTTGAAGGTTTCAAATATATTTTATTTCTTCAATAATGCCATACCTTAATGGGTCACAGTGTTTTAACTTGGCATCAGTTATGAGCTGTTTTTTTAAACAATTCATTATCATACCAGCTGGGATGATCACTGATCTCTCCATTCCTTTGGGTGACTCTGCCAACAGAGGACAGGTTCCATTCTATTCCGATTTGTTTGCTATATATGTCCATATAGTAATACAGAAAGTGGCTCCACTAGTTAATACAGCATTACCATATTTGTCATGAAAATCAGGTGTACTTTTCTGGTGGGTCTGCCTTGCCGTTGTTTGCTGAATGCTTCAAACTTGCAGATGAATTAGTGCAGTTTTTGACCAAGCGAAACATTGTGAAGGTGAAGAAAGAACTATGGGAATGCAGCTGCTGCTTTGGTGCAAATTCCAATTTTTGTATTTTTAATAAAGACAGGGTTTTGCCACGTTGGCCAGGCTGGTCTTGAGCTCCTGTCCTCAAGTGATCCACCGCACCTTGGCCTCCCAAAATGCTGGAATTACAGGCATGAGTCACCGCACCCAGCCTGAGCATCTTTTCTTGTGCTTTTTATACATTTGTGTATCATCTTTAGGAAAATGTCTAGTCAAGCCTTTTGCTCACTTTTGTTTGTTGTTGTTGAGGTCTCTATTGTCTTTCTAGTTTCTATTTCACTAATTTCA
The DNA here is from genome assembly GCF_007565055.1 of Rhinopithecus roxellana. Lineage (NCBI taxonomy): Eukaryota > Metazoa > Chordata > Mammalia > Primates > Cercopithecidae > Rhinopithecus > Rhinopithecus roxellana. Next base: position 106,801,749 of record NC_044565.1, read on the forward strand.
GCTTTGACCTAATTTATGTCCTTCCTTCTGCTTGCCTTAGGCATGGTTTGCTCTTTTTTTCCCAGGCTATTGATTTGAGATCATTCTTTTTAAGTCCACTGATATTCAAGGTAATTATTGATAGGTAAGGATTACCACTGTCATTTAAAAAATTGTTTTCCGGGCCAGGCGCAGTGGCTCACACCTGTAATCCCAGCACTTTGGGAGGCCAAGGCAGGTGGATCACCTGAGGTTGGGAGTTCAAGACCAGCCCGACCAACATGAAGAAACCCAGTCTCTACTAAAAATACAAAATTAGCCAGGCGTGGTGGCACATGCCTGTAATCCCAGCTACTCAGGAGGCTGAGGTAGGAGAATCACTTGAACCCGGTGGGCGGAGGTTGTCGTAAGCCAAGATCATGCCATTGCACTCCAGCCTGGGCAACAAGAGCGAAACTCCATCTCAAAAAAAAAAAAAAAAAAAAAGTTTTCCGGCTGGGCACAGTGGCTTATGCCTGTAATCCCATCATGCCTGTAATTCCAGCATTTTGGGAGGCTGAGGTGGGCGGATCACTTGAGGCCAGGAGTTCAAGACCAGCCTGGCCAACATGGTGAAATTCTGTCTTTACTAAAAATACAAAAATTAGTCCCACGAGGTGGTGCACACCTGTGGTCCCAGCCACCCGGGAGACTGAGGCATGAGGATTCCTTGAACCCAGGAGGCAGAGGTTGCAGTGAGCCAAGATTGCGCCACTGCACTCCACTAGCCTGGGTGACAGAGTGAGACTGTGTCTCAAAAAAAACAAAATTGTTTTCTAGTTGTTTTATAGATCCTTTGTTCCTTTCTTCCCCTCTTGCTGTCTTCCTTTATGATTAGATGACTTTCTGTAGTGGTATGCGTCGATTCCTTACTTTTTAGAGGTCATTCTTTTTTAAATATAGTCTTTACAGCTATACATTTCCTTCTAGGTGTTGCTTTAGCTGTAACCCATAAGTTTTCATAGGTTGTATCTTCATTTTATCCATCTCAAATTTCTCTAATTTTCTAATTTCACTTGTCGTGATTTCTTCTAATTTCCTGTGTACTTTCTAATTTCCCTTGTGATTTCTTTCTTTTTTTTTTTTTTTTTTTGGTTGGAGTCTTGCTCTGTCACCCAGACTGGAGTGCAGTGGCACTATCTCGGCTCACTGCAAGCTCCGCCTCTCAGGTTCATGCCATTCTCCTGCCTCACCCTTGTGAATAGCTGGGATTACAGGCGCCCACCACCACGGCTTGCTATTTTTTTTTTTTTTTTTTTTTTTTTTTTGTATTTTTTGTAGAGACGGGGTTTCACCGTGTTAGCCAAGGATGGTCTCAATCTCCTGACCTCATGATCCGCCCACCTCAGCCTCCCAAAGTGTTGGGATTACAGGCGTGAGTCGTCACACCCGGCCTCCCTTGTGATTTCTTATTTGACTCATTGGTTATTTAGAAGTGTGTTGTTTAATGTCCAAATGTTTGTGAATTTCTCAAATTTCTGTTGTTGATTTCTAATTTCATTCCATTCTGGTCAGAACACATACTCTTTATGATTTCAATTCTTTTAAATTTATTGAGGGTTTAGGAGTACAAAGACTTACTGAAAAAAAGAATCATTGAGGTTTGTCTTATGCTCTAGCATATGGTTTATGCTAAAGAGTGTTCCAAGTACACTTGAGAAGAATGTGTATTTTGATATTGTTAGGTGGAGTTTTCTATAGAAGTTTATTTGGTCTGGCTTGTTTAAACCATTGTTGAAGTCTTGTATTTTCTTGATGATCCCTGTCTAGTGGATCTATCCATTATTGTTTTTTAAAAATACATTTGATGGTTGAAAGCAAAAATTAGGCCAGGCGTGGTGGCTCACACCTATAATCCCAGCACTTTCAGAGGCCGAGGCAGGCGGATCACTTGAGGTTGGGAGTTCAAGACCAGCCTGACCAACATGGAGAAACCCCGTCTCTACTAAAAATACAAAAATTAGCCAGGTGTGGTGGCACACGCCTGTAATTCCAGCTACTCGGGAGGCTGAGACAGGAGAAGCACTTGAACCCGGGAGAGGGAGGTTGTGGTGACCCGAGATTGAGCCATTGCATCCAGCCTAGGCAACAAGAGCAAAACTCTGTCTCAAAAAAAAAAAAAAAAAGAAAGAAAAGAAAGAAAGAAAGCAAAAATTATAACATTAGTGGAGTTTACAATGCATGTAAATGTAATAGAAAGCATCTATAATGTAAAGAGGGGAAGGCAAAAATACCTATCCAGCTGTAAGATTTCTACATTCCACTTGAAGTGGTAATATGTTCATTCTGTGAAAAATTAAGCATATTGTAATCCCTAGAGTCACCATTTAAAAAACTACTCAAAGAGATATATTCAAAACCAATATATGAGTTAAAACAGAATGCTAAAACTCATTTAAATAACCAAAAAGGAGGCAGAAAGTGGTAGGCAGAAGGATAAAAAATGGAGCAAAATAAAAAGTAGTAAGATGGAGCTGGGCCCAGTGGCTCACACCTGTAATCCCAAAACTTTGGGAAGCTGAGGTGGGTGAATCATTTGAGGCCAGGAGTTTGAGATCAGCCTGGTCAACACGGTGAAACCCTATCTCTACCCAAAACAGAAAAATTAGCTGGGCGTGGTGGTACACACCTGTAATCCCCACTACTTGGGAGGCTGAGGCACAAGAATTGCTTGAGGCTGGGAGGCAGAGGTTGCTGTGAGTCAAGATTGTGCCACTGCACTCCAGCCTGGGTGACAGAGCAAGACTGTCTCTAATAATAATTAATAATAATAATAAGAAGAAGAAGAAGAAGAAGAAGGTAGACATATATCCAAACACATAAAGAATTACATTAAACATAAATCGACTAAATCTAAATCTTAAAAGGCAGACATTGTCAGATGGATAAAAGCAGTGCCCAGCCATATGCTATTTACAAGAAACTTCTTTTATTTTTTTAAAAGTTTTTTCATTTTTTAAAAAATACTTTGCATTTATTTATTTATTTATTTATTTATTAGATACAAGGTTTTGCTCTGTTGCCCAGACTGGAGTGCAATGGAATGATCATAGCTCACTGCAGCTCCCAGCTCCTGGACTCAGGCAATCCTCCTGCCTCAGCTTCCCATGTAGCTAAGACTACAGGCATGTACCATCATGTCTGACTAGTTTTTTGTTTTGTTTTGTTTTGTTTATAGAGACAGGGACTCACCAAGTTGCCCAGGCTAGTCTCAAATTCCTGGCCTCAAGCAATCCTCCCACCTCAGCCTTCCAAAGCACTGGAATTACAAGCATTAGCCACCATACCCAGTCAAAACTTGCTTTAAACATTATATATGTAGGTTAAAAGTAAAGAATAGAGGTTGGGCAGAGTGGCTCACGCCTGTAATCCCAGCACTTTGGGAGGCCAAGGCGGGTGGATTGCTTGAGGTCAGGAGTTTGACACCAGCCTGGCCAACATGGCAAAACCCCATCTCTACCAAAAACACAAAAGTTAGTCAGGTGTAGTGGTGTTGCCTGTAGTCCCAGTTACTCAGAAGGCAGAGGCAGGAGAATCACTTGAATCCAAGAGGTGGAGGTTGCAGTGAGCTGAGATGACGCCACTGCACTCCAGCCCAGGTGACAGAACAAGACTCCATCTCAAAAAAAAAAAAAGGAAAAGATATACCATGGAAATATTAATCAAAAGAGCTGGTGTGGCTGTGTTAATATCATACACAGCAAATTCCAGAGCAATGAAAATCATTAGGGACAAAAAAGGATCATACATCATGATAAAATAGTTGTTTCACCAAGGAGACATAACAATTCTAAATATGTTTGTGCCTTACACCACAGCTTCAAAATTCTCAAAGCAAACAGATAAACCCAAAATTATATTTGGAGACTTCAAGACTCCTCTCTCAATCATTGACAGAACTATTAGATAGAAAATCAGCAAAGAAGGCTGAGCATGGTGGCTCACGCCTGTAATTCCAGCACTTTGGGAGGCCGAGACGGGCGGATCACGAGGTCAGGAGATCGAGACCATCCTGGCTAACACGGTGAAACCCCCGTCTCTACTAAAAATACAGAAAATTAGCCGGGCGAGGTGGTGGGCACCTGTAGTCCCAGCTACTCGGGAGACTGAGGCAGGAGAATGGCGTAAACCCGGGAGGTGGAGCTTGCAGTGAGCTGAGATCGCGCCACTGCACTCCAGTCTGGGTGAAAGAGCGAGACTCCATCTCAAAAAAAAAAAAAAAAAAATTGAACTTTGAGGAAGACTCTACCCGTAAACAGCAGACTATACCTTATTTCAAGTGCACACAGAACCATTCACCAAGATAGACCATATCCCGGGTCATAAAACAAGCCTTAGGCAAACTTAAATGAAGTGAAATCATGCCAAGTATGTTCTCTGACCGTAACAAAAGTAGACCAGGAATCAATAAGACAAACGTGATAGGAGAATCCCTGAACACTTATAAATTGAACAACAGACTTCTAAATTAATCCACGTATCAAAGAGAATATCTGAAGAGAAATTAGAAAATGTCAATATCCCTTATGAAATTAGATGCCAAAACCCTCAAAAAATTTTGCAAATTCAATCAAGTAGTTTATAAAACGTTAATACACATTCAGTCATTAAAAGCTACAATGTCGGGCGCACTGGCTCATGCCTATAATCCTAGCATTTTGGGAGGCTGAGGAAGGTGGATCACTTGAGGCCAGGAGTTCGAGACCAGCCTGGCCAATATGGCGTGACCCCCATCTCTACTGAAAATACAAAAATTATCTGGGCGTGGTAGCACACGCCTGTAGTCTCAGCTACTCAGGAGACTGAGGCTTGAGAATCACTTGAAACCAGTAGGTGGAGATTGCAGTGAGCCAAGATCACGCCACTGCACTCCAGCCTGAGCGACAGAGCAGGACTCTGTTTCAAAAAACAAAACAAAACAATAAGAAAAAAATGCTAGTAGGCAAATTCATAAAGACAAAAAGTAGAGTTAGGGTTACCAGGGGCTTGTGGAGTGGGGAGTGGGGAGTAATTGTTTAATAGGCGCAGAGTTTCTATTTGAGATGATCAAAAGTTTTGGAAATGGATAGTGATGATGGTTACACACCATTGTGAGCGAACTTATCAAAGGGTTACATACCATATAAGTCCATTCATATGGTATATAGTGTGGACAAGTAATCAGTGGTAAGGGGGTGAGTGGAAGGTATAACCATAAAGGAATCATAATATGAATGACTTTTTAGAATGTTGGAATTGTTATGTATCCTTACTGTGGTAGTGGTTACATGAATCTGGACGTACGTGTCAAATTTTTTCTACAAGAAATTTGTAGAACTGGCCGGGCATGTTGGTTCACGCCTGTCATTCCAGAATTTTGGGAGGCCAAGGCGGGTGGATCACCTGAGCTCAGGAGTTTGAGACCAGTCTGGCTAATATGGTGAAACTCCGTCTCTGCTAAAAATACAAAAATTAGCCAGGCATGATGGTGCGTGCCTATACTCCCAGTTACTCAGGAGGCTGAGGCAGGAGAATCGCTTGAACCTGGGAGGCAGAGGTTGCAGTGAGCTGAGATTGAACCACTGTACTCCAGCCTGGGCGACACAGCGAGACTCCATCTCAAAAAAAAAAAAAAAAAAAAATACTTGTAGAACTATGCACCCCCTAAATGGGCAACTTTTCTATATGATTATATACTGAAAATACCTATATCCATTCTCTCTATTTCAAAAAAAGGTAATCACCACTTTGAGCACCTGTTTCCTTACCACCTGGTTCCTCCTTTTCCATAGGCAGGTGGCTTTTGGTCTGTACCACTTTTTCAAAAGTGAGCTTTTAGAGGAGGAGGCAGAGCAGATGTCTGAAAAGAACCCTGCAGCAAGCATCACCCCAATCCTCTGCCCTGCAGGAACACCAAATGGAACAACTATCTGCACAAGAAAGCACCTTCATAAGACATAAAGATCAAATGAGTGATCACAGTACCTGGTTTTTAACATCATATCAAGGAAAGAGGCACTGAAGAGGGAAGGAAAGACAGTCTTGAACAGCTGATGCCACCTTTCCCCCATCTCCCCAGTAGCAGCAGCAGCCTCATGACGAGAGAGAATCTGTGTGATCTGGGGAGGGATTGTGAGACTTTGCCTTGGAACTCAGTGCTTCCCTGTAACACCGGAAAGCAACACAGGGCAACATTCAGCAGGTACCCTTGGAGGCAGCATTTAGACCAGCCCTAGCCAGAAGGGAATTATCCGTCCTAGCTGTCAGAACCTGAACTCCAGCAACCCTTGTCACTGTGGGCCAAAGTGCCCTCCTGTCCTAGGGCGCTAAACTTAGAAGGCAGTCCAGGCCACAAGGACTGCAATTTCTTAGCAACTCCGGTACTGTGCTTTGTTGGGCTCAGAGCCAGTGAACTTGGGGTGCACATGACATAATGAGACATCAGATGGGGTGGCTGAGGGCCCAGCACCCCAGGTAGTACAGCTGGGGTAGTGTAGCTGTGGGAGAGACTCTTTTTTTCTTTTTTCTTTTTTCTTTTTCTTTTTTTTTTTTTTTTTGAGACAGGCTCTTGGTCTGTCACCCAAACTGGAATGCAGTGATGCAGTCATGGCTCACTGCAGCCTTGACCTCCCAGGCTCAAGTGATCTTCTCACATCAGCCTCCCAAGGAGCTGGGACTACAGACATGCCCCACAATGCCTGGCTAATTTGTTTTTCTCTGTAGAGACAGGGGTCTCACTATGTTGCCCAGGCTGCTCTCAAACTCCCGGGCTAAAGCAGTCCTCCAGCCTTGATGGCCCAAAGTGCTGGGATTACAGGTATGGGCCACCATAGCTGGCCAAGACTTTTTTCTTCTGCTTGAAGAGAGGAGAGGAGACAGTAAAGAGGACTCTATCTTGCAACTTGGATACCAGCTCAGCCACAGTAGAAGAGGGCACCAGGCAGAGTCCCGAGGCCCCCATTTAGGCCCTAGCTCCCAGATGACATTTCTGAACACACCCTGGGCTGGAACGGAACCCACCACCTTGAAGGGAAAAACCCAGTCCTGGCAGAATTCATCACCTGCTGACTAAAGAGGGCCTGGGCCTTGAATACACATCAGTGGTTGCCAGGCCCTACCCACTGTGGGCCTTGGGAGAGACCCAGTGCCGTGCTGGCCTCAGGTGTGACCCAGTGCATTCCCAGCTGCAATGGCCATGGGGAGAGGCTCCCTCTGCTTGACGAAAAGAGAGGGAAGAGTAAAGGGGACTTCATCTTGTAGCTTGGATATCAGCTTGGTCACAGTGAGACAGAGCACCAGGTGGGCTCCTGGGGTCCCTGATTCCAGGCCTTGGCTCCTGTATGGCATTTTTGGACTTGCTCTAGGTGAGAAGGAGCCCTTTGTCCTCACAGAAGAGAGCCAGCCTGGCAGCAATCACCAGAAGCTGAAGAACTCTTGTGGCTTGAGTGAGCACTGGCAGTAGCCAAGTCATACTCACTGTGGGCCTGGGGTGGTGGCGGCCAGAGGGAGAGGTTCCTTCTGTTTGAGGAAAGGAGAGAGAAGAGTGGAAGGACTTTGTCTTGTGACATGAATGCCAGCTCAGCAGCGGAATAGAGCACCAGATAGATTCCTAAGTTTTCCAACCCCAAGCCCTGACTCCCGGATGGGATGACATCTCTGGACATACTTGGAAACAGGGGGAATGCGCTTCCCTGAAAGGAAGACAGTAAGCCTGGCTGGATTCACAATCTCCTGACAGTAGAGCCTGTGGGCTGTGAGGAAACAACAACGGTAACCAGGCAGCGGTTGCCACAGGCCTTGGGTGAGACCCAGTGTTGTGCTAGCTTTAGGTCTGACCCAGTGCAGTTCCAGTGGTCATGGCCACAGGGGTTCATATGTCACCCTTCCCCAAGGTCTAGTCAGCTCAGCATGCAGAGAGAGAGAGACTTTGTTTAGGGGAAGGCAAGGAAAGAGAACAAGAGTCTCTGCCAGGTAATCTAGGGAATTCTCCCAGATCTTACCCAAGACCACTGGGGTAGTACCTCTACAAGTCGACAAGAGTCACAGCATCATTGGGCTTGGGGTGCACCCTAATGCAGATACAGCTGCAGTCATCAAAATCTTAGATCACAACACTCAATTCCCTTTGAATACTTGGAAAGCCTTCTCAAGAAAGACAGAAACAAATAAGCCAGACTGCAAAAATTGTCATAAATATCTAACCAGGCCGGGCATGGTGGCTCATGCCTATAATCCCAGGATTTTGTGAGGCCAAGGTGGGTGGACTGCTTGAGCTCAGGAGTTCAAGACCAGACTGGGCAACAAGTGAAACCCCATCTCTACCAAAAATGCAAAAATTAGCCGGGTGTGGTGGCACATGCGTGTGGTCCTAGCTGCTTGGGAGGCTCAGGTGGGTGGACTGCTGGAGGCCAGAAAGTCAAGGGTGCATTGAGCTGCAATCTCATCACTGCACTCCAGCCTAGGTGACAGAGTGAGACCCTGTCTCAGAAAAAAAAAAATTAATTAATTAAAAAATAATTTTAAAATGAGTATCTAAACTTTCAATGCTCAAATACTAATGATCATCCACAAACGTTAAGACCATCCAGGAAAATGTGACCTTACTAAACTAACTAAATAAGGCACCAGTGGCCAATCCCAGACTGACAGAGATATGTGATCTTTCAGACACAGAATTCAAAACAGCTGTTTTGAGGAAGCTCAGTGAAATTCTAGAAATTCCAGAGAAGGAATTCAGAATCCTATCAGATGAGTTTAACAGAGAGATTGAAATAAAGAGAATCAAGCAGAAATTCTGGAGCTGAAAAATTTAATTGACATCCCAAAGAATGCATCAGAGTTTCTCAACAGCAGAAATGATCAAGTAGAAGAAAGAATTAGTGAGTTTGAAGACAAGCTATTTGAAAATACACAATCAGAAGAGACAAAAGAAAAAAGAAAAAAAATGGTGAAGCATGCCCACAAGATTTAGAAAATAGCCTCAAACAGGCAAACCTAAAAGTTAGAGGCCTTAAAGAGGAGATAAAAAGAGAGATCATGGTAGAAAGTATACTCAAAGGGATAATAACAGATACTTTTCTTTTTCTTTTTTTTTTTTTGAGATGGAGTTTCACTCTTGTCGCCTAGGCTGGAGTGCAATGGCGTAATCTCCGCTCACCACAACCTCTGTGTCCTGGGTTCAAGCGATTCTCCTTCCTCAGCCTCCCAAGTAGCTTGGATTACAGGCATGCGCCACCTTGCTGGGCTAATTTTGTATTTTTAGCAGAGATGGGGTTTCTCCATGTTGGTCAGGCTGGTCTCAAACTCCTGACCTCAGGTGATCCACCTGCCTCAGCTTCCTAAAGTGCTGGGATTACAAATGTGAGCCACCACACCCAGCCAATAACAGAGAACTTTCTTAACCTAGAGAAAAATATCAATATTCAAGTACAAGAAGGTTATAGAACACCAAGTAGATTTAACCCAAGTAAGACTGCCTCAAAACATTTAATAATTAAACTCCTAAAGGTCAAGGATAAAGAAGAAATACTAAATATGGCAAGAAGGCTGGGCGCAGGTGGCTCAAGCCTGTAATCCCAGCACTTTGGGAGGCCGAGACGGGTGGATCACAAGGTCAGGAGATCGAGACCATCCTGGCTAACACGGTGAAACCCTGTCTCTACTAAAAAATACAAAAAACTAGCCGGGCGAGGTGGCGGGCGCCTGTAGTCCCAGCTACTCGGGAGGCTGAGGCAGGAGAATGGCGTGAACCCGGGAGGCGGAGCTTGCAGTGAGCTGAGATCCGGCCACTGCACTCCAGTCTGGGCAACAGAGCGAGACTCCGTCTCAAAAAAAAAAAAAAAAAAAAAAAATGGCAAGAAAAAAGAAACAAATAACATGCAAAGGAGCTCCAATACATCTGGCATCAGACTTCTCAGTGGAAACCTTGCAGGCCAGGAGACAGTGACATGACATATTTAAAGAGCTGAAAAACAACAACAACAGCAACAACTACCGCAACAAACCCAACTGCTTTCCTAGAATAGTATATCCAGTGAAAAAATCCTTCAAACACGAAGGAGAAATAAAGACTTTCCCAGACAAATAAAAGCTGAGGAACTTCATCAACAATAGACCTGTCCTACAAGAAATGCTAAAGGGAGGTCTTCATTCTGAAAGAAAAGACAATAAGCAATAAGAAATCATCTGAAGGTGGCCGGGCGCGGTGGCTCAAGCCTGTAATCCCAGCACTTTGGGAGGCCGAGACGGGCGGATCATGAGGTCAGGAGATCGAGACCATCCTGGCTAACACGGTGAAACCCCGTCTCTACTAAAAAATACAAAAAACTAGCCGGGCGACGAGGCGGGCGCCTGTAGTCCCAGCTACTCGGGAGGCTGAGACAGGAGAATGGCGTGAACCCGGGAGGCGGAGCTTGCAGTGAGCTGAGAGCTGGCCACTGCACTCCAGCCTGGGCGGCAGAGCAAGACTCCGTCTCAAAAAAAAAAAAAAAAAAAAAAAAAAAAAAAAAAGAAATCATCTGAAGGTTAAAAAAAACCCTCATTGGTAATAGTAAGTACACACATAAACATAGAATATGATAACACTGTAATTGTGGTGTGTAAACTATTCATACCTTGAGTAGAAAGACTAAAAGATGAACCTATCAAAAAATAACAACCGTTTTTCCAGACATAGACAATATAATAAGATATAAAAAGAAAAAAACAAAACGTTAAAAAGTAGAGAGGTGAAGGTAAAATGTAGAGTTTTTATTAGTTTTCTCTTTGCTTATTTGTTTTTACAGTGTTATGTTTTCATCAGTTTAAAATAATAAATTATAAGATGATATTTACAAGCCTTGTGGTAACTTCAAATTAAAAAAAAAAAAACTAAAACAGATACACAAAAAATAAAAAGCAAGAAATTAAAACATTCCACCAGAGAAAATCACCTTCACAAGAAGGAAGGAAGGAAGGAAGGAAGGAAGGAAGGAAGGAAGGAAGGGAAAGGAATTACAAAACCACCAGGAAACAAGTATCACCACTGAAGTAGTTAAGTGCTTACTTTTCAATAATAATATTTAATGTAAATGGACTAAACTCTCCAATCAAAAGACAGAGTGGCAGAATAGATTAAAAAAAAAAAAAGACCCAACAACCTGTTGCCTACAAGAAACACACTTCACCTATAAAGACACATATAGATTGAAAATAGGGAAAGGATATTTCATGCAAATGGAAGCCAAAAAAGAACCAGAGTAACTATACTACATCATACCAAATAGATTTCAAGACAAAAACTATAAAAAATACAAAGAAGTTCATTATATAATGACAAAGGGTCTATTCATCAAGAGACTGTAACAATTACAAATATATATGCATCCAATACTAGAGCACCCAGATATATAAAGCAAGTATTATCAGAGCTTAAGAGGGAGATAGCCCTCAATACAATAATAGCTAGAGACTTCAAGACTCCACTTTTAGCATTGGATAGATCATCAAGACAGAAAATCAACAACGAAAAAATCAGACTTAATCTGCACTACAGACCAAATGGACCTAATAGATATTTACAGAGCATTTCATGCAATAGCTGCAGAATACACATTCTTCTCCTAAGTAAATGGATCATTCTCAAGGAGAGAACATATGTTAGGCCAAAAAAAACAAGTCTTTTTTTTTTTTTTTTTTGAGACGGAGTCTCGCTCTGTTGCCCAGGCTGGAGTGCAGTGGCCGGATCTCAGCTCACCGCAAGCTCTGCCTCCCGGGTTCACGCCCTTCTCCCACCTCAGCCCCCCAAGTAGCAGGGACTACAGGCGCCCGCCACCGCACCCGGCTAGTTTTTTGTATTTTTTAGTAGAGACGGGGATTCACCGTGTTAGCCAGGATGGTCTCGATCTCCTGACCTCGTGATCCACCCGTCTCGGCCTCCCAGAGTGCTGGGATTACAGGCTTGAGCCACCGCGCCCGGCCAAAAAAAAAAAACAAGTCTTTAAAAAGTGAAAAAAAGCCAGGTGCAGTGGCTCACGCCTGTAATCCCAGCACTTTGGGAGGCCAAGGCAGGTGGATCACGAGGTCAGGAGATGGAGACCATCCTGGCTAACATGGTGAAACCCTGTCTCTACTAAAAATACAAAAAATTAGCCGGGTGAGGTGGTGGGTGCCTGTAGTTCCAGCTACTCAGGAGGCTGAAGCAGGAGAATGGCGTGAACCTGGGAGGCGGAGCTTGCAGTGAGCCGAGATGTGCCACTGCACTCCAGCCTGGGCAACAGAGCAAGACTCTGTCTCAAAATGAAAAAAAAAAAAAAAGTGAAAAAAATGGAAATCTATTTAGTATCTTCTCTCACCACAATGGAATTAAACTAGAAATAAAAAATAAGATGAACTTTAGAAACTATGCAAACACATGGAAATTAAATACTATGCTTCTGAATGACCAGTGGGTCAATGAAGAAATTAAGATAGAAATTTAAATATTTCTTGAAAGAAATGAAAATGAAAACACAACATACCAAAACTTACATAATACAGCAAAAGCAATAGTAAGAGAAAAATTTATAGCAATAAACACCTACATCGATAAAGTAGAAAAACTTTAAATAAACAACCTAAGATGCATCTTAAGGAACTGAAAAGCAAGATAAAAACAAACCCACAGTTACTAGAAGGAAAGAAACAATAAAGATCAGAGTCAAAACAAATAAAATGGAAATGAAAAAACAACACAAAATATCAATGAAATGAAAACTTGTTTTTTGAAAAGATAAACAAAATTGGCAAACCTTTAGCCAGACTTACTAAGAGAGAAGACCCAAATGAATAAAATCAGAGATGAAAAATGAGACATGACAACTGACAATACAGAAATTCAAAGGATCATTAGAGACTACTTTGAGCAACTATATGCCAATAAATTTGAAAATTTAGAAGAAATGGAGAAATTCCTAGACACATACAACCTACCAAGATTGAATCATGAAGAAATCCAAAACCTGAATAGATTGGTAACAGGTAATGCGATCAAAGCCACAATAAAAAGTCTCCCCGCAAAGGAAGGCCTGGGACCCAATGGCTTCACCCTTGAATTTTACCAAACATTCAAAAAAGAACTAATACCAATCTGACTCAAACTATTCAAAAATATAGAGGAGAAGGGAATACTTCTAAATTCATTCTACAAAGCCAGTATTACCCTGATACCAAAACCAGAGGCACATCCAAAAAATGAAAGAAAGAAAGAAAAAGAAAGAAAGGAAGGGAGGGGAGGGGAGGGGAGGGGAGGGGAGGGGAGGGAAGGGAAGGGAAGGGAAGGGAAGGGAAGGGAAGGGAAAGGAAGGGGAAGCTACAGGCCAATATTCTTGATAAATGTTGAAGCAAAAATCCTCAACAACATACTAGTAAGCCAAATTCAAGAACACATTAAAAAAGATCATTTATCATGACCAAGTGGGATTTATCCCAGGGATACAAGAATAGCTCAGCATATGCAAAGCAATCAATGTAATACATCATATCAACAAAACGAAGGACAGAAACGATATGACTACTTCACTAGATGCTGAAAAAAACATTTGATAATATTCAACATCTTGGTCAGGCACAGTGAGTGTCTCATGCCTGTAATCCCAGCACGTTGGGGGGCCAAGGCGAGAGAATCAGTTGAAGCCAATAGTTTGAAACCAGTCTGGCCAATATAGCAAGACTCCACCTCCACTAAAAATAAAAAATTAACCAAGTGTGGTGGCGTGTCCCTGTGGTCCCAGCTACTCAGGAGGCTGAGATGGGAAAATCAATGTATTTTGTGATTAAAAAAAAAAAAAAACAAAAAACTCTCAAGAAACTGCATAGAAGGAACATACTTCAACATAATAAAAACCATATATGACAGATCCACAGCCAGTATCATACTCAATGGGGAAAACCTGAAAGCCTTTCCTCTAAGACCCGGAACAAGAGAAGGATGCCCACTTTCACCGCTGTTATTCAGCATAGTACTGGAAGTCCTAGCTAGAGAAAAAGAAATCAGAGAAGAGAAAGAAATCAGAGAAGAGAAAGAAATCAGAGAAGAGAAAGAAACAAAGGGCATTCAAATTGAAAAGAAAGAAGTTAAATTATTCTTGTTTGCAGATGATATAATCTTATATTTGAAAAATCTAATGACCTGCTCCCCCCAAAAAACTATTAGAACTGGGCCGGGCGCGGTGGCTCAAGCCTGTAATCCCAGCACTTTGGGAGGCCGAGACGGGCGGATCACGAGGTCAGGAGATCAAGACCATCCTGGCTAACATGGTGAAACCCCGTCTCTACTAAAAATACAAAAATCTAGCCGGGCGACCTGGCGGGCGCCTGTAGTCCCAGCTACTCAGGAGGCTGAGGCAGGAGAATGGCGTGAACCCAGGAGGCGGAGCTTGCAGTGAGCTGAGATCCGGCCACTGCACTCCAGCCTGGGCGACAGAGCGAGACTCCGTCTCAAAAAAAAAAAAAAAAAAAAAAAAAAAAAAAAAAAAAAAAAAAAAAAAAACTATTAGAACTGAAAAACAAATTCAGTAAAATTGGATGATAAAAAATAAACATACAAACATCAGTAGCATTTCTATATGCCAACAGCAAAAATCTGAAAAATCAAGAAAGTAATCTTATTTACAATAGCTGCAAATAAAATAAAATACCTAGGAATTAACCAAAAAGGTGAAAGACCTCTAATAACGAAAACAATAAAATACTGATGAAAGAAATTGAAGAGGACACCAATAAATGGAAGAATATTCCATATTCATGGATTGGAAGACTCAATATTTTTAAAATGTCCATACTACCCAAAGCAATCTACAGATTCAACACAATCCCTATTAGATACCAATGACATTCTTCACAGACATAGAAAAAATAATCCTAAAATGTATATGAAGCCACAGAAGACCCAGAATAGCCAAAGCCATGATGAGCAAAAAGAACAAAACTGGAGGAATCACATTACCTGACTTCAAATTATACTACAGAGCTATAGTAATTGAACAGCATGGTACTGGCAAAAAACAGATGCATAGACCACTAGGACAGAATAGAGAACCCAGAAACAAATCCACACAGTACAGTGGACTCGTCATAACAATGTTATCAAGAACATACACTGGGGAAAGGACAGTCTCTTCAATAAATGATGGTGGGAAAACTGGATATCCATATGCAAAAGAATGAAACTAGACTTCTCACTCACCATATACAAAAATCAAATCGAAATGGATTAAACACTTAAAACTAAGACCTCAAACTATGAAACTACTACAAGAAAATATTGGGCGAAGTCTTCAGGACATTGGTCCGGGCAAAGATTTCCTGAGTAATACCTCAAAAGCACAGGCAAGCAAAGCAAAAACGGATAAATGGTATCACATTAAGTTAAAAAGCTCCTGCACCCCAAGGGAAAACATCAACAAAGTGAAGGGACAACCCACAGAAAGGGAGAAATTATCTGCAAACTATCTATCTGACAAGGCATTAATAACCAAAACATAGGGAGGTGCCGCAGCTCATGCCTGTAATCCCAGCACTTTGGGAGGCTGAGGTGGGCAGATCACCTGAGGTCAGGAGTTGGAGACCAGCCTGGTCACCATGGTGAAACTCCGTCTCTACTAAAAATACAAAAATTAGCCAGGCATGGTGGTGCATGCCTGCTATCACCCAGGCTGGGGTGCAGTGGCGTGATCTAAGCTCACTGCAACCTCTGCCTCCCCGGTTCATGCGATTTTCCTGCCTCACCCTCCTGAGTAGCTGAGATTATAGGCAAACGCCACCATGCCCAGCTAATTTTTGTATTTTCAGTAGAGACAGGGTTTCATCATGTTGGTCAGGCTGGTCTTGAACTCCTGACCTCAGGTGATTGGCCTGCCTCAGTCTCCCAAAGTGCTGGGATTACAGGCATGAGCCACCATGTCTGGCCTATTCATGAATGTTTTAAAGGCCACCTAGAATGGTGAATCTTTTCCAGATTTACTTTGATCAGATCCATCAGAGGAATCACCACCTATGGCAGCTGTAACATTACTAAAGGCATTTTTTTAAAAAAAATTTAAGGTGGACAGGAAGTAGGATTTATTGGTGAGTATTAAGAGGGGGCAGCACAGTGGAAGCCCTCATGAGTGCAGGTCCTGCCTCTTGCCCAGAGGACCATGACTAGGGATGTACTTGACCCACCATCCATCTGGGATGAGCCGCTTCTCAGCCACCATGTCTTCAAATTCATCCGCATTGAACTTGATGAAGCTCTCACTTCTTTGAGATGTAGATCTTCTGTCCGCCAGGGAACTTGAACTTGGCCCAGTGTAGGGCCTCAATCGCATGCTCCTTGTTCTGCAGCTTGGTGCGGATGGACGTGATAACTTGGCCAATGTGAACCCTGGCCACAGTGCCCTGGGGCTTTCCGAAGGCACTTCGCATACCTGTTGGGAGCCTGTCAGCCCCAGCACAGGACAACATCTTGTTGATGCGGATGACGTGGAAGGGGTGGAGCTGCACTCAGATATGAAAGCCGTCTTTGCCACAACTTTCTACCATGTACTTATTGGCACAAATTCAGGGCAGCCTCCAGGTCTTCAGAGGAGAGCTGCCCATATTCACCTGACACCATGTGGTCACAGAGTGGAAACTCATCCACTTTTGCCTTCTTCCGCCCCAGGTCAAAGATGAGAATGTTGGTATCAGGGACACCTCGGCAGAAGCGAAGCTTTGGGTACGGCTTCTTCTTACAATACCGGTAACAACGGACGGGGCGGTGGCCCATGGTGACACCAGGATCTTTAGTGGCGCGCTTAAGAGAAAGAGCAATGCATTTCTTAAATAATAAAACTTAAACCGGAGGTCAGGAGTTTGAGACCAGCCTGGCCAAACATGGTGAAACCCCATCTCTAGTAAAAAAAAAGACAAAAATTAGCTGGGCATGGTGGCCAGCGCCTGTAATCCCAGCTACTCGGGAGGCTGAGGCAGGAGAATCGCTTGAACCTGGGAGGCAGAGGTTGCAGTGAGCCAAAAGTGTGCCACTGGCCTCCAGCTGGTTGACAAGAGCAAAACTCCATCTCAAAAAAAAAAAAAAAGCTTAAAAGTCAAGATTACTCCTTGATCCATGGGCTGCAGAGTGGACATAGTGTTAGCTGGCAGGTAAACATTAATCGACTTGTACATCTCCGTCAGAGCTCTTGAGTAACTGGGTGCATTGTCAATGAGCAGCAGAATTTGAATCATTTTTCTGGAAAAATGGCCTAGCTTTTGGCTTATCTTGGCTTCTGATATGCCTTCCTCACTAAGCTTAATCATTTCTAGCTTTGATTTAAAGTGAGCGACATGCAACTCTTCCTTTCATGTGAACACACAGAAGGCCTTGTAGGGTTATTAAGGGCCCTGATTTCAGTATTGTTGTGTCTAGGTGAACAGGGAGCTCCGAAGAGAGGGAGAGAGACTGGGAATGGCGGGTCAGTGAAACAGTCAGATGGAACACACACATTCATCAGTTAAGTTTGCTGTCTTGTATGAGCATGGCTTGTGTTACCCCAAAACAATTACAGTAAGTAACATCAAAGACCACTGATCACAGATCAACATAACACATATAATAATGAAAAAATTTGAAATATTGTGAGAATTACCAAAA
Source organism: Rhinopithecus roxellana (assembly GCF_007565055.1). NCBI lineage: Eukaryota > Metazoa > Chordata > Mammalia > Primates > Cercopithecidae > Rhinopithecus > Rhinopithecus roxellana. The sequence continues at coordinate 106,819,375 of NC_044565.1, forward strand.
TGTGATGCAGAGACATGAGGTGAGTACATGCTGTTGGAAAAATGGTGCTGAGGCCAGTGCGGTGGCTCATGCCTGTAATCCCAGCACTTTGGGAGGCTGAGGCGGGCAGATCATTTGAGGTCAGGAGTTGGAGACCAGCCTGGCCAACATGGTGAAACCCCATTTCTACTAAAAATACAAAAAAATTTAGCTAGGTGTGGTGGCACACACCTGTAATCCCAGCTACGAGGGAAGCTGAGGCAGGAGAATCACTTGGACCTGGGAGATGGAGTGTTCCCCGACCAAACTGAGGGTCGGGCTGCTGTTTCTCATGGCCCAATAACGAGATGCAGAGGAACTGGGGAGAAAGAGAGTTTTTATTTCTGCAACCAGTTACATGGAGAAGGCCTGGAAATTATTGCCAGATCAACTCAAAATTACAAAGTTTTCCAGAGCTTATATACCTTCTAAGTTATATGTCTACGTGTAAGTGCCCATTCATCTAAAGACGTAAGTGATTCACTTCTTTTAATCTATAACTAAGGTCTGAGTCCTGAACACCTTCCTCTGGAGCCTCAGTAAATTCACTTAATCTAATGGGTCTAGATGCTGGGGTGAATTTTATTTTATTTTTTTTTGAGATGGAGTCTGGCTCTGTTCTCCAGGCTGGAGTGCAGCGGCGCAATCTCGGCTCACTGCAAGCTCTGCCTGGGTGCGGGGTGATTACCTTTATCTTGTCTCCTGCTAAATCATGGAGGTTTGGGGAGTTCTTTTAGACCCCCAATAAACTTGTCTGTGGAGACCTGGGGAGTTTCTTCAGACCCACAATAAAACTGGTTTAATCCTAAATGGTTCCTGTTAAGAACTTCTTCGTTATGGGCTGAATGTGGCGGCTCATGCCTGTAATCCCAACACTTTGGGAAGCTGAGGTGGGTGGTTCACGAGGTGAAGAGATCGAGACCAGCCTGGCCAACATGGTGAAAGCCTGTCTCTACTAAAAATTTAAAAATTAGCCGGGCGTGGTGACGCACGCCTGTAATCCCAGCTACTCAGGAGGCTGAGACAGGAGAATTACTTGAACCTGGGAGGCAGAGGTTGCAGTGATCCAAGATCCCGCCACTGCACTCTACCTGGGTGACAGAGCAAGACTCCATCTCAAAAAAAATAAAAGAGAGAGAATTCCTTCATTATTTTCTCATGCTTTAAGGCCCAGGAAAGGCCCAGGCAAAAGTTTTGATGGTCTTTTGTTATATCCCAGCCTCTCTATAAGGGCACTGGCTTTTAATATTTAATGTAACCACTCAGTCATTACTGAAAGAGTTGTTATGGAAGCCTGCATTAGGGAGACCTGGCCTGCCACAGGAGGTTGCAGTGAGCTGAGATCGTGTCACTATACTCCAGCCCGGGTGGCAAAGTGAGACTCTCTCAAAAGAGAAAAATGATGCCGAAAGATTTGTTTGACATAGGGTGGGCACAAACTTTCAATTTGTAAAAAACATAGTGTCTGTGAAGTACAATAGAATGTAGTGCAATTACATGATGTATGCTTGGATAGCAAAACATCATGTTGTACCTGGTAAATATATACAATTTTTATTTGTGAATTATACCTCAATAAAGCTGGACAAATGAACTGTATTTGCAACATGGTGGGAACATATGACATTGGACATTAGTGCAAATGGAATTTTCAGTGCCTTGGTGAAAATGTTATACCACTGAACAACAAAAAAAATGTAGTGTAAAATGAAGTAAAATGTGAAAATCCCTAATTAATGCAGAAATAGGAACTGCTTGTCTAAAAGAGAAAAGTCTTTTGAGTTCCTCAAGAAGATTTTCTCTTTGGATGCTGGGCACGATGGATGCTGGGCACCTGTATCCGAGCACTTTGGGAGGCCAAGGCAGATGGATCACTGGAGGCCAGGAGTTCAAGACCAGCCTGTCCAACATGATGAAACCCCATCTCTACTAAGAATAGAACAATTAGCTGGGTGTGGTGGCACATACCTGTAATCCCAGCTACTCAGGAGGCTGAGGCACAAGAATTGCTTGAACCTGGAAGGCAGAGGTTACAGTGAGCCGAGATTGCGCCACTGCAGTCCAGCCTGGGCCACAGAGCAAAACACCATCTCAAGAAAAAAAAAAAAAAAAAAAAAAAAAAGGTGGTTCTCTCTTTGGGCACTCCTTTTCAATATATTCAACGTAAATGGATTAATGATACCATTTTTACAAGGTGAGTGTGTTTGGGCAAGTTGCTTCAGTGCTCTTTCCTTGTTTTTTTTTTTTTTTTTTTGGAGACAGGGTCTTTCTCTGTCACCTAAGCTGGAGTGCAGTGAGGTGAACATAGCTCACTGCAGCCTTCAACACCCAGCCTCAAGAGATCCTCCTGCTTCAGTCTCCCAGATAGCTGGGACTACTGGCATGCATCACCATGCCTGGCTAGTTTTTAATTTCTTTTTGTTTGTAAGCACAGGGTGTTGCTATGTTGCCTAGGCTGGTCTTGAACTACTGGGCTCAAGTGATCCTCCCACCTCAGCCTCCCGAAGTTTTGGATTACAGGCAAAAGCCATGATGCCTGGCGTCTTTTGGTTTCCTTATCTGTAAAAACTGAGGATAATAACAGTACCCGTACAAAGTTGTTAGAAGAATGAAATTAGTTAATACCAGTGAAGTGCTAAAAAAAAAGAGCTTTGGAACACAGCAAGTACTTGTTAGCTATGGCTATTGTTACCAACAGTTTTCAAGGCAAATTCGTGGTTTCACCTATCACCTGAGGTTTATTCTTTTTTTTTTTTTTTTTTTCTCGCTCTGTCGCTCAGGCTGGAGTGCAGTGGCACAATCTGGACTCACTGCAAGCTCTGCCTCCTGGGCTCATGCCATTCTCCTGCCTCAGCCTCTCGAGTAGCTGGGACTACAGGCACCCACCACCACGCCCAGACAATTTTTTGTATTTTTAGTGGAGACGGGGTTTCACCGTGTTAGCCAGGATGGTCTCGATCTCCTGACCTCGTGATCTGCCCGCCGCGGCTTTCCAAAGTGCTGGGATTACAGGCGTGAGCCACTGCGCCGGGCCGAGGTTTATGACTTCTAAGTCCATCAGATCTTCTCTTTTTGTTTTTATTTTTAAATTAATTAAATATTATTATTATTATTATTTTGAGACAGAGTCTGCTCTGTCACCCAGGCTGGAGTGCATTGGCACAATCTCAGCTCACTGCAACCTCCACCTCCCAGGTTCAAGCAATTCTGGTGCCTCAGCCATCCAAATAAGCTGGGATTACAGGCGTGCACCACCATACCCAGTTAATTTTTGCATTTTTAGTAGAGATGGGGTTTCACCATGTTGGCCAGGCTGGTCTTGAACTCCTGGTCTCAAGCAATCCGCCCATCTGGGCCTCCCAGCGTGCTGGGATTACAGGTGTGAGCCATCGCGCCTGGCCCCCTTTTCATTTTAGAGATAGGAATCTCATTCTCTTCCACGGGCTGGAGTGCAAAGGCTCATATGAACATAACTAATTGCAGTCTCCAACTCCTGGGCTGAAAGGATTTTTTCCCCCTCTGCCTTTGGAGTAGCTGGGCCTGAGAACTATGCCACGACTACTGGCTTCCATCAGGCTCTTTGTCCTACCATTTCATCTTCCTACTAGGCTATCCCCACATGGTTATATAAATGGTACCTCAAGTGAAGAAAATCAACTACCTAAAATAGGATTTTCCATTCCAAACTAGATTTTCTTTACATGCCATTTCTGTCAATGTGGGTCACACACATTGGTAAGCTCAGAATCATCTTTTACTTTTCTTTTATTCACATCCAATATGGTTGAAATAAAACAAAACAAAACGCTGTTTCTCTTGTTTTAGAAAGGCAATACTTGTTCATTATATAAAATTTAGAAAATATGGAAAAACAAAAAGGATAAAAAATTATCCACAACCAAAATAGCCCAAATTTCCAGTTAAAAATGTCAACGCATTTGATATTTGCCCACATAATTAAGACCGTAATATTTACACAAATACGATCTTTTAAAATCTAAAAGGTTCTCACTATTAAAAACGTTTTGTTAAATCTTGTTTTAAAAGTAAGAGTTTAACATCCAAATTCCCAAAATAGACATTTTTGAAGATTTGGAAAATACAGATGGTTCAAAATCTTGACATTATTACTGTTAAATTTTGGTATGCCCTGTTATTCTGCTAGTGAAATATATATAGATTTGGGGGATCATTCCTTTTCCTTTTCCTTTTTTTTTTTTTTTTTTCTGAGACAACGGTCTCACTCTGGTGCCCAGGATGGAATGCAGTGGCGCTATCATAGTTCATTGTAACCTGGAACTCCTGGACTCGAGGGATCCTCCCGCGTCGACCTCCCAAAGTGCTGGGGCTACGGGCTTGAGCCACTGTGTGGGGCGAATGGTTATTCCTATATACACGGTTGACCCTGGAATAACATGGGTTTGAACAGCCTGGGTCCACTTATAAGCCGACAGAAAATACAGTATTCGAGGGGCCGGCATATAGAGAGGTCCAACTTTTCCTCTGAGTTCCATTCTCAGCACTGACTGCGGGATTTGAAAATGCGCGGATTGTTTTTTTATTTTAAGAGGAAGTCTTCGGGGTCTCGCGCTGTACCCCAGGCTGGAGTGCAGTGGCGCGATCTCAGCTCACTGCAACTTCCGCCTCCCAGTTTCAGGCGATTCTCGTGCCTCAGCCTCCCGAGTAGCTGGAATTACAGGTGCCTACCTCCACGCCCAGGTAATTTTTTTTGTATTTTTAGTAAAAACGGGCTTTCGTCACGTTGACCAGGCTGGTCTCGAACTCCTGACCTCAGGTGATCCGCCTGCCTCAACCTCCCAAAGTGCTGGGATTACAGGAGTGAGCCACCGCGCCCGGCGGGATGCATGGAGTTTGGCATAAGCCGGTGGTTCTGGAACCAATCCCCCGCCAAGGGATGACTGTTTAAAAAATTGTAATTGTCCAAAAGTTAATATTTGTGGCCTACTTTTTCATTATGCAGTTCTAAATTTCTTTTTTTTTTTTTTAAATTCATACGGAGTCTCGCTCTGTCGCCCAGGTGGAAGGCAGTGGCGCAATCTCTGCTCACTGCAACCTCCGCCTCCCAGGTTCAAGCGATTCTCCTGCCTCAGCCTCCCGAGTAGCTGGGACTACAGGCGCCCGCCACCACGCCCCGCTGTTTTTTGTTTTTTTGGTTTTTTTTTTTTTTGTATTTTTAGTAGAGATGGGGTTTCACTGTGTGAACCAGGATGGTCTCGATTTCCTGACCTCATGATCTGGCCACTTGGTCTCCCAAAGTGCTGGGATTACAGGCGTGAGCCACCATGCCCGGCACTCATTTCTTTTAATAGATATGAATTTTAAAATGTATACTTTAGTATTCACACATGTCCGATGCAACGTATTTAACCAGTCATCTCCAGAAACGTTGTTCCAATTTACACGCTCACCAACTTGGCCTGGGAGATTTTTTCTTCCAATGCATGGCGCACTTATAATTTAGAACAAGGGACCAAAACGCTTAAGAGCCCATCACGCAAATTGTTATCTGCTAGAAATCTACGCCTACGCAGTGAGCGCTGGCGGCCGAAATATCATCCGGGATTCCCAAGACACTGCTCAGAGCCGAGGGAGCTACCAAGAGCCCAGTTGTGTGCAGCTCTAGCGCCGACGTCGCCAACGTGGCGCACAGTGTGACGCAGTACGCAAGTTCGTCAGAATGGTCCTCCGCCGGCGACGCCGCTGCGTCACTGGTTTGCAGGCGCTTTCCTCTTGGAAGTAGCGACTGCTGCGGGGCTGAGCGCTGGTCTCTCGCGCCTCGGGAGCCAGGTTGGCGGCGCGATGAGGCGCAGTAAGGCCGACGTGGAGCGGTACATCGCCTCGGTGCAGGGCTCCGCGCCGTCGCCTCGAGAGGTGAGTGGGTCTCGAAGAGACCGACGGCCTCGACCTGGCCGGGCGGCGGCCTCGCGAGGCTCGGGCGTCATGGCTCCCGACGGGCGCTGCTCCCTGGCGCGCACTGTTGAGGCGCCGGCCGGCTGGCGTGGTCCTGTGGGCGGCGTGGCGCTCGCAAGCGCAGGGAGAGCCCTGGGGGGACCGCTGTGGGCGGGAGACCGTTGGCGCCGGGGCTTCCTCTTTCTCCCGGCCTGTTCCCGACGGTCCTCACTCGTGGGCCCGCCCTGGCCCGGGCTTTCTGGCCGGTGGCGCGCCGCGTAGTACCCGCGCGGCCTAGTTCTCGGGGGGCTTGGGCACCCGGGTGCTATATCGGCGGGATTCTTCCCATCCCCCGGACATTTACTTTACATGTTGCGGCGGAGGTCGTACCTCCTTGGCCAGGGGAAACCCAGTAGGGACTGACGCAGCTCCGGGGTGCGCTTTGGCGGCTTTGACGAGTGACAACGTAGGGATCTCAGCGCGAACATTTGCAACGGCCCGACGGCGCAAATGACACGCGAAGTCCCCTTGTTTTGAGTATGAGGTGTTTGTCGCTGTCCCTTTGTAAGGGTCCAGCTCCACTCCTCATACTCACCTCCCCCACCCCCAGAACACTTTGGTAGCTGCTTTTGCTTTTTAAAAAAATTATGAATTTTTTACAAATCGTTAGCATGGCTTAGAATTTTTAACCTTTTCCGCAAATGTTCTTAGGGTATTTTTCCTCTTTATAGGTAAATAATGTGATCTATTTTGGATTCAATAAGACTTTAGTAATTGAATCGAAAGAGTGACGGAAGAAGCTATTAAAGGTGGATGTGCACAGAATGTTGAGTCAGTTTGCTTTGGCATGAATAATCAGCGCTGTCGTTTATAAGCTGGGTATTTGGGGCCAGTTACACTTTTCATCCATAGGTGGAGTTGTAACATTGATAGAATTCGATAGGATCCATTTTAAACATTTAGGGTTGTGCTTGACACATAACACAATGTTAGCTACAAGTCACTGTTTTAATTGTTGATGTTAAAAGAATATTGGCTGGGGCGCGGTGGCTCACGCCTGTAATCACACCACTTTGGGAGTCCAAGGAGGGCGGATTGCCTGAGGTCAGGAGTTCGAGACCAACCTGGCTAACATGTTGAAACCCCGTCTCTACTAAAATTACAAAAAAAAAAAAAAAAAAGCCGGGCGTGGTGGCGCACGCTAGTAGTCCCAGGTACTCCGAAGGCTGAGGCAGGAGAGTCGCTTAAACCTGGGAGGCGGAGGTTCCAATGAGCCGATATCGGACTGCTCTCCAGCCTGGGGGACAGAGGGAGACTCCATCAAAAATAAAAATTAAAAACAAACAAGCCAAAACAACAAACGGAAACTCACGGATGACCATGATTGTGTCTTTTATCATAACTAAGCGTAGGTTATCTTATATTGTGCTTCCAGCAGCCCTATGGCTATTGAGACCTGTAAAGATTAAAGATACTTGTTCAGGGTCAAATAGGTAGTGCAGTAGAATTTTGGCAGGGGGTCTGATTTAGTTTCTCTTGGGAACAGTGGAGTAAGTTGCAGCCTATTCCTCCAGAGAGGAGGAATAGATACCTACTTGTACATTGTAATTTCAAACTGCTGGCGTAGTCATAAATATGAACGTGGTGATAGAGTCTAAAACTAGACCTTATTGAGGGTTCCAGTAACTCCTGAAAATAAAGACTTTACTTTTTATGTTTTTTTTTTGAGGTGGGGTCTCACTTACTCTGTCACCCAGCTGGATGCAATGGCGCTATCTCGACTCAACTGCAACTTCCGCCTTCCCAGCTCAAGCGATCCTCCCACCTCAGTCTCCCAAGTAGTTGGGACCACAGTTGCACCCACCACACCCGCTTATTTTTTTGTTTTGTTTTGTTTTGTATTTTTGGTAGAGACTGGGTTTAACCATGTTACCCAGGCTGTTCTCGAACTCCTGGGCTCAAGTGATTTCCCTGCCTCCCCCTCCCAAAGTGTTGGGATTCCAGGCGTGAGCCACCGCCATTATTTTATTTTTGAGACAAGGTCTCTTTTTATCTCCCAGGCTGGAGTGCTGTGGCGGGATCATGGCTCACTGTAGCGTTGACGTCCTGGGCTCAATCCATCCTCCCACCTTAGCCTCCTGGGTAGCTGAGACTACAGGCATGCCAGCTACAGGCATGCACCACCATGCCCGGCTAACTTTTTTCTTTAATGTAGAGACAGTGTCTTACTGTGCTACCCAGGCTGGTCTCCAACTCCTGGGCTTGAGTGATCCTCCCGCCTTGGCCCCAAGTGCTGAGATTACAGGTGTGAGCCACTCTGCTCAACCTGATTATTATTATTATTTTTAAACAAGCTTAAAAAAGCAAGCTTAGAGCCTTTCTGAGATTCTTAGGGGGGACCTTGGCTTCCAAAAGATTAAAAACCACTGGTCTAGACAGAAGTTACAATGTTCTTTCAACTACATAACTTTTCCATTAAATAAAGTGGAGTGGTGGCAAAATTTTGAGGATTCGTTATTATGACCATCTCTCTCTTTACACTTAAAGAGTATTTTTTTTCCCCAAATTGAAAGTCATTTACATTAGAATGGGGATTTCAGTGGAATATGGATTAGCTAGTGAGTAACTTTGGAACATGTGAAGCTGTTCTATAAAGTTAGGTTTGAGTGAAATGACAAAACAGTGTGCATTGGATAGAAGGTAAAGAATGGAGGGAGAAGAGGCAGTGTCTGTGAAGAATATAAAGAGGTTAGTATTCTCCCCCAGTTTGGCAGAGGCTGGCCATCTGTGAACTGACCATGCTTTCTAGAATCTCTGAGTTTTGGAGTGTGATGATGTGTCTGTGTATATTACCTTTCTAGTCTTCCATTGTGCTTTCATTTGTTAGTCTCCTCTTTGTTTTGCCATTTTTCTACTCCCTCACGTGCTTTTGCCCTTCTTAAAAATATTATTCACCTGTAATTCAAGCACTTTCGGAGGCCGAGAGACCAGCCTGACCAATATGGTGAAAATCCGTCTCTATTAAAAATACAAAAATTAGCCGGGTGTGGTGGCAGGCGCCTGTAGTCTCAGCTACTTGGGAGGCTGAGACAGGAGAATTGCTTGAACCCTGGAGGCAGACGTTGCGGTGAGCAGAGATTGCGCCACTGCACTCCAGCCTGTGTGACAGAGCAAGACTCTTGTCTCAAAAAAAAAAAAATATATATATATATATAATTCTTTCTCTAGTTTTTCTTTTTCCTTATGGCTTCTGTTTAGTTTTTCTAGGTTCTGTCAAGTTGGTTTCTTATTCTGCAGCTGATTCCTACTTCTCAAAGGCTACCTGACAGCTCTTATTTTTATTATTATTATTATTTTTAGAATAGGGTCTTGAGGTGTTGCCCAGGCTGGCATCAAATTTTTGGGCATAAGTGATCTTCCTACCTCTGTTTCCTGAGTACCTAGGACTACAGGCAGGCGCCTTTGATAGCTGTTAGTTTTTTCTGCCCTTTGCATGTATACTTCATACTTCTGAGTAATACACATATATACTTTTGTTATTTTTAATTCCCTTTCTCACATTTTAGACATTTTCTTTTTTTTCTTTTTTGGGGCAGAGTCTCGCTCTATCGCCCAGGCTGGAGTGTGGTGGCGGGATCTTGGCTCACTGCAAACTCTGCCTCCCGGGTTCACATGGTTCTCCTGCCTCAGCCTCCTGAGTAGCTGGGACTACAGGTACCCGCCACAATGCCCAGCTAATTTTTTTTGTATTTTCAGTAGAAACGGGGTGTCACCGTGTTAGCCAGGATGGTCTCGATCTCCTGACCTCGTAATCTGCCCACCTCAGCCTCCCAAAGGGCTGGAATTACAGGCGTGAGCCACCGCGCCCAGCCCCATTTTAGACATTTTCTTTTTTTTTTTTTTTTTTGAGACGGAGTCTCGCTCTTTTGCCCAGGCTGGAGTGCAGTGGCGGGATCTCCACTCACTGCAAGCTCCGCCCTCCGGGTTTACGCCATTCTCCTGCCTCAGCCTCCCGAGCAGCTGGGACTACAGGCGCCCGCCACCTCACCCGGCAAGTTTTTTGTATTTCTAGTAGAGACAGGGTTTCACCGTGTTCGCCAGGATGGTCTCGATCTCCTGACCTCGTGATCCGCCCGTCTCGGCCTCCCAAAGTGCTGGGATTACAGGCTTGAGCCACTGTGCCCGGCCCATTTTAGACATTTTCTACTGACTTTCTACTATGCTTCTCCCAAACTGTCTTCAGACACTTTGGTTTGCCTCTCATTCTTTCTTTCAGTACTGTTACTTGCAATTTTTGTTTAAATGAATATTTCACATTTATATAAATATCATAAGGTAAATATTTTTGCATTTGAATTGCCCTTGTTATGCAGTTTTGTTTTTCCTGGACTGAATAATTGCTTTATTTTTAGGTTTGTTTATGTTGTATTACTCCTTGTTTACTTAAACTCAGCAATTTAAACCCTCAAATGTGGTCAAACTGGTCACATAATCCCATCAATTTCATCTTAAAACATTGCTTGATTGATTGTCTTTCTACCTAGGATACCCTTACTAACAGACTCCTCCAACCCGGACTGGTTTTTCTTCCTCTTTACTACACAGCTGTGCTCTTGGGACTTCCCTTTATCATCAGCTTGAGAATTCCCTTCACCTCTTTTCTGAGTTAGACACTTTGTTTCTTGTATCTCATGTCCTCTTGATTTACTTTCTTTGTTTTGGTGTAGCATAGCCTCACTTGCTTTGAGGAAAACTGGATGAGAAGTTTTTGTTTTGTTTTGTTTTGTTTTGTTTTTGATACAGAGTCTTGCTCTGTTGCCCTGACTGGAGTGCAGTGGGGTCGTCTCGGCTCACTGCAGCCTCCTCCTCCCGGGTTCAAGGGATTCAAGGGAGAATGGCGTAAACCTGGGAGGCAGAGCTTGCAGTGAGCTGAGGTCCGGCCACTGTACTCCAGCCTGGGCGAGAGAGCGAGACTCTGTCTCAAAAAAAAAAAAAAAAAAAAAAAAAGAAACCCCGTCTCTACTAAAAATACAAAAAATTAGCCGGGTGCGGTGGCGGGCGCCTGTAGTCCCAGCTACACGGGAGGCTGAGGCAGGAGAATGGCGTGAACCCGGAGGGCGGAGCTTGCAGTGAGTGGAGATCCCGCCACTGCACTCCAGCCTGGGCCATAAAGCGAGAGTCTGTCTCCAAAAAAAAAAAGAAGTCCGATGAGATTCTTGTTCTTGGTAACTTAAAGGTTTTCTGGAAGTGTCCTTTCAATTGGGAAACTCATTTCTTTCAGTTCTGTAACATTTCTTGTATTATTTCTTTGACCATTTCTTACCTTTTTTTAATGATGTTTACCTGAAAGTTGGAGTTTCTCTAATTTTTCTCTTATTCTCCTCTTCTTTTTTTTTCTTTTTATTTTTTGAGACGGAGTCTCGCTCTGTTGCCCAGGCTGGAGTGCAGTGTGCAATCTCAGCTCACTGCAAGCTCCACCCCCCAGGTTCACGCCATTCTCCTGCCTCTGCCTCCCGAGTAGCTGGGACTACAGGCGCCCGCCACCGCACCCGGCTAATTTTTTTGTATTTTTAGTAGAGACGGGGTTTCACCGTGTTAGCCAGCATGGTCTCCATCTCCTGACCTCGTGATCTGCCCACCTCAGCCTCCCAAAGTGCTGGGATTAAGGCGTGAGCCACCGTGCCCGGCCCCCTCCTCTTTTTTTTCTGCCTTTTGAGAGATTTCTTTACCCTTATGTTCCAGGGGAAGTAGATTGGGGAACTCATGGTTCACTATCTAGACTTTTCATTGTCCTGTATAATCACTGCCTTCACCCTTGTTGGAACGTCACAGATTTGTATCTGATCAGATGGGTTTGCTGAGAACAGCAGCTTTTTTGGAGGATTTTAGGGGGAGAGGGATCCATTTGACTGTGCAAGATAGAGATGATTTGGTATCTCTTAGGGTCTGACTGTTCCTGTTGTCAGCCCTACATCAGTTCTTGATATTTGGCAGCTTAAGTGAATTCAGGTATTTGCTTATAGTGATACCTGCTGTCATGGAAAGAAGTACTGCTTGAATCAAGTATTGTCCTGTTTACATAACATGGGCTCTGCTGCTTCCTAGCTGTATATCTTTAAACAAGAATATAGAAGAATAATTTATAAAGTTGTTTATCTTAAGATTGTCTACTTTAATAACATAGTTGGAAGCAAAGAAGGTAATGGAATTATTTTTCTATTATGTTTTGGCTTTGTACCTTGAATCTATTTCTTCATTTTGAAAAGGGGGAATTGGCCGGGCACGGTGGCTCACGCCTGTAATACTAGCACTTTGGGAGGTGGAGGAGGTCAGATCACGGGGTCGAGAGATCGAGACCATCTTGGCCAATATGGTGAAACCCCATCTCTACTAAAAATACAAAAATTAGCTGGGTGTGGTGGCGTGCGCCTGTAGTCCCAGCTTGTACCAGGGAGGCGAAAGTGGCAGTGAGCTGAGATCAAGCCATTGTTCTCCAGCCTGGCGACAGAGCGAGACTCCGTGTCAAAAAAAGAAAGAGAGGGAGAAACAAGCTCTTGTTTCTTTATGTGCTGTCCTGACTATTGTGTATTATTTTTGTCACATATTTTCTCCTGTATCTTTTAAATTTGTGCATTTAACGGGGAGGGGAGACTGTGTACCCAGTTCTTATGTATTCTCTTCCTTGCTTTAAAAAGTATTTGTGTTTAATTGCAGTTCAGTTCTTAACCTGTTTTCTCAAGTCTTCGTTAAGAATATTAAGTGAAGTTTAAGATTGCTTATAGTTCTTTTTATTTTATTTATTTTTTTGAGACGGAGTCTTGCTCTGTTGCCAGACTGGAGTGCAGTGTAGCCATCTTGGCTCACTACACCCTCCGCCTCCCGGGTTCACGCCGTTCTCCTGCCTCAGCCTCCCAAGTAGCTGGGGTTACAGGCGCCTGCCACCACGCCCGGCTAATTTTTTTGTATTTTCAGTAGAGACAGGGTTTCACTGTGTTGGTCAGGATGGTCTAGATCTCCAGACCTCGTGATCCGCCCGCCTCGGCCTCCCGGAGTGCTGGGATTATAGACATGAGCCACCGCGCCCAGCCGCTTACAGTTTTTTACTTTTAAAATGTATTCTGTTTAGGATGGACAGTCAAAATACTGTCATACCAGGATCACTTGGAATAGTTTTCCGAGTGTCACAGAATCTGCCATATTGCTCAGGCTGGTCTCAAACTCCTGGGGTTAAGTGATTTGCCTCTTTGGCCTCCCAAAGTTCTGGGATTACAGATGTGAGCTACACTCCCAGCTCTGAGTGTCACTTTTTGACATAGTGTTTTTAAAAAATCAACTTTATTGAGGTATAATTGATATACCATACAATTCATCCATTTAAAGTGTACAATTACTTGATTTTTGGTGTATTACAATTATTAATTTTTTAAGTTGTAGAAAACTATAACAATTTGCCATTTTAACCATTTTTAGTTGTACAATTTGGTGACATTAACTACATTTACAGTGTTGTTCAGACATCACCATTGTCTATTTTCAAAAGATTCTATTACAGAGATCCTGTAGCTATTTAGTAGTAACTCTACAGGTCCTCTTTTCTGCAGTCCCTGGAAACTTCTGTCTACTTTGTTTGTCATGACTTTGCCTATTCTGGATATTTCATATTAATAGGGTTATATAGTATTTGTGCTTTTGTGTCTGGCTCATTTCACTTACCATGTTTTCAGGGTTCATATGTTTTATAGCATGTGCCAGAATTTCATTCCTTTTTATAGTCGAATAATAGTCTATTGTGTATATATTCCACATTTCATTTACCTCTTCATGTGTCATTGGATACCTGGGTTGTTTCCTTCTTTTGACTTGCAAATAATGCAGTCAACACTGGCGAACAGTATCTTGAGTGCCTGCTCTCAGTTTCCTTGGTTATATACCTAGGAGTAGAATTGCTGGATCATATGGAAACATTTTATGTTTAGCTTTTTGAGGAACCCCTAAACTGTTTTCCATAGTGGCTGCAGTATTTTACATTCCCACCAGCAATGTATGAGAGTTCCAATTTCTCCACATCTTTGTCAACACTTGTTTTCTATTCTTTCAGGCGCCCGCCACCTCGCCCGGCTAGTTTTTTGTATTTTTTAGTAGAGACGGGGTTTCACCGTGTTAGCCAGGATGGTCTCGATCTCCTGACCTTGTGATCCGCCCGTCTCGGCCTCCCAAAGTGCTGGGATTACAGGCTTGAGCCACCGCGCCCGGCCTTTTTTTTCTTTTTTTTTTTTTTTTTTTTTTTTTTTTTTTTTTTGAGACGGAGTCTGGCTCTGTCGCCCAGGCTGGAGTGCAGTGGCGCGATCTCGGCTCTATTCTTTTTGATTGCATCGGCTGGGATAGCTGTGAAGTGATATCTCATTGTGGTTTTGATTTGCATATTCTAATAACTCATGATGTTGAGAATGTTCTCATGGTTTATTGGCCATTTGTATATGTCCTTATAGAAATGTTAATTCAAGTCCTTTTTTTAAAAAAAAATCAGACAGGGTCTTGCTCTGTCGCCCAGGCTAGGGTTACAGCCTTGACCTCTTGGGTTCAAGCAACCCTCTCACCTCAGCCTCTCGCGTAGTATAGGCATGTGCCACCACGCCTGGGTAATTTTCTTTTTTTTTTTTTTTGGGAGAGGCTGGGTTTTGCCATGTTGCCCAGGCTAGTCTCCCACAGCCTCCCAAAGTGCTGGGATTACAGGCATGAGCCACCAGCCTGGCCTATTCAAGTCCTTTGATTTGGGCTTTTATTTTATTTATTTTTAATTTTTTTTTAGTGTATTCTACTTTTATGACTTGGGTTTTTTAATTGGGTTGTCTTTTTTGTTGAATTGTAAAAATTCTTAATATATTCTGGATATTAAACCCTTGTCACATATGTGGTTTCCAAATATTTTCTCCCATTCTGTAGGTTTTTGCAGAATGATTTTTTTTTTTGAGAAAGAATTTCACTCTTGTTGCCCAGGCTGGAGTTCAGTGGCACCATCCTGGCTCATCACAACCTCTGCCTTCCAGGTTCAAGCGATTCTCCTGCTTCAGCCTCCTGAGCAGCTGCGGTTACAGGCATGCGCCACCATGGCTGGCTAATTTTGTGTTTTTAGTAGAGACAGGGTTTCTCCATGTTGGTTAGGTTGGTCTTGAACTCCCAACCTCAGGTGATCCACCCACCTTGGCCTCCCAAAGTGCTGGGATTACAGGCGTGAGCCACCATGCCAGGCTACAGAATAATTTTAATTAAATCCATTTTATCTGTTTTTTTGTTTGTCTATTTCTTGTGCTTTTGGTGTCATATCTAAGAATACATTGCTAAATCCTGGGACATGAAGATTTACCCTGTTTTTCTTAGAGTGTTGTGCTTTTTGCTCTTTTTTTTTTTTTTTTTTTTTTTTGAGACGGAGTCTCGCTCTGTCCACCAGGCTGGAGTGCAGTGGCGCGATCTCGGCTCACTGCAAGCTCTGCCTCCTGGGTTCAAGCCGTTCTCCTGCCTCAGCCTCCCGGGTAGCTGGGACTACAGGCGCCCGCCACCGCGCCCGGCTAATCTTTTGTATTTTTAGTAGAGACGGGGTTTCACCGTGGTCTCGATCTCCTGACCTTGTGATCCGCCCGCCTCGGCCTCCCAAAGTGCTGGGATTACAGCCGTGAGCCACCGCGCCCGGCCAGCTTTTTGCTCTTATGTTTAAGTTGTTGGTCCATTTTGGGGTCATTTTTATATATGGAGTGTGGTAGGGTCCAACTTTATTCTTTTGCATGTGGAAATTTCGTTGTACCTTCACCATTTTTATAGAGACTGTTGTTTCCTTATTTAATGGACTTAGGACCCTTGTCAGAACCAACTGGCCATAGATTTATGGGTTTATTTCTGAACTCTCAATTCTGTTTTGTTGGTCTGTGTGTATCTTTATGCCGTATGACACTGTTTTGATTGTTGTAGCTTTGTGGTAAGTTTTGAAATTGAGAAGTGTGAGTTCCTCCAAGTTTGTTCTTTTTCAAGAGTGTTTGGCTTTTGGGCACTTTGCAGTCTCATCTGAATTTGAGGATTGGCTTTTCCATTTCTGCAGAAGTGACCATTGGAGTTTTGGGATTCCAAATTTGGGAAATAGGGACTGCATTGAATCTGTAGCTCACTTTGGAAAATATTGACATCTCAACAATATTAGGTCTTCCTATGTGTGAACATAGATGTCTTTCCATTTATTTAGGTCTTTTAAATTCTTTGAGCAGTTTTGTTTTTGTTTTTGTTTAGACAGGGTTTGGCTGTGTCACCCAGGCTTGAGTGCAGTAGTGCTATCACTGCTCACTGCAGCCCTGACCCCCCGGGCTCAAGCCACCCTCCTGCCTCAGTCTCTGGAGTAGCTGGGACTACAGGCAAATGCTGCCATGCCTGGATATTTATTTTGCATTTTTAGTAGACACAGAGTTTTTCCATGTTGCCTAGGCTGGCCCCAAACCCTTGGGCTCAAGTGATCTACCTGCTGAGGCCTCCCAAAGTGCTGGGATTGCAGGTGTTAGCCTGGCCTTGAGCACCATTTTATAATTTAAGCATACAAGTATTTCACCTCCTTGTTTACATTTATTCCCAGGCATTTTTTCTTTTAGATGTGATTGTAAATGGAATTGCTTTCTTAACTTGCTTTTCTGAGTGTTTGTTGCTGGTACAGTAGTCCCTTCTTATCCACAGTATTGCCTTATGTGGTTTTACTTACCTGCGTCACCCATGGTCCAAAAATATTGAATGGGGCAGGGCGCGGTGGCTCACGCCTGTAATCCCAGCACTTTGGGAGGCTGAGGCGGGCGGATCACTGAGGTCAGGAGATCTAGACCATCCTGGCAAACACGGTGAAACCCTGTTTCTACTAAAAATACAAAAAAAAAATTAGCCGGGCGTGGTGGCAGGCACCTGTAGTCCCAGCTACTCGGGAGGTTGAGGCAGGAGAATGGCGTGAACCCGGGAGGCGGAGCTTGCAGTGAGCCGAGATTGCACCACTGCACTCCAGCCTGGGCGACAGAGTGAGACTCCATCTCAAAAAAAAAAAAAAAAAAAATTGAATGGAAGATTATATAAACATTTCATAAGTTTTAAATTGCAAATAGTTCTGAATAATATGATAAAATTTCACAGCCTCTTGCTGCGTCCTACCCAGGACACGAATCATCCCTTTGTCCAACATATTCACGCTGTATATGCTCCCCACCCGCTAATTACATACTAGCCATCTCAGTTATCAGATCAACTGTTGGAGTATTGCAGTGCTTGTGTTCAGGTAACCCTTATATTATTTAAAATGGCACCAAAGAGCAAGAGTAGCAATGCTGGCAATTCACATATGCCAGAGAGAAGCCCTACAGTGCTTCCTTTAAGTGAAAAGGTGAGTTTTTGACTTAGGAAAGAAAAAAGATTATGTACTGGGGTTGCTAAGATCTATGGTAAGAACAAATCTTTTGTCCATGAAATTGTGAAGAAGGAAAAAGAAATTTGTACTAGTTTTGTTGTGACATCCCAAACTGCAAAAGTTACAGCCACAGTGTGTGATAAGTGCTTAGTTAAGATGGGCAAGACATTAAATTTGTGGGTGGAGGACACAAACAGGAAACATATTTCCATTGATGGCAACCTGGTTTGGTACTATTCATCGTTTTGGACATTCACTGGGGTCTTGGAATTTCAGAAATAAGATGTTTGAGTAGCTGTATACTCTTTATCACATGGATGGAACATAATCTGGTTGTATCAGCATTTTTTTTTTTTTTTTTTGGAGATGGAGTCATTCTGTTGCCCAGGCTCCCAGGCTGGAGTTCAGTGGTGCGATCTTGGCCCACTGCAGCCTCTGCCTTCTGGGTTCAAGCGATTCTTGGCTTCAGCCTCCTGAGCAGTGGGAATTATAGGTGTGTGCCACCATACCCAGCTAATTTTCATATTTTTAGTAGAAATGAGGTTTCTGCATGTTGGCCCGGCTGGTCTCGAACTCTTGTCTTCAAGTGATCGCCTGCCTCAGTCTCCCAATGTGCTGGGATTACAGGTGTGAGCCACCGCACCCAGCCTGATGTGTATCAGCATGTTGGACTTTGGAGTTTGTGTAACCAAGGAACCAGGCTGTGGACCTTGTTTATTACTTGAAGAATTCAATGTTTATTTCTGCCTTTTTGAATACTTGACTGTAAAATACTGATCTGATCTGTAGAGAGAACAGTACATGGACCAGGGAATCCTCAGTGACTTAATACGTCCTAAGTACTGACTTATTCTTTCCCATAGAGATTTACACATGGTAGGAGAAGAGATTTCTGGAATACCTTTCCTCCCCCGAGAAAGCTGGTTTATTTTGTTTGTTAAGTGAGAGAGTGGTACCACAGGGTTTCCAAGATTTCCAAGGCTGATGAAAATTCTTAACTTCTGTTGTCTGTCTTACTTTCTTGAATTTATTTTTTGTGTGTATGTATTTATTATTTAGAGATGGGGTCTCCCTGTGTCACCCAGGCTGGAGTGCAGTGTCACAGTCATAACTCACAGCAGAGTCAATCTCCTGGGCTCAAGTGATTCTCCTGCCTTGGCCTTATGAGTAGCTAGGAACACAGGCATACTCCACTATGCCCGGCTGTTTTTTTCCCCCTGGAGACAGGATCTTGTTGTGTTGCACAGGCTGGTTTCAAACTCTTGGCCTCAAAGCAGGCCTCCCACCTTGGTCTCTGAAAGTGTTAGAATTAAATAGAGTTAAAGGTGTGACCAACTGCGTCCAGCTTATTTATTATTAGTAGTATTTTTTTTTTTGGAGATGGGGTCTTGATCTGTCGCCCAGGCTGGAGTACAGTGGCACGATCTCAGCTCACTGCAACCTCTGGCTCACTGCAACCTCCACCTCCTGGGTTCAACTGATTCTTGTGCCTCAGCCTCCCGAGTAGCTGGGAGGCACCCGCCATCATGCCTGGCTAATTTTTGTAGAGATGGGGTTTCACCATGTTGGCCATGCTGATCTCAAACTCCTGAGCTCAGATGATCCGCCCACTTTGGCCTCC
Organism: Rhinopithecus roxellana; assembly: GCF_007565055.1. NCBI lineage: Eukaryota > Metazoa > Chordata > Mammalia > Primates > Cercopithecidae > Rhinopithecus > Rhinopithecus roxellana. The sequence goes on from NC_044565.1 coordinate 106,838,346, forward strand.
CAAAGTGCTGGGATTGTAGGCATGAGCCACCGCATCCAGCTCTATTTTTTGTTTTATGACAGGAAATTATAAAACATGGAATTATGCATTTTTCAGGCTTTAAAAAATACTTTTAAGTGAATGAAAACGGCATATCTGAACGTAAACTTAGGACAAATTTTTACTACTTTTGAAAAAATGCTGGAAAATATTTCTGTATGAAAAGTAAAACAATTTTCAATATTTTTTTAGAAGTCAATGAAAGGATTCTATTTTGCAAAGCTGTATTATGAAGCTAAAGAATATGATCTTGCTAAAAAGTAAGTACAAACTGTAACATGTATTCGTTTTTTTAAAAATCAATGCCTTTTCTCATTTTCTTTGAAATAGGTAAAAATATGTTCTTTAGTAGTTTTTCCTAAGTGTATTCTGAAATAAGGGATTTATCACTCAGACTGATGCTAATGACCAACCTAGATTCCATTGAGATTGAAACTGTAATTAGTGTTTTCTGCATGCTGCTGTTTGTTTATATCAAGGGCAAGAAATTGTTTGTCTTAAAACACTTTTTCTAAAAATTGTCTTGTGTTAGAGTAAAAGAGGACCATGCCCATATCTTAATTTATTTTTGGTTAGATATCAGATACTTTAATCAGATGGGAAATAGCAGTGAATAAAAATTAAACTGCAATTGCAAGACAGGAGAATGGCTTTTGTATAAAAGATCTTTAATTGACACAATATGTGATGCTCTAAGGCTGTATCCTAGGGATAGGAAGCTTGGTGATTCTGATTTCCTGACTTGGAGTGGATTAAATCAGGAAATGAAGAGGGAGGCAGGCATTTTTTTTTTTTTTTGAGGCAGTATCTGTTTCTCTTGACCAGACTGGAGTGCAGCGGCTGGCTCCATCTTGGCTCACTGTAACCCTCTGCCTTCCGGGCTCAAGAGATCTTCCCACCTCAGCGCCCCAAGTAGCTGGGGATACAGATGTGCACCACCACACCTAGCTAAGATTTGCATTTTTTGGTAGAGACAGGTTTCACTGTGTTGCCCAGGCTGATCTTGAACTTCTGAGCACAGAAGTCTGTCTGCCTCAGCCTCCTGTAGTGTTGGGACTACAGGTGTGTGTTATTGCTCCCAGCCGGGAGGCAGGCTTTTAAAGGCATCCAAAGATGGAAATGCTGGTAAGAAAGGAAAAATGGTGGTACGTAAGTTATGTAACTAGCAGCACTGCGACTGTTAACCCTTGTACCTTTTTACTGTGAGACTTTGCTCCCTTAGTTTAGGTCTGGCCTAATTTCTCTGATCATAATACTGTCAAGGAACCTAGAGGATATTTACTTATTTTAGTTGTCACTTGATTTGAGAAATGGAGATTTCCTATATTTGGTACTATAATTAGTAATTTTTCTTCTGTTCGATTTTAGCTGGATATAGTACTGTTAGAAATTACTTTCTCGCTTAAAGGGTAAATATATTTCCCTTTGTTGTTTGGGAAGTTGTTGCTCTTTAGTATTTTGCATTATGATAACTTTAAAAATGTTTACTGTAATCACTTTTCTAATTTATTTGCAAAACTTAGTGCTTTACTAAAATGTGATCAGAAAGAAAAAGCAATTTATATGTTCATTTCTTATGTGTGGATAACACTGGAGAAAATTTGGTAATTGTGACATTTAATGGTAAAATGAGTATGTGGTCAACTCTATGTACGTGTTTTTAAGTATTACCCATTTCTTTCTATGAATACTTTTGAGTTATCTGCATAAATAGTGGTAGTCTTGAGTAACAATATAAACGAGTTTAGTGGTTGCTTTGGTTTAAGATGTGTTCTTCAGTTAGCATTTAAAAGTACAGTTCTAAGTTTAATTTACTTTTGTATTTTAAAAAACAGATACATATGTACTTATATAAATGTGCAAGAGAGGGATCCCAAAGCTCACAGATTTCTGGGTCTTCTTTATGAATTGGAAGAAAACACAGATAAAGCCGTTGAATGTTACAGGGTAAGTTATAGGATTCAAATACAGCCTTTGCATAGCCAAACACATGATGCCAAGACAAATTTTTATGAGTAAGTCAAATATATTTTATGAATATGATAAAATAGGCATTGGTATCACAGTACCATTATGCGACACAGCTTGGAACAGATTTAGAATTGTTTAACACCTATAAATTGTAAGTCTAACGGTCAGACATGGTGTTCTTTTGTGTTTTTTGCAATCAAATGATACAGATATAATTTTTATTTGATTAATTTCCAGAAAATTCCAAGGCACTTTAACACCTTTGAAGTAACATGTTTTCTCTAGAAGTAGAATTTTATAATGGTTGGAGTGATAATTTTTTAACCTTTATATGTAAGTATATATACTCCTACATACATACATATAATTTACTAATCTTTAATTTCTTTTCTGATATTAGCGTTCAGTGGAATTAAACCCAACACAAAAAGATCTTGTGTTGAAGATTGCAGAATTGCTTTGTAAAAATGATGTTACTGATGGAAGAGCAAAATACTGGGTTGAAAGAGCAGCTAAACTTTTCCCAGGAAGTCCTGCAATTTATAAACTAAAGGTAAAAAAACAAACAAAACGTAAAGGGAGAAAACTTAAGACATAACCATTTCTAATATTTGGAGTTTAAATTACTTTTCACTAGCAAACCTTAAGCCCAGGTGTTTGTGTTTCCTTTAAAATTTTTCTTTAAAAAGTGTATTAAAACCTTTCCGAGCAACTGCTGTCTTATTAGACATTGTTATACTTTATAAGTGACATTTACCTTTCTGGGATAATTAATATTTTAGGGATTTTACAGTTTAGTAGCTGTAAATTAAGTAGAGCTAAGATTTACATTAAAGAATTTGGTGTACAATTTTTGCTTCGTTAAGTGAAAATTACCTACAGGATGACAGTTTAGGGATATTTTAAAGAACAGTTTTCTAATAACTATTGTCTGAAAGTAGAAGGGATTATATTTTGAGATACTAAGGTTTTCAAGCAAAAAATAAAGGTTTGTCTGGTATATAAGACGTAACTTAGTAAACTTAGTAACTAAGTAACTGTAAACTTAGTAACTTAGTAAACTTAGTAAACTAAGTGACTGTTCTGGAGAAAATCTACACAAATATGTTTGGCAAACATTTAAAATGTATATTGTAATGTTTATTAATGTAAATTTTATTGTACATGTACAATATTAAATTATAAATGTATATTTGCCTTTAGCAGCCTCCTACCCCCATTATATGTTTCTGATAGAAATTTAAAAATTTTTAATTTTGAAATAATTATAAATTTTTTTGCACAGGAACTTGCAAAGATTGTACAGAAAGATCCTGTATACTACTTCATTTTTCCCCAATGCTTATACAGGTTGAGCATTCCAAATCCAAAGTCCTAAATGCTCCAGAATCTGAAATTTTTTGAGCACTGACCTGATGCTCAAAGGAAATGCTCATTGGAACATTTTGGATTTCAGATTTTCAAATTTGGGATGCTCTGCCTGCTAAGTATCCTGCAAATATTCCAAAGTCTGAAAAAATTCAAAATCTGAAATACTTCTGGTCCCAAGCATTTTGGATAAGGGATACTCAACCTGTTTTACCTGACCAAACACAATATCAAAATCAGGAATTTTGACATTGGCACAATGTGTGTGTATAGTTTTCTTTTCATTTTATCACGTGTAGATTCATACCACCACTGCCGTCAAGATACAGAACTACTCTATTACCACAGAGATATTCCTCATGCTACCCCTTTTGTAGTCATGCTGCTTCCTTCTCTTCACTATGCCTAACCTCTGGCAACCATTAATCTGTTCTCCATCTTTATACTTTTGTGATTTCAAAATGTTATGTAAATGTCATCATGAAGCATGTGACTTTTTTTTCTTTTTTCTTTTTTTGTTGAGACGGAGTCTCGCTCTGTTGCGCAGGTTGGAGTTCAGTGGTGCAATCTTGGCTCACTGCAACCTCCGCCTCCCAGGTTCAAGCTATTCTGCCTCAGCCTCCCTCGTAGCTGGGACTATGGGCACACGTTACCATGCCCTGCTAATTTTTGTATTTTTAGTAGAAACGGGGTTTCACCATGTTGGCCTGGCTGGTCTCGAACTCCTGACCTCAAGTGATCTGCCCACCCCAGCTTCCCAAAGTGTTGGGATTACAGGCGTGAGCCACTGTGCCGGGCAAGCATGTGACCTTTTGAGGTTGGCTTGTTCACTCAGCATAATACAATTTGTGATTCATCTAAGTTTTATATATCCATAGTTGGTTCCTTTACTTCTGAGTAGTATTTCATGGTCCACAATTTAACCATTCACCTTTTTTTTTTTCTTTTTTGAGACAGAGTCTTGCTCTGTCTGTCGCCCATGCTGGAGTGCAGTGGTACTATCTTGGCTCACTGCAACTTCTGCCTCCCGGGTTCTCAGGTGATCCACCCACCTCAGCCTCCCAAAGTGCTGGGATTACAGGTGTGAGCCACGGCGCCCAACCTTAACCATTCACTTTTGAGGGGCATTTTGGTTATTTCTAGGTTTTGACTATTGTTCAACTGCTATGAACAATCACTGTACAGATTTTTGAAGCTGAAAAAGCATTGAAAATGCTTCCAAAGATAAATATTACTGACAAGTTAAGTTTTTCTCCCCAGTAGTAAGCTGCTGGATTTTAAATATTAGTCTAAAACGTTAGGTCTAATTGTGCAGATTTCTTTACTATATTCTTTAGGTGTTATGCCTCAAACATAATTCCCATGTTGGGCGTGGCAATCCAGTTAATTTGGTGTCAGTAGTGTTAAAGAACATACATAATGGTAGGGGATTCTTTTCTTGCAGTGTAACAAGTTAGATACTTTGAAGCGTTCTTTAAAGATTTTCTTTAATAACTTGAAGGCGCTGTTACACTTTTCCTGTATCAGATTTTTTTTTTTTTTTGGAATTGAAGTCCGTGAGATTTATAACTCTCATGCAAAGCAAATCCATTTCTCCTAAAATTTAAGGCTTGCTAAGGTAAACAATTTCTAACATTTGTTTAATGAATGAGAGTATTACTGTTGAGAAGGCTTTTTCTCTCGAGTATGAGATAGAACTTTTTAAAAAAGCACTCAGTGGTTTTAAAAAATTTTTTTAACATAGAGTCAAAGACTAGGGCTTTTGCAGTTAGGGAGAGGCCAGGGTATCATCCATCTCATCCAGAAGAGGAGAAATTGATAAAGGAGAGAGGGGAATGAAATACAGACTACAAATGGGCGGCTTGGTCTTTGATAGCAGAGACAGTTGGGGGAAGATGAGTTTAAGTAGGTAAAGTAAAATGGAATTTATATGTGATAGTATCAGGATTCTCAGTGAGGGTCGAACCTAGGTTATAAGTTGAAAGAGTCAAAGGAAGGTATGGGAAAATTGAGGAAATAGGAGGTGTGAAGTGTCAGGGAGTGGAGAAAGTGAGTCTGTTAGTACTAAAATGGTATTTTGTTCTAGGCAGGACCAGTTTGAGGGTTGAGATAATGAAAATGAAATCAGTTAGCCTGGGATTGTGATTTCCCAAATCTCAGCACACAGAAACCAATTGGGAGGGTTCTTGTGAGGATAAGAGGGAATTAGTTGAAGGGATCTGTAAGCAAACAGTAATTATGGATATAAGGGATTATAGCATTTTTTGCCTGACAGAAGAAAGTGTGTGTATTTATATGTGTTTACAGGTGTTTAAAACTTGATGATGTCATTATCCTGAAGGGAACTTGTCATGTGGTGGAGAAGTATATTTCTGGCATAAGGTTATATAGGCCCCCAGTGAGGTGGAAGAGTAAGAAGGGTGGTATGCTGGGTTCAGTGGTATGACCAAAATACAGACTTTGAAAACCTGTGTCAGTGGCAAATGGATGGTTGAGGTTGGAGTGGAGGACAACATCACTGGAGATGAGGTGATTAAAGAACTGAGTAGTCAGCCTGGGGAACACGGCAAGACCCCATCTCTACAGAACATTAAAAAACATTAGCCAGGCATGGTGGTGCATGCCTGTAGTCCTAGTTTCTTGAGAGGCTGATGTGAGAGCATGGCAAATGAGGAGTGAGTGGCCACAAACCCTACTTCCTCTCCTTGTCATCATGGTAGTGGGGGTTATCCTAAGATGACACTCTCTTCATTTAAGGTCAGGAGGTGATGACAGTGCTTTGAGATGATGATGAAGGTAACAGAACAGTGGGAGGAGAGGGGATGCGGGATTGAGTCAGATTTGAGGAGATACAGAGCAGTTTGAAGGTAAGGGCCTTGTTGCCGAGGATTGACTGGGGACGTCTAGGCTTCTGGTGGTGACTCAGATGGACAGGGATGTGTGGCAATAGTCGTGGTAGTTTCTGAGGAGAGTATGAGCTACTGCAGTAATCACAGATGCTTTTCTTCACATACAGTTCTTGAGGGTTAGTTTCTGGGTTGTAAGCAACTCTCAGAAGGGACGAATGAGGCTTATAGGATGGTGTTTTTGGTGGCATCATCATAAAGCTAGACATAGTGGAATGGTGCTCTTTGGGAGCATGACTTGTTTAAAATTGCACAAGTGTTACTCTAATGATTTTTTCCCCCTCTAAATAGGAACAGCTTCTAGATTGTGAAGGTGAAGATGGATGGAATAAACTTTTTGACTTGATTCAGTCAGAACTTTATGTAAGACCTGATGACGTCCATGTGAACATCCGGCTAGTGGAGTTGTATCGCTCAAATAAAAGGTTGAAGGATGCTGTGGCCCACTGCCATGAGGCAGAGAGGAACATAGCTTTGCGTTCAAGTTTAGATTGGAATTCATGTGTTGTACAGACCCTTAAGGTAGGTAAAAGCTATTGGGTCTTTACATTTCTATGTAGGCAGTTAGCATACTTCTTTTTGTACTAAAGCAGCAGTGCCCCTCAAGACTTACATTTCTTTTATTTATGTAGAACAATTATAAAATGAAATTTTTTACTAGGATCAGTTAAATTTATAATGGGAAGATTGGGGAGATAACTATGATAAATGTATATATTTTTGGTGTTTTCATTTATAAGGTTGATGTAAAAATCAATATAGTTTCACAAACATGGAGTGAGAAAAGGAATTTGTAGGCATAAAATGATTAATTTCTTAACATTTGATTAAGTTTTGTAACTTACTGTTCATTCCACAAAATAGGAATATCTGGAGTCTTTAGAGTGTTTGGAGTCTGATAAAAGTGACTGGCGAGCAACAAATACAGACTTACTGCTGGCCTATGCTAATCTTACACTTCTTACGCTTTCCACTAGAGATGTGCAGGAAAGTAGAGAATTACTGGAAAGGTAAGTTGACTTTGACGAGAACACTTTAGTATAAATTCAGTTTTTCTTTTTGCAGTAAGTTCATTGCTCTAAACTTCTTTACTGAATCGTTATTTCTATAATGTACCTAGGAGTTATAGTTAATACAGTGAACCACTAGGAGGCAATCTTATTTTTCTTCTTTTATGGAGAAGTTCTAATTGGTTTTATATAACTTTGCTTTTTAGAGAACTCTTACAGTTCAAGCTTGATTAAAATTAGCCTTATGGTTACTCAGTTTTGTCATAGTCAAGCTTAAAATGAATGTTCTAACTGCTATTTCATATTTTATTTTTTATAATGATATAATCTTGAGTGAAAATTAAAGTTCATCTGTCATCAGATGGCTAGGTTCATATGTACTTAGCATCACTAGTATTTCAGAAAATACAGTTTTAGCTAAGAAACAGAATGACTCAACTATGTCATTTATCTTTTTTCTTAAATTTTGATTTTGAGAACCAGTGTCTCCATTTTGAAAATAAATTCCATTGGACAAAAACATCACTTGGATTTGTATAAAGATGTTAGTTTAGAGCAGGAGTTGATTAGAACTTGTGGGCCAAATGTGGCCCCTGCCTAATTTTGTTAATAAAGTTTTATTGGAATACAGCATGCCTCTGGTTATATAATTGTCTGTGGCTGCTTACATACTATAGGGTTGGAGTTGAGTGGTTGCAGCAGAGATTGTATGCCTGTAAAGCCAGATTAGTATCTCCTCTTTATAGAAAAAGTTTACTGATTGCTAGTTTAGGCTCTCCATTTGTTTGGAAGTTATTTCCCCATCTGATACAAGGAAAGAAACTCATTTCACTGAGTGCAGGGAGTAGGTAATTTTCTTGAAAAAGTACATAGTGTCCTAAATTGGTAGGGTAAGAGCAGTATCTGAAAGAAATAACTTGAAGATTATTTTAGAAAACATGTAGGATGTTATAGTTTGTATTCCTTGTATACTCAAATTTTTTGGTCACAAGTTCCTTTTACGTTTTTCTTAAGGACATCAAAGATCTTTGTATGTGGGTTATTTTCTTTCCCTCCCGTCCCCTCCCCTTTTCTCTCACCTCCTCTCATCCCTCCCCTCTCCTGCCTTCCCTTCCCACCTTCCCTCCCCGCTTCCCATCCCTCCCCACTCCCCACCCGTCCCGTCCCCTCTTCTCTCTGTTTTTTAGATGGAGTCTTGCTCTGTTGCCAGGCTGGAGTGCAGTGGTGCGACCTTGGCTCACTGTAACCTCCGCCTCCCGGTTTCAGGTGATTCTTCTGCCTCAGTCTTCCGAGTAGCTGGGACCACAGGCGCACACCACCACGCCCAGCTAATTTTTGTATTTTTAGCCCAGCTAATTTTTGTATTTTTAGTAGAGATAGGGTTCAGGGTGGTCTCAATCTCTTTTTTTTTGGAGACTGAGTGTCACTCTCACGAGGCTGGCATGCACTGGCGCAATCTTGGCTCACTGCAGCCTCTGCCTCTTGGGTTCAAGTGATTATCTTGTCTCAGCCTCCTGAGTAGGTGGGACTACAGGTGCCTACCACACCTAGTTATTTATTTATTTTTTTTTTTGAGACAGAGTCTCGCTCTGTCGCCCAGGCTGGAGTGCAGTGGCGCAATCTCGGCTCACTGCAAGCTCTGCCTCCTGGGTTCACGCCATTCTTCCTCAGCCTCCTGAGTAGCTGGGACTACAGGTGCCTGCCACAACACCCGGCTAATTTTTTATATTTTTGGTAGAGATGGAGTTTCACCCTGTCATCCAGGATGGTCTCGATCTCCTGACCTCATGATCCACCCTCCTTGGCCTCCCATAGTACTGGGATTGCAGGCGTGAGCCACCGCACCCGGCCCACACCTGGCTAAGTTTTGTATTTTTAGTAGAGACGAGGTTTCGTCGTGTTGGCCAGGATGGTCTCGATCTCTTTTTTTTTTTTTTTTTTTTTTTTGAGATGGAGTCTCACTCTGTTGCCCAGGCTGGAGTGCAGTGGAGCCATCTCGGCTCACCGCGAGCTCCGCCTCCAGGGTTCACGCCGTTCTCCTGCCTCAGCCTCCCGAGTAGCTGGGACTACAGGCACCCACCACCACACTCGGCTAATTTTTTGTCTTTTTAGTAGAGACGGGGTTTCACTGTGTTAGCCAGGATGGTCTCGATCTCCTGACCTTGTGATCCGCCCGCCTCGGCCTCCCAAAGTGCTGGGATTACAGTTGTGAGCCACCGTGACTGGCCGGTCTCGATCTCTTGACCTCCTGATCCGCCCACTTTGGCCTCCCAAAGTACTGGGAAGTCTCAGTCTCTTGACCTCGTGATCCTCCTGCGTTGGCCTCCCAAAGTGCTGGGATTACAGGCCTAAGCCACTGCGCCTGGCCGTATGTCAGTTATTTCTATTAGTGTTTATTACATTAGAAATTAAAGAAAAAATATGTAATCATTAAAAATGTAATAAGCCCATTGCATGTTACTAATAATAGCTTTTTTTTTTTTGAGACAGTTTTGCTCTTGTTGCCCAGGCTAGAGTGCAGCGGTGTGATCTCGGATCACTGCAATCTCTGCTTCACAGGTTCAAGCGATTCTCCTGCCTCAGCCTCCCAAGTAGCTGGGACTACAGGTGCCCACCACCACGCCCAGCTAGGTTTTTGTATTTTTAGTGGAGACGGGGTTTCACCATGTTGGCCAGGCTGGTCTTGAACTCCTGACCTTAGGTGATCCACCTGCCTCAGCCTCCCAAAGTGCTGGTATTACATGCGTGAGTCGCCGCGCCAGAACAATAATAGCATTTTTTATGAAAAATAATTATTTTGCAACAGCAAAAAAGTAGTCAGAAAAGTGTCATTGTTTTTGCATTTTTGTAAATCTTTTTAGTGTCTCACTTAATAGAACATGGCTAGATTCTCATTTGCTTCCTCTTTCAGTCTGTAAAACCATATTACATGTCATGAAGCCTCTGGAAAACTCAGCTCAGCCGGGTGGGGTGGCTCAGGCCTGTAATCCCAGCACTTTGGGAGGCCGAGGTGGGCGGAAAAACAAAAACAAAACAAAACAAAAAACAACTCAGCTCTACATACATGAGAAAATGGGAATGTAAAATATAATTTTTTTTTGGTATTATTGTAAAAGTAATTTTAACCTCATGGATCCCCTGAAGGGGTTTTTAAGGACCCTCAGAGATCTTTAGACCTCAGTTGCTCTGGTTGCTTTATTGTAGGCTACTTTAAAATCATGCTTCACGTTTAAGTGTTTGCTTTTACTTTTTTCCAAAGTGAAGATTTGGAGAAACATTAGGATTTAGAAGAACTAATTTAGAATATAGATTACAAATAATAGGCCAGGCGCAGTGGCTCACACTTGTAATCCCAGCACATTGGTAAGCTGAAAAGGCGGGGAGATCATGAGGTCAGGAGTTCCAGACCAGCCTGGCCAACATAGTGAAACCCCATCTCTTCTAAAAATACAAAAAAAGTTTAGCTGGGCATGGTGGCAGGCGCCTGTAGTTCCAGCTACTCAGGAGGCTGAGGCAGGAGAATCACTTGAATCTGGCAGGTGGAGATCGTTGCATTGCACTCCAGCCCAGGTGATAGTGAGAGACTCCGTCTCAAAAAAAAAAAGATAATTTAACTCTGTAATGATTTATATAGTAAAAAGAGCAATTACTGTATTGTTACTCAAATATCTGTCAGTTATTTACTTATAATTTGGAAATGGTATGTCTAATTTGAGAAATTACAAGTGTTAATTAAATAATGAAACTATATGATCAGGAAGAAACTACAAAGTAGTCTCCCAACTTTATCCTGGTTTATTTTGAAATGTCCACCTATAATCACCAATCTTATATTTATCCCCTGATTGGAGGGCTGGAAATAACTGGGAATAAGACATCATTTGAGAGGTTAAGCTTGAAGTATAGGAGGTATGCAGGATAAAAATAAGCATTAGATGATTCATAACTTACAACATGGGGAATAAGAATTATTAGAAGCTGAATGTGGAAGATGAAGCTTGAAATAAAATTTTTATTTTGTTTTGAATTAAATAAACCATGATTATTCACAGTGCAGTAAGTGGATTATCTGTTTGATATTTTCATATTACAGTTTTGATAGTGCTCTTCAGTCCGTGAAATCTTCTTTGGGTGGAAATGATGAACTGTCAGCTACTTTCTTAGAAATGAAGGGACATTTCTACATGCATGCTGGTTCTCTGCTTTTGAAGATGGGTCAGCATAGTGATATTCAATGGCGAGCTCTTTCTGAGCTGGCTGCATTGTGCTATCTCATAGCATTTCAGGTAAGTCTTCCACTTGTAGGAGCAATTGGCATTTCACTGAGTCTTGATGTGTTTTAAATGAAGGTGTGCTCTGGTATGTAATGACAATATGTGAATAAACCTGTGGAATTAAAATGAAATAGTCAATTTGATACAGTGGAAAATAATTAAGCGTACACAATACTGGTGAGGCTGGTGAAACAGGGATGTTGAATGCACTGCTGTTGAAAGCCTGCATTGCTATGATTTGTTTGTAGACAAATTTGAAGAGTTTGATTTTATTACTCTGCCATTTTTGGGAACATGATAACGATGTAATCCCACTTTATTGGGTAAAGCTGGATCCAAAAAGATGTGTGACTTGGACAAAATCCTAATAAGTACATGTAGGGCAATGGCTTTATAACCTATGAAAGAAGACTATGATTGCATTTAACATGTTAATTGAAAAACATGTATATAACATTTATGACTGTGTTGTGTATGATATGTAACAGTATATTAATCTTTGAAAACATAAAACCTTTTCTTATTATTTATTTTTTTGAGACCAAATCTCTCGCCAGGCTGGAGTGCAGTGGCGTGTTCTCGGCTCACTGCAACCTCCACCTCCTGGGTTCACGCCATTCTCCTGCCTCAGCCTTCCGAGAAGCTGGGACTACAGGCGCGTGCCACCACACCCAGCTAATTTTTTGCATTTTTAATAGAGATGGGGTTTCACCATGTTGGCCAGGATGGTCTCAATCTCTTGACCTCATGATCTTCCTGCCTTGGTCTCCCAAAGTGCTGGGATTACAGGCGTGAGCCACTGTGCCTGGTCTTTTTTTTTTTTTTTTTTTTTTTTTTGATGAGCTTGCATTACTTTTGAAAGGAAAAGAAATAAGCAGTCTCCCCAAAAAAGCATTAAACCGGCTTAGAAAAATGATTGTTAATTTTTAGAGGAGGATTTTTTGTCTGGGGAGGGAAAATAAAGGATTCATTACTTTTAGAGAAGGCCCCTCCTTCTAATATAAATCTTTTTTTTTTTTTTTTTTTTTTTTTGGGGGGGGGGGACGGAATTTTGCTCTTGTTGCCCAGGCTGGAGTGCATTGGTGCAATCCGGCTCACTGCAACCTCTGCCTCCTGGGTTCAAGCGATCGACCTGCCTCAGCTTCCCGAGTAGCTGGGATTACAGGCACGCGTCACCACGCCCAGCTAATTTTGTATTTTTAGTAGAGACACGGTTTCACCATGTTGGCCAGGATGGTCTTGATATCCTGACCTCGTGATCCGCCTGCCTCAGCCTCCCAAAGTGCTGGGATTATAGGCGTGAGCCACCACACGTGGCTCAACATAGATCAGTTTTTTTTTTTTTTTTTTTTTTTTTGAGAGGAAGTCTCGCTCTGTCTCCCAGGCTGGAGTGTAGTGGCGTGAGCTCCGCTCACTGCAAGCTCTGTTGCCTCCCGGGTTCACGCCATTCTCCTGTCTCAGCCTCCTGAGAACTGGGACTATAGGCGCCCGCCACCACGCTCAGCTAATTTTTTTGTATTTTTAGTAGAGACGGGGTTTCACCGTGTTTGCCAGGATGGTCTTGATCTCCTGACCTTGTGATCTGCCCGCCTCGGCCTCCCAAAGTGCTGGGATTACAGGCGTGAGCCACCACGCCCGGCCAATTTTTTGTATTTTTTAATGGAGATGGGGTTTCACCATGTTAGACAGGATGGTCTCAATCTTCTGACCTTGTGATCCACCCTACTCGGCCTCTCAAAGTGCTGGGATTACTGGCATGATCAACAGCACCCGGCCTGTAAATCTTTTCAAAACACTGTTGATAGGCAGTTCACATGTTAATTGCTAATATTGGCTCAGTACTTCTGAGTTAATGGATTTAGTGAGGTTCACTAGGTAACATGAACATTAAAGGGTTGTTAAAGAAATTCTCAAGTAGCTGATGGTTCTTATTTTATTTTGTTTTTTTTTGAGTCGGAGTCTAGGTGTTTTGCCCAGGCTGGAGCACAGTGGTGTGATCTCGGCTCACAGCAAGCTCTGTCTCCCGGGTTCACACCATTTTCCTGCCTCAGCCTCCCGAGTAGCTGGGACTACAGGCGCCTGCTACCATGCCCGGCTAATTTGTTTTGTGTTTCCAGTAGAGACGGGGTTTCACTGTGTTAGCCAGGGTGGTCTCAATCTCCTGACCTCATGATCCACCCGCCTGGGCCTCCCAAAGTGCTGGGATTACAGGCGTGAGCCACCGCGCCCGACCAGTAGTTCTTATTTTTAATGGAAACTTTAAAAGTTATCTGTCTTTGTGTCTATTAGAGTCTTGCTGTGTCACCCAGGCTGGAGTGCAGTTTTGTAATCGTAGCTCTTTGTAACGTTGAACTGGACTTGAGCTTCCCAGGGTGCTTGGGATTATAGGTGTGAGCTACTGTGCACAGCCTCAAATTTTTTGATATGTAGTTTTTGGAGGCAGAGTCTCACTCTTGTTGCTCTGGACTGGAGTGCAGTGGCATGATCATAGCTCACTGCATCCTCGAACTCCTGGGCTCAAGTGATCCTCTTCTGCCTCAGCCTTAGCTCAGTAGCTGGGACTACAGGTGCCTGCCACCATGCCTGGCTACATTTTTAAATTTTTTGTAAAGACAAGGTCTTGCTGTGTTTCCCAGGCTGGTGGTTCTTGAATTCCTGGCTTCAAGTGATCCTTCTGCGTTGCCCTCCCAAAGTGCTGGGATTACAGGTGTGAGCCACCACACCTGACTGTGAACTTTTAATAATAAAAAGTTAGTTTCCCCCTTAATCTATTCACTCAGGTCTCCTTTCCTAGATGACAACTACTATTAGGAGTTTCTTGGGTGTTCAGAAATATTTTTTGCATATGCAAATGTGCAATACATTCTTTCTCTACTTTTGAAAAATACTGTGCCTCAGTGTGGGTGTGCTTTACCTATTGCCAGATGCCTTGCTTTTCTAAATGTTTCTTCATTGTTCCACTTCAACACAGAGATGCCTACCTAAGTCTTTATTAAGTACCACATATTTCTTTAGAATGAATATGTAATAGAAACATCTTAGATGCTTGTATTTTATCATTTTATTTTAAAGCTTAATGATTGAATGATTATAAGCATAAAATGTAGGTTATGTGCTGGCATTTGGGTATTTAAGAATTGGCTAACTTTTATGGTATGATTTTCAGACTCTTAATCAGAGGAATACTGTCGTTCTAGTAAGTACATCTGCATTGCAGCTGGGTATTTAACAAAGTCTCTTGAAACCTTTTAGTTAAGATGAGGAAATAGCCAGGCGCGGTGGCTCACGCCTGTAATCTGAACACTTTGGGAGGCCGAGGCGGGCGGATCACCTGAGGTCAGGAGTTCGAGACCATCCTGACCAATATAGTGAAACCCCTCTCTACTAAAAATACAAAAATTAGCCGGTCATGGTGGCAGGTGCCTGTAGTCCCAGCAACTCGAGAGGCCGAGATAGGAGAATTGCTTGAAATCAGGAGGCAGAGGTTGCAGTGAGCCGAGATCATGCCACTGCAGCAGTGCAGCCTGGCTACAGAGCAAGACTCTGTCTCAAAAAAAAAAAAAAAAGGAAATAGTGACTTGAGATGATTTGACTGAGTGGATTCACAGCTAATTAACTGGTCACAAATTCAACTGTTGAGTGATTTTGTAAAAGAGGCCAGGTTTATGAATTGAGGTCAGTTTGAAAACAAAAAGAATGATGTCAACATTTTGTTTCTTATTTTGTGTGTTCTTTTCAACATATAGATGACAAACATTGATAGGATGTTTAGAAAACTTGTGAGTACAAGGATAGGCAATGTGAATGTTTCTAAAATTCAAAATCGGAAGCTTTTAAGTTCATAAAGAATATATTTTGAAAAATGAGAATGTTTGGAAAGAATTATATATACATGGTTTAAAATTCTAGGGGGTCTTAAGAATATTCCTTTCTGTTCCCTAGTTATTTACTTTCTCCACCCGTAAAGAAACTAATGTTACTGCTTTCTTGTGTGTTCTTCAGGAAATGTTTTATGCATTTCCAAGGAAACACGCACACATCCCCTGTCCTTAAAAGAAGGAGGAAAACGTTTAAACATTGTATTTACTTTATTTCCATTAACTGTATCTTGGAGATATTTCCATGTCAGTATATATAAAGGGCATTCTCATTAGTTTGGATGCTTGCATATTATTCCATTGTATGGATGTACTGTAGTTTTGAAGTTTTTAAAACCAGGGCTCTAAAACCAGGACATTAGCTTGCTTTTACTTTTTTTTTTTTAATGCTACTTCAAGTAATTTAGCAATGATTAACTTGTGCCATGAATTCCTGAAAGAATTGCAGTATCAAAGTGTATCTGTGCATTTATAATTTTTAGAGCTGTTGCCAAATATCTAACCCTAAAGAGTTTGTATCAAATTACATTTCCACCACACGAGAAAGTGGTGATAGAATTAAAAGCCAATGCTCTAGTCCCCCATGTAGTTACTTTTGGCATGTTTCTAGTAAGTGGGCATTGCCTATGACTGGACATTTTCAGTGATGGACATTAATTACTTTTCAAGATAGCCCAGTGCATGTCTAGGTGATTTGGCTCTTGGTAGTTCCTTATATAGAATAAAAATATTCCTCAAACCTTCTGCCTGTTGATCTTGTTTCTTCTTTTGATGATTTCTTTTATAAAATAATTTTAATATTTGAAGGCAGCTGTCACATCTTCCCTTTGCCATTCTATTCATCATGCTTTCAGCTTTTTTTTTTTTTTTTCATAGGTTATGGCATTAGGATCTCTTTAATCTCCTGGTTGTCCCGTTTATTCCAGTGCTATCCCATATTATCCATACTCTGAAAATGTGCTGTCTACAGTGTGGCATTTCCAAGTGTCATTTCACCTGTACCTTTTTTTTTTGAGACAGAGTCTTGCTCTGTTGCCCAGGCTGGAGTGCAGTGGCCGGATCTCAGCTCACTGCAAGCTCCGCCTCCCGGGTTCATGCGTTTCTCCTGCCTCAGCCTCCCGAGTAGCTGGGACTACAGGTGCCCACTACCTCGCCCGGCTAGTTTTTTTGTATTTTTTAGTAGAGATCACCTGTACTTTTTAAAGTAGAGTTGTCATACCTACTCAAGTAGGACAACATCTGCTGTTGTCCTATTCAGGGTAGAAAAGTAATGTAATTAAAATTTCCATTTCTCTGAACGTGACATGAATGTGCTTTTAGTAGAAACTTAATTTCTCAGAAGTGCTCTGTGTATGCTTTTTTTTTTTTTTTTTTTTTGAGATAGAGTCTCACTCTGTCGCCCAGGCTGGAGCACAGTGGCATGATCATGGCTCACTGCAGCCTTGACCTCCTGGGTTTAAGTGATCCTCCTGCCTCAAGCCTCTTTGTTGCTGGGACCACAGGTGTGTGCCACCACGCCTGGCTAATTTAACAAAATTTTTTTTAGAGATAGGGTCTCACCACGTTTTTCAGGCTGGTCTGGAACTCTGGGCTTAAGGGATTCCCCCACCTTGGACTCCCAAAGTGCTGGGATTACAGGTGTGAGCCACTGTGTCTGGCCCATCTTTTTTTTTTTTCCCCCCCACGAGATGGAGTCTTGCTCTTTCACCCGGGCTGGAGTGCAATGACACAGTCTCGGCTCACTGCAGCCTCTGCCTCCCAGGTTCAAACTATCCTTGTGCCTCAGCCTCCCGTGTAGCTGGAATTATAGGTGTGTGCCACCATGCCTGACCCCCCCCTTTTTTTTTTATTGTATTTTTAATAGAGACCGGGTTTTACCATGTTGGCCAGGCTGGTCTCGAACTCCTGACCTCAAGTGATCCGCCCACCTTGGCCTCCCAGGGTGTTGGGATTACAGGTATGAGCCACTGCGCCTGTACCTGGCCAGTCTTTCATAGGTTATATAAATTCCTTGGTTCCCAGTTTTTGCAGTCGTTTCCAATTCAGTTTAGTTAATGGTTAACTGTTAATTCATTATCAAAAAAAGTACAGTGTAATAGAAAAGACCATCTTACTATTAGAAGTGTGGGTATCATCAAATTAAGATTTTTGATTTTAAAATTATTAGGTTCCAAGACCAAAGATTAAATTAATAAAAGGAGAAGCTGGACAAAATCTGCTGGAAATGATGGCCTGTGACCGTCTGAGCCAATCAGGTAATAGTAATATTACACTAATTTAATTTAAACAGAAAAAGGAAATTGTTAAGTTATATATTACAATAAAATCTTCATCTGTCCAGGAGATAATTTGTCAAAATTATTTCTTTTTGCTGTATCAGTTAAGAGCAATAGGTATGGAAGAGATGGGAAGAAAATAGCACATTCTTTAAAAGAAATGAATAGTTGATGTTGTTTGTTCCTAGGTGGAGAGGATTTCTTAACTCTTTCTTTATCTGGCTGGTAGAGCCTCTATCCTGAATATTTAGTCACTTCCTGAACTAAGTATAATTATTGATTTGCCAACCATTTAACACCAGCTGCTTCTAAAAACACTGCTGTGGGGATATAAAGATGAAGAAGATACGGATCTGTCTTAAAGAGCTGAGAGCATAGTGAGGAAGGTAGACGATATATACTTACCTTGTATTAGTCTCTTAGAATTTGTCGATTTTTTCCCCCATTTTTGGCTTGGGATGAATCTTAAAGGTCTGTTACATATTACCTGTGCTTTTGCTAAGATTCGAACTTTAAGGTAGTTAGGTGGCCATTGAATCAAGCAGTGAACTGAAGAAACATAATGCTTTCTATAAGGAGCAGTTTTGATATAAAATTGGATGAATTTTGTAAAGAGCAATATGTAATATTAAATCAAAGTTATTGTAAGCTTTGGTGTATAGTTAGGCTGTTGGCCAAAGCTCACATTGCTCTTCTATTCCATAGCCCACTTTTTTTGTGGGAGTTAGACTTTCAGTCCTTAAAGTGACTTTCTACTTTTTTCCTTTTCTGTTTTCCTTCTATCCTTGCAGGGTTCTCATAAGTGCCTTTGCATGGTGTCACAGTTAGATAAAAATTGCCTGTATTTTTTTATGTCTTTGATCTGGGCACCCCAAGGGTGCCTCTGCAAGTGTGCTGAGACACAACTGTGTAGTGGTAACCAAACCTGATTGCCCAGCAGAATTAACTCAAGGGAGGGTTTTTTAAAAAAAGTTTAATTGAAATGCAATTCGTATACCATACGCTTCACCCATTTAAAGTGTACAGTTCAGTGGCTTTAATATGTTCATAGAGTATTACCATTGTCACCACAATCAATTTTAGAAGATTTTTATCACTCCATGAGGAATTCCTTACCTATTAGCAGTCACTTCCCATTTTACCCAAACCTCTCAACGTTGGCAACCACTAATCTGTCTCTGTATGTTTGCCTGTTGTGAACATTTCACTTAAATGGAATCATATAGTAGGTTGTCTTTTGTGACTGGCTTCTTTCATTTAGCAAGGTTTTCAAGGTGCATGTGTGTTATAGCATACATCAGTACTTTATCCAATGACTATGATTTTTTAGATTGCTTATTGCAAACCTATGGAATAAAAATCTCTGGGAGCGAGGCCTGGAAATAATTTTTTTCCTCTCCCTGAGACGGAGTCTTGCTCTGTCGCCCAGGCTGGAGTGCAGTGGTGCCATCTGGGCTCACTGTAAACTCCACTTCCGGGGTTCACGCCATTCTCCTGCCTCAGCCTCCCAAGTAGCTGGGACTACAGGCACCCGCCACCATGCCCGGCTAATTTTTTTTTTTTGTATTTTTAGTAGAGGTGGGGTTTCACCGTGTTAGCCAGGATGGTCTCATCTCCTGACCTCATGATCCTCCCAAAGTGTTGGGATTACAGGCGTGAGCCACCGTGCCTGGCCGGAAGTAATTCTTAAAAGCTGTTTAAAGGAGGATTCTGATCAGTCAGGTTTAGAAATCAGTGTATCAGATCAGAAAATAAGAGCTTGTCCCTGCTGCCTATGGCCACTTAAATCCAGACCTTTTCATCTAAAATGCAAATATGTTTAGCGTTTTTCATACACATTCCTGTCTTTTTTCCCCCTTCTGCTGTCTTATGTAGATGCTGATAATATTAAACCTGTACTCTTCTCATTTTCTACATTAGCCCCCGTTTTGTTGTCCAGCTGTGTTTTTTGGGTTGGAGAGTTAGGTCTGCAATAATCATGTTATTTCCCCTTTGGGTGTACAAATGAAACAATGTGAGCAAATGCAATCTGTATTTTTAAAGTGATGGAAATAACAATTTTTTTTTCAGGGCACATGTTGCTAAACTTAAGTCGTGGCAAGCAAGATTTTTTAAAAGAGGTTGTCGAGTCTTTTGCCAACAAAAGCGGGCAGTCTGCATTATATGATGCTCTGTTTTCTAGTCAGTCACCTAAGGATACATCTTTTCTTGGTAGCGATGGTATTGGAAACATTGATGTACAAGAACCAGAGCTTGAAGATTTGGCTAGATACGATGTTGGTAAGTTACATGTTTCAGAGGAAACTGTCTGCATCTTAATTCTTATAAATTGCCCATAATCTTATTACCCAGAAATAATGACTTAATATTTTCCCGTATGCCTTTCGTGTGTGAGTTGGGCTGGGGGGAGTTCAAATGTGGTGCTGTGGAGATGGCATGTATTTTTTTTTTGTTGTTGTTGTTTTTGAGACCAAGTTTTGCTCTGTCGCCCAGGCTGGAGTGCAGTGGTGCGATCTTGGCTCAATGTAACCTCTGCCTCCTGGGTTCAAGCAATTCTCCTGCCTCAGTCTTCCAAGTAGTGGGATTATAGGTGCCCACCACCAGGTCCGGCTAATTTTTTGTATTTTTAGTACAGACGGGGTTTTGTCACGTTGGTCAGGCTGGTCTCAAACTCCTGACCTCAGGTGATCCACTTGCCTTGGCCTCCCAAAGTGCTGGGATTACAGGTGTGAGCCACCGTGCCCAGCCTTGTTTTTTGAGACAAGGTCTTGCCTTGACACCTGGGCTGGAGTGTAGTGGCATGTCGTAGGTCACTGCTACCTTGAACTTTTGGGCTCAAGGGATTCTCTTGCCTCATCCTCCTGAGTAGCTGGTATCACAGGCACATGCCACTCTGCCCAGATAATTTTTTTTTTAATTGGTAGAGACAGGGTCTAACTTTGATGCCCAGGCTAGTCTCAAACTCCTAGGTTCGAGTGATCCTCCTGCCTAAGCCTCCCAAAGTGTTGGGATTAGGCCCGGCAGGCACAGTGGCTCACATCTGTAATCCCAGCACTTTGGGAGGCCGAGTCGGGCAGATCACCTGAGGTTAGGAGTTCGAGACCATTCTGGCCAACATGGTGAAACGCCGTCTCTACTAAAAATACAAAAATTAGCTGGGCGTGGTGGTGTGTGCCTGTAGTCCCAGCTGCTCGGGAGGTTGAGGCAGGAGAATCGCTTGAACCCGGGAGGTGGAGGTTGCAGTGAGCAGAGATCACACCCCTGCGCTGCAGCCTGGGCAACAGAGCGAGACTTCATCTCAAAAACAGTGTTGGAATTATAGGCATGAGCCACTGCATCTGGCCATATTTTTCATCTAAATAATGTTTATACTATATGTATGATTTATCTTGCTTCCTGCATGAATTCTCTACCATAGACTCTGTATTAAAACTGTAAGTATCCCTTTTATTGTCAATATAATCTTTTTTATGAAGTAGTCATAATTTGCTACTTTCTGTTACTGGGCATCCAAGTTGTTTTCAGCTTTTCCACTATTAATAATCATACTCTGGTAAAAACTTCAACAAAAAGTGTCTTCATTGCAAGTTATTTCCATAGAGATACCTAAAAACAGAATTACTGAGACAAAGGACATTAACATCTTTAAGTCTTACAAATTGCCAAAATGACAGAAAGTTTATACCTCTTTATGCTTCCAGAAGTGCATAACCGTTACGTTTTCTTTTGTGTTTTTTGAGATGGAGTCTTTCTCTGTCGCCCAGGCTGGAGTGCAGTGGCGCAGTCTCGGCTCACTGCAACCTCCGCCTGCCAGGTTCAAGCAGTTGTCTTGCCTCAGCCTCCCAAGAAGCTGGGACTACAGGCAGGTGACACTATGCTTGGCTAATTTTTTGTATTTTTTTAGTAGAGACGGAGTTTCACCATGCTGGCCAGGCCGGTCCCGAACTCCTGACTGCACATAACTTTTTGAGTATTGACTTTCTTGTAGAAAAACAGATTTCTTTACTATACCTATGGATTAATATAGTGGTGTTCCATTGCTTTAATGACTTAACTGAAAGGAAAACCCATTGTTTTGGAATTTCTTATTAGGTTAGGTGTTCTTTATTTGGCTTTTCTCAGTTGAGTTTGGTTTATTGAGTTCTAGTCAGTGTCATTTTTTTAGATGGACTTAAACATTCTTCACTACTTTTTTAATTAAAATTTCTAGAAATAAGTGAGAATGCGTTTAATAAGAACATGAGATTTTGCCTAACATAGAATTCCCCCCAGCTTTGATATAGAGAAGCAGTTATATAATTAAGATATATATAATGTGAATTAATTGTTTATTTTGGCAAAACTAATGGCACAAAGAAAATTTGCAAAACCTTAAGCCGATTTTTTAATTTTATTTCAGGCGCTATTCGAGCACATAATGGTAGTCTTCAGCACCTTACTTGGCTTGGCTTACAGTGGAATTCATTGCCTGCCTTACCTGCAATCCGAAAATGGCTAAAACAGCTTTTCCATCATTTGCCCCAGGAAACCTCAAGGCTTGAAACAAATGCACCTGAATCAATATGTATTTTAGATCTTGAAGTAAGCAAAGATTTTAACAAATTAAATATTCTGAATTTTGTTTAATTTTTTTTTCCTAACTTAACTTTTCCTTAAATAAAACAGGTATTTCTACTTGGAGTAGTATATACCAGCCACTTACAGTTAAAGGAGAAATGTAATTCTCACCACAGCTCCTATCAGCCGTTATGCCTGCCCCTTCCTGTGTGTAAACAGCTTTGTACAGAACGACAAAAGTCTTGGTGGGATGCGGTTTGTACTCTGATTCACAGAAAAGCAGTGTAAGTAGTAAAACAAAAATATTGCTTTAACTTAGTGCGTAGGTTTTAACAGGCATTTAATCCTCATGTGAAGATTTAATTTGTCCTGTGACCCATTAACATATGTGTATGTAAGTGCTGAACTGTGTATTTAGAAAGCTATTTTAGTAAATTAAACTATTTTTTAGACCTGGAAACTCAGCAAAATTACGACTTCTAGTTCAGCATGAAATAAACACTCTAAGAGCCCAGGAAAAACATGGCCTTCAACCTGCTCTGCTTATACATTGGGCAAAATGCCTTCAGAAAACGGTGAGTTTTAAAGTATAAACATTTTAAAGAACATTACTTTAATTTTTTAAAATCATGAACTTTTTATTGAAAGTCTTTTTGTTCTGAAAACAGCAGCTTGTTCATATTATGACAGATGAATGTGTTTTTTATTGCTACAAAATAGTTAATATAGTTAAATATAAGCAGTTAGAGGAGCAATGTCTGGCACACAGTGAATGTTATGTATTAGCTGAGCTGTTACTGTTATTCCTTAATACTTAAGTTCTGATAATTATTCAGCCTGAAAATTAAAAAAAATTAGCACAAGGCTTTGTAAGTAAGAGCATTATAGATCTTTCTAAATATTTAAGGTGTGTTCTGGGTCAGGATTAGGTGTAGATGGTCAGCCTTTTGAACAGACTGACACTACAGAGGAGGCAGGTTTCAGCTGTCTAAAAATGGCAACTGTTAAAAAGTAGTTTGGATTGCTACATTAGGATGGTATCATTAGAAGTGTTTAAAAGTTGAGTGTAGAGGCCAGGCACAGTGGCTCACTCCTGTAATCCCAGGACTTTTGGAGGCCGAGGCAGGTGGATCATGAGGTCAGGAGATCGAGATCATACTGGCTAACACGGTGAAATCCCGTTTCTACTAAAAATACAACAACAACAAGAAAATTAGCCAGGCGTGGTGGCGGGCACCTGTAATCCCAGCTACTTGGGAGGCTGAGGCAGGAGAACGGCATGAATCCAGGAGACAGAGCTTGTACTGAGCCGAGATCACGCCACTGCACTCCAGCCTGGGTGACAGAGCGAGACTCCGTCTCAAAAGAAAAACCAAAAAAAACGTTGAATGTAGAATGATCACTGGTATTAAGTGGTTTAGTTATTACAGCATTTGGAAGTTGAACAAATGACTACTGAGGTTCCATTTGGTTTTGACTTGAAATTTTACCCAGTTCTTACAACTTGTAAATGAACTTTAGATCTAATCATACATGTTCCTTAAAGGTGTGTGCTTTTAACTTTCTTTTTTAGGGCAGCGGTCTTAATTCTTTTTATGATCAACGAGAATACATAGGGAGAAGTGTTCATTATTGGAAGAAAGTTTTGCCATTGTTGAAGATAATAAAAAAGAAGAACAGTATTCCTGAACCTATTGATCCTCTGTTTAAACATTTTCATAGTGTAGACATTCAGGTAACAGAGTTCCTTTGTGAATTTACTGGAGATGGGAGTTTCCAGTTTATAAACAAAGACATGAAGCTATAAACTGCTTAAATTAATTGTCTTGTTATTTAATGGTAATCTTGTTTTCTAAATTGACTAGCTCTCACAAATAAGATATGACAGAAAAGAGTAATGAGTTGCTTATCTCTTAAGATCATATAAAATCTTTGGAAAATTATTTGGGTTTTATATTCTGAGTGTAAACAGTTTGACTGAAAACTATTCTGTGTGTTTAGGCATCAGAAATTGGTGCATATGAAGAAGACGCACACATAAGTTTTGCTATATTGGATGCAGTAAATGGAAATATAGAAGATGCTATGACTGCTTTTGAATCTATAAAGAGTGTTGTTTCTTATTGGAATCTTGCACTGGTAAGTAGATGTGGTACTTGAGTGAAAAGTTTTATGTATTTGTTTGTTTGTTTATTTATTTATTTATTTTTAAAGACAGGATTTCTCTGTTGGCCAGGCTAGAGTGTAGTGGCACGATCTTGGCTCACTGCAACCTCTGCTTCCCAGGCTCAAGCAATTCTTGTGCCTCAGCTCCCGAGTAGTTGGGATTACAGGCATGAGCCACCATGCCTGGCCAAGCTAAAAGTTTTTTGTTTTAAAAACCTGATTATTTCATAAAAGCACTATTTGTGTAGATTTTTCACAGGAAGGCAGAAGACATTGAAAATGATGCCCTTTCTCCTGAAGAACAAGAAGAATGCAAAAATTATCTGAGAAAGACCAGGGACTACCTAATAAAGATTTTAGATGACAGTGATTCAAATCTCTCAGTGGTCAAGAAAGTAAGTAGCAGGTTGTTGTAGGTATGTTCTTACTGATAACTCACTGATCAGTGTTTTTGCGTTGGTCTTACATTTTGGTAATTTCAAAAATACTCAGTAATATGTTGTTATTAATGCATAGAAGGGATGTGTGTGTCTAAATGCTTATATTTGCTTGCTTTGTCTTAGGTTTGGTGAGTCTTTTTAAACTTGGAAATCTAGGTATATGTTCTTAAAAAGTACTTCCTGGGGAACTAGAAAAGATTTCTAAGATAAGACATTGATTTTGTTATCTTAGCAATGTAATCAAAACAAATATTATAACCTCAGGACTAATTCTTAATGAACTTTGCTGAAATTGAAAGTTGTTGCTGACAACTTAAGAGCTTTTCTTCTCATCATCAGCCATTATGAACGCCCTTGTTTTCTTGCTGTCAGCTGTTTGAGATTGTCATGATGATGTTAAATTATGTTCAGTCTTCTGAGTGTTTTGTTGATTAATTTGTGTTGCTACTCTTTTATTAGGATTTATGTTGTCTGGTGTATTGTAGCATCTCCATTTCTGTCACCATTCAAAATCAGTTAGAAAACATCAGTAACTTATTTTGTTCACTTGGAAAAGTTTTCCAAGTTAACATTCTTTTACCATTTTCATGGCTAACAGAAGTAATAGAAAGAGCATGGACTTTAGAATCCGAAGATGTTAGATTGTACACCATTTTTCTGTGTTCATGAAGAAAAAAATTATAAAGACAAAAAAAATTATACAAAACAACAGAAAAAGATAATTTAAAAAACACTTTCACATATATTATTAAAGTATAAAGTGCTTATTAAAATGACAAAACTGTAAATATATCATTTTAAAGTTTTTACTTTTGGAATTTTTTGCAAATGAAAGCTGTTAATTAATGTCTTTTATTTTTAGTTGCCTGTGCCCCTGGAGTCTGTAAAAGAGATGCTTAATTCAGTCATGCAGGAACTCGAAGACTATAGTGAAGGAGGTCCTCTTTATAAGAACGGTTCTTCGCGAAATGCAGATTCAGAAATAAAACATTCTACACCGTCTCCTACCAAATATTCACTATCACCAAGTAAAAGTTATAAGGTAAACAGGAAAGAAATGAATCATTTCATTGTGAAATATGTTTCTAAGTGTTTTAAATACTGTTTTATTATTTTTATTTTTTTTAGTATTCTCCCAGAACACCACCTCGATGGGCAGAAGATCAGAATTCTCTACTGAAAATGATTTGCCAACAAGTAGAGGCCATTAAGGTAAGTTACTTAATGTCTCTAGCTGTACTTTTTATTCCAAGATTCCTTCCCTGGCCACTCCCTTGCTTTTTTTCTGAAGCTGGTCAGAATGTCCCCTTGCCATCCAAATAGTATGGCAAGGGGACATTTTGTCTTTTTTTTTTTTTTTTTAAAGACAGGGTCTTGTTCTGTTGTGCAGGCTGGAGTACAGTGGTATGACCACAGCTTAACTGCAGCTTCAACCTCCTAGCTCAAGAGAGCCTCTTAGCTCAGCCTCTTGGGAAGCCAGGACTACAAATAGTCACACGCCACCATGCCCGGCTAGTTTTTGTATTTTTTGTAGAGATGGGATTTTGCCATGTTGTCCAGGGTGGCCTTGAACTCCTGGCTCTGCCTCCCAAAGTGCTGGGATTGCAGGTGTGAGCCACTGCGCCCAGCCTACATACCTCAGTCTTGACCCGTTACCATATTTTGTTTTGTTTTGAGATGGAGTCTCACTCTGTTGCCCAGTCTGGAGTGCAATGGTGCAATCTTGACGCACTGCAACCTCTACCTCCCAGGTTCAAATGATTCTCCTGCCCCAGCCTCCCGAGTAGCTGGGATTACAGGCACCCGCCCCCAGGCCCGGCTAATTTTTGTATTTTTAGTAGACACAGGGTTTCACCATGTTGGCCAGGCTGGTTTTGAACTTCTGACCTCAGGTGATCTGCCCACCTTGGCCTCCCAAAGTGCTGGGATTATAGGCGTAAGCCACTACGCCCAGCCCTTTACCATATTTTTGAAAGTACTTTATGTGTCTCTCTCCTCATCTTCCACAAAATTTGAGACCTTCAAAGGTAGAGACTGTTTTATTTAAAATATTAGAATTCCTGGCACAGAGAAGGTTCCTGAGAGATTCAACTACTACAATGTACTAATCATATTCTGGTCTATGAGTTCATTCCCAGATTAACTGTGGAGTACATGCATTTCAAATTTATAGCTAGGAATTAAAAGTGGTCTGAGCTTCAAAAAGTCTTACTGTATTTTAATACTTCCATGTGAATTTGACTTAATTATGTAAGGAAATAGTTACGTATGTATATCTCATTTTAACAATAGGGTTCAAAGGAGTTTGACTTTTTTGGAATTGGAAATACAAGTATGTTCTTTCATGCTTATCAGGCGAGAACTAAATTACTCATACTTCTAAAGTTACACCGAGGATATGCTGATATGTGGTGATTATTACAGTGTGATCAGCAGTGCTTGCAACTTAAGAGAATACTATTTGGTGGGGAAGACATTTTTGAATTTGCACCAAAATTTTGAATGTTAATTTTGTGTAGTCGTGGCCTATGATAATTACATACAATTTTGACTTAACATACAGGTTTCAGGGTACCGACATTGTATTCTTTGGAAGTATAGTGGAGCACTAGTCCATGAGCTTGAAAAGCTTGGTACTGGTACTGACTCTGCCATTAATTAATGATCTTGGGCCAGTCACTTCCTTTGTGACTGTTTGGCTTCTTATCTTTAAAATGAGAGAATTACTGAAGCCAGTTCACATTGAATGTTAAAAATTACAGTTACAACAGTGATTGCAAATTCACAGCTCTGGTGCGGATACCAACAGTGACCATAAAGGTTTCCAAGCGATTCCACTAGTTTCTTATTTCTTGGATGTGTGTGTGTAGCATCTGGATTAGGCACTGTAGATGAATGAGTGGGGGAAATTTTATTTAGCTTGAAAATTTGAGATAGTTTTGAACCTCATAGTTAGGTCTTTCTGGGAAATTTTTATTTGAAACACTTGTAGAAAAAGAAAGCAGACATGCTAGATCTGTCTCTGACCTCACTTGTTACAACTGGTCAGATTCCGGGGCTTGAAACTTTTCAAACTTTACCTGTTTTCTGATACCACTACAGTTTCTTTGGAAAAAGAAAGAATTTCCTGTTAAGTGTCTGTTTTGTAAGGGGACATTTTGTAGGTTCTAGGGTTGGGTATGGTGCTGTCATTTAGTTTTCTTCAGCAGAGATCAGATAGCCACATAGCTACACTAGATGGCATTGTATTTATCTGCCATCTTGTCAAGGCAGCAGAGTTGTGTTAAGAAAACATTTTTGGAGTCAGATCTGGTTCAAATTCCAGCTATTATTCCCTGCATCCCTTTCTCTCATTTTAAGGTAGGAGCCAATATTGTTTACCTAACAGTGTAGACAGCATAAAAATTAAGAGTTTAAGTGCATTGGACATATTATCATATACATAATAAATTCTCTGCAGCTACTACTTTTTTCCCTTTCCGGGTGGGGCATTTGAACATCACCTTGAGAATTAGTTGTATTTTGTTACAGCACGGGGTTAAGTGAAAAGCTAGTTTGGGGACGTGATTTGGAATGTCAAGTAGTCCAGATGGACAGAAAAGTAAAGCAGTGTAGAAAGAACACACTGAAAAGATGTTCAGTGTAATGTTAGAGGACTGTGAAAGTTGGGGAAAGAAGTTTAATTTGAAGTTACTTGTTTTTTTGAGCAGGGAATTGTCTTGGCTGGAGGTGAATGTCGGAAAGATTAATGTAGGCAAGTGTAGAATAGAAACGAAGGTATGATCATTTAGGAGAGGTTATTTGTTTAGGTGAGAGAGTTAACGAATTAGGTTTTGTGTTAAGGAATGAAAATGGGAGCAGATAAAGTTTTAACGAATTAAGAATCATATTTTAAAATCGGCACCAGGGGCTGGGTGCGGTGGCTCAAGCCTGTAATCCCAGCACTTTGGGAGGCCGAGACGGGCGGATCACGAGGTCAGGAGATCGAAACCATCCTGGCTAACACGGTGAAACCCCGTCTCTACTAAAAATACAAAAAAATTAGCTGGGCGAGGTGGCGGGCGCCTGTAGTCCCAGCTACTGGGAGGCTGAGGCAGGAGAATGGCGTGAACCCGGGAGGCGGAGCTTGCAGTGAGCTGAGATCCGGCCACTGCACTCCAGCCTGGGGGCAGAGCGATACTCTGTCTCAAAAAAAAAAAAAAAAAAAAAAAAAAAAAAAAAAAAAAATCGGCACCAGGGTACCTAGAACTCATTGGCAAATAGGATTTTTCAAAAGATATAATCAGGGCCAGGCACGGTGGCTCACACCTGTAATCCCAACACTTTGGGAGGCTGAGGCAGGCGGATCACGAGGTCAGGAGATCAAGACCATCCTGGCTAACATGGTGTGAAACCCCATCTCTACTAAAAATACAAAAAATGAGCCGGGCGTGTTGGTGGGTGCCTGTAGTCCCAGCTACTCGGGAGGCTGAGGCTGGAGAATGGGGTGAACCCAGGAGGCGGCGCTTGCAGGGAGCTGAGATAGCGCCACTGCAGTCCAGCCTGGGGACAGAGCGAGACACTGTCTCAAAAAAAAAAAAAAAAAAAAAAAAAAAGATACAATCAGGGCCAGGCATGGTGGGTCACACCGATAATCCCAGCACTTTGGGAGGCCAAGGCGGTGGATCACTTGAGGTCAGGAGTTCAAGACTCGCCTGGCAAACATGGTGAAACCCCGTCTCTGCTTTAAAAATGCAAAACGTTGGCCGGGTGTGCTGGCTGACGTCTGTAAATCCCAGCTATTCAGGAGGCTGAGGTGGGAGAATTGCTTGAGTCCAGGAGGTGGAGGTTGCGGTGAGCCAAGATTGTGCCATTGCACTTCAGCCTGGATGACAGATCGAGACTCCATCTCAAAAAAAAAACTAAAAAAGAAAAATCAGTTATTTAAATTTAAAAGAGTAAGTTTCCCTAGCACTGTTTCTGGCATGATATAATTAAATGTTTAAAATTATTTGATTTTTTTTTTTCTTCCAATAGAAAGAAATGCAGGAGTTGAAACTAAATAGCAGTAACTCAGCATCCCCTCATCGTTGGCCCACAGAGAGTTATGGACCAGACTCAGTGCCTGATGGGTATCAGGGGTCACAGACATTTCATGGGGCTCCACTAACAGGTGAGCTGGCAAGTGGATAATCGCATATTTTAGTAAAACTGCTTTACTTCCCTCTTTTAAGTAGATAACTTATGAAATCACCTTGTTTATATATGTTTGTTAATATACATGTCAGTGTCTGTTTATATGTTACTTCAAAAGCTGTATTTAGTGTTACTGAGATTTTTATAACCCCAAGCAGAAAAGATGAGCTGTATGTGATCACGTGTATATAAAGGCTTAAAGAACCCTTAATCCACACCTCAGATAAGCTGTCTGAGATGAGATTATTCCTTAAATTGAAAAATGTTAATGAATAGAGTTATGCACTAAGAAATGCTTAATTAAGAACCTACACCTCTGGGGAATTATTTTGATGATAATGATGAGCGGCAGGACATTATATAGGAAATCTTACTTAATTTGAAATATTACGGTTACATAAAGAAAGAAAAGGACTTTGGACCTGAATCATACTGGGTTTTTAAGTTGTGCTCTGTCACTGTAATAGCTGTGTAAGTTAATCTGTTTGAAATGTGGAGATAATACTTGCCTCACATAATTACTATGAGCATTTGTGTATGTGCAGATGGGCGTGGGTGTATATCAGACATTTATTAGAGTATACAGTAAACAGTTAATGAACTAAGGTTACTAATAGTGTTTACTGTGGGTTGGCTATGTGCAAAAGTGCTTTGTGAACGTAATTTTATTTAATTACAGTAACTTAGAATGGCTGGTACCATTATTAATCCCTTTTTTATAAATGAGGAAATGGATAAAGAAAGGTTAGGTAACTTACTCATTATTATACAGCTAGTTATTGATAGAACCAAGATTCAGACTCCAGTGGTGTAACTCCAAAGCACTTGGCCAGTATAAGACATTTCTCCCAGGCAGCCAGAAAAAAACAAAAAATGTTCCTTTTATGTAAGACAGATTCCTGAAATGGTAGTAGTGCACATTTTTTTTTCTCTCTTTTTAGCCCAGGAAAGATTTAGAATAAAATCTAGTTTAGATGAGCACATTTGTGTGATGGTTCATGTAGTTAAGGCAGCCCCACTAGCCTTTTGTGATGGTATCTTCTCAACACAAGCAAAATAACAGAAAATCTTTGTGAAGTGAAGCTTATTAAATGTCATAAGTCATAGATAAGTATATGAAATGTCTAACACTCAAACCTTATTTACTTAACCTTACGCATCATATAGGTCCTTGTAAGAGGATAAACAAACGGGCTGACCTTTTCTGGGGCTTTTTTAGTGCTGTGTACAGTCAGTTATTTGGTGCCTTTTGGGTCATGATTTCCATTTCTACTGTGTACAGGTATAAAAGGTCTTCTGTTCTTTTACAAGCATATAAATACAA
This sequence comes from Rhinopithecus roxellana, assembly GCF_007565055.1. Lineage (NCBI taxonomy): Eukaryota > Metazoa > Chordata > Mammalia > Primates > Cercopithecidae > Rhinopithecus > Rhinopithecus roxellana. Next base: position 106,869,730 of record NC_044565.1, read on the forward strand.
CATTCTCATTGTCTCATTTTATTCTTGCAATGACCCTATGAAATGTATAGAAACAGCACATCCTCATTTTACAATTGAGAAAAATGGAGACTCCAAATGGATTATTTACAGGTTCACAGAACAGCTTTGTGGCACTGAAAGGGGGAGAGCCAAGATCTCCTGATTTCTGTTCCTGTGTTCATAGATTTTTTTTCCTTAATAATAAACATATCAAGATGGTCCTTATTTTTTTAAAATAAGATGATTAAAATTAAAGATTAATAAGCTCGTAGGAGATACTCAGAAGTACTGAACAGGTTGAAGAAAACTAAAAACTAACCACCTTATTAACATTTCTTATATTTGAGAGCATTTCCTTCTGGTTCTTTCTCTATACATACAGTAATTTTTTTTTTTTTTTTTTTTTTGAGACAGAGTCTCGCTCTGTCGCCCAGGCTAGAGTGCAGTGGCCGGATCTCAGCTCACTGCAAGCTCTGCCTCCTGGGTTCACGCCATTCTCCTGCCTCAGCCTCCCGAGTAGCTGGGACTACAGGCGCCCGCCACGACGCCCAGCTAGTTTTTTGTATTTTTTTAGTAGAGACGGGGTTTCACCGGGTTAGCCAGGATGGTCTCGATCTCCTGACCTAGTGATCCGCCCGTCTCGGCCTCCCAAAGTGCTGGGATTACAGGCTTGAGCCACCGCGCCCGGCCCTCATATAGTATTTTTTTATGAGATTGTTACCGTGTTAGTATGTTGTGTGTGGATGAGCTACCCTGTTTTTTAAATGTTACTTTAGTTCTGAGCATTTTTAAACGTAAATGTTTTTAAATATTAATGAGTTCGTGGTATCCCATCATATGGAAGTACTGTAAATTGTGTTCCTTCATTTATGTTGTTTCTGGTTTATGCCATTACAAATTCTAGGACACTGTCCTAGTTTTGTAGGGTATTCGAAATATTCAGTTTATGTTCTTACCACTAGTATCTGATAGTGCCATCTTTGCACTTTTGCTAATGCTGACTTACTAGTTTATAAAATTCTTTGCCAATATGTAGGAACAAAAGTGATACCAATTTTTAAGTTTTTTTAATACTAGCCATGCTCAACAGTTCGTGCAAATGGCTGTTGGCAGTTTTGCCATCTTCAACGTGGGTACCTTCCAGTTGTTTGGTTTCTTTGGTAAAACTCACAAAACAGATGGAGAAGAGTTTGTGTATCACCATGAGTGTTAATGTGATTTTTTTTTAAGCAAACGAACACATTTGTGTTCCTTGTGAGATCCTTTGCATGAATTTGTCAGGTAAGTTTTTTGACCTGAACATTTTCATAATAGCTTGAGTTTGCACAATGCAGCCTTGTCATTTTGCAGATTTTCAAGGCTCACTTCAAAAACACGGCCCTTGAGGCTTTTATATTTCTTTCCTAAATTATCTATTCATGTGGTGCTTTCAAAAATTAGATTACTTTTAGTAGATTTATTAGAGTTCTTTAGTTTTTTTCCCCACAGTTTAGAGTCAGTAGTCAATTAAAGTCCCTACTTAAATTTCAGACTTTAAGATTTTTTTTTTAATTTAAAATTTTATTTTTTTATTTTTTCTTTTTGCTTTCATGCAGACAGACATCTTGTAAGACTTTAAGATTCTTGGGCCATTTTCTGTCAGGTTGTTCTGTGTTCTGTGCCTGCTTCCTCCCTATAGTAATTTCCAAATAGCTATCCTCACCTCTATTAGGTTTCCAAAATCAAATTTGGGCTTCTGGCTAGCCTTTTCTAGGTCTTGATTTTTCAGTGCTTTCCAGAGGCAATTGTTTGGAACCTCTTGGCACAATTTGTTTCTTCTTCCATGTACAGGCATAAAAGGTCGTTTGGTTGTTTTCTGGTAAAACTATCATAAAACAGTTCAAGCAAATGACTGTTGGTAGTTTTGCCTTCTAGTCGTTTGGCTTCCTGGTAAAACACAGAACAGGTGGAGCAGATAGTTTACATCAGCATGAGTGTTGATGTGCTTTTTGTTTTAAGCCAAGGAACACATTTTGTGTTATTTGTGAGATCCTTTCCATGAATTTGTCAGGTGATTTTTGAGCTGAACATTCTCAGTAATAGCTTTAGTTTACAAAATACAACCTAGTCTTTCTGCAGATTTTCTAGACCCACTTCAAATGCATTGACCATCAGATGGCATCTTGGTTCCTTACGTCCTTTCTGTGACTGAATGTCCATAATTCCACATCATACTGATCTTTCTTAGAAAAGGCACCAGCTACTTTCTTCTTTATTCCTTTTTTAATGCTTGTGAGGTAGTTGTTGTTGTTGATCACGCGATGCTATTCTCTTATTCTTCATGTCATATTTAGCAGTTTTTTTCTAGTTTGTCATTTGATAATCTCCTTGATTGGTGTATTTTGATGTACAGAAATTTAAAATTTATGCAGTTACGTCTTTCTTTAATTTCTATTGTTTTTGTATTTATAGCTCTTGCCTAGATAGTCTTAACTGTAGTATAGACTTTAACAGTGTTTTCTTTATTTTCTTTTTTTTTTTTAGTTGCAACTACTGGCCCTTCAGTATATTATAGTCAGTCACCAGCATATAATTCCCAGTATCTTCTCAGACCAGCAGCTAATGTTACTCCCACAAAGGTAACAAAGGAATAATTTATACATTTATAATTATTTCCTTTTTAAATTGTTTAGGGTTCCTTCAAAGAAATTCAAGAAAGCAGTTCAGTATTAAAACTTTTGTGTCCCTTAAGATGTAGATAATTTAAATTTATCTGCAGATATAGAAATTATACTTCTTAGTCACCTTTTGTGTTACAATAAGTGTGAATATTTAGAATATTTTAAAAATGGGAGTGGTAGTGGTGGATCCTTCATCATTCTGTTTTAACAGAAATAGAACTACAGTGCCCTCCCTGACCCACTGTGTGGTAAGTACTTTCAGGCCTGATACAGCTATATATATAAAAATTGATTGAAGACTCAATATTACAGTGGTAGTTGAATGTGATAGCTTTGAGGACAGAGTGTTGGGGCGCGTTTAGACCCTTGCTCTTCTGCTTATTTTGACCACAGGCAAGTTTCTTAACCTCTCAATGCATCAGTTGCCTCATATGTAAAATGAGGATAATAATAATACCTTAATTCATAGGGTTTTTGAGGATATTAAAATGAGATAATAATGTAAAGTGCTTAGAATAGTGCCCAGCTGGCACATTAATAAATGCTCAATAAATGTTATCATCATCATCATCATCATCATTATTAACATCATTTGATAAATTGTTTAGGAATGAAGATGGTATTTATTTTATGACTTTAGTTGTAGATTTTAAGATGCTGTAATTAATTTTCATTATATGCCAAGTATATATGCAAGTATCTTTGTAGTAATGTGGTTTTCTCTTAATCTATTTATGCCTGGTGTTCCATTATTGGAACACGAAGCTTATGGGAGTTATTTATATCTTACTGCTCAAGGTCATTGCCAAGGTCTGATTTTTCACATAGAAAATTTGCAGCCTCTGGCATAAACGGGTTAATGATGTGTACTACATCCCCTAATGATATCTTCTTCACTTAATATTCATGTTTGAAGTTTGTGAGAATTGGTTTGCATTTAGTTATCTGTAGTTTTGTAGACAATCTACAAAATGTTTTAACTTTCTGTCTTTTAGGGCCCAGTCTATGGCATGAATAGACTTCCACCCCAACAGCATATTTATGCCTATCCGCAACAGATGCACACACCACCAGTGCAAAGCTCATCTGCTTGTATGTTCTCTCAGGAGATGTATGGTCCTCCTGCATTGCGTTTTGAGTCTCCTGCAACAGGAATTCTATCGCCCAGGGGTGATGATTACTTTAATTACAATGTTCAGCAGACAAGCACAAATCCACCTTTGCCAGAACCAGGATATTTCACAAAACCTCCAATTGCAGCTCATGCTTCAAGATCTGCAGAATCTAAGACTATAGAATTTGGGAAAACTAATTTTGTTCAGCCCATGCCAGGTGAAGGAATAAGGCCATCTTTGCCAACACCAGCACACACAACACAGCCACCTCCTTTTAAATTCAACTCAAATTTCAAATCAAATGATGGTGACTTCACGTTTTCCTCACCGCAGGTTGTGACACAGCCCCCTCCTGCAGCTTACAGTAACAGTGAAAGCCTTTTAGGTCTCCTGACTTCAGATAAACCCTTGCAAGGAGATGGCTATAGTGGACCCAAACCAATTCCTAGTGGTCAAACCATTGGGCCTCGAAATACATTCAATTTTGGAAGCAAAAATGTGTCTGGAATTTCATTTACAGAAAACATAGGGTCAACTCAGCAAAAGAATTCTGGTTTTCGGCGAAGTGATGATATGTTTACTTTCCATGGTCCAGGAAAATCAGTATTTGGAACACCCACTTTAGAGACAGCGAACAAGAATCATGAGACAGATGGAGGAAGTGCCCATGGGGATGATGATGATGATGGTCCTCACTTTGAGCCTGTAGTACCTCTTCCTGATAAGATTGAAGTAAAAACTGGTGAGGAAGATGAAGAAGAATTCTTTTGCAACCGTGCGAAATTGTTCCGTTTTGATGTAGAATCCAAAGAATGGAAGGAACGTGGGATTGGCAATGTAAAAATACTGAGGCATAAAACATCTGGTAAAATTCGCCTTCTAATGAGACGAGAGCAAGTGTTGAAAATCTGTGCAAATCATTACATCAGTCCAGATACGAAATTGACACCAAATGCTGGATCAGACAGATCTTTTGTATGGCATGCCCTTGATTATGCAGATGAGTCGCCAAAACCAGAACAACTTGCTATTAGGTTCAAAACTCCTGAGGAAGCAGCACTTTTTAAGTGCAAGTTTGAAGAAGCCCAGAGCATTTTAAAAGCCCCAGGAACAAATGTAGCCACAGCATCAAATCAGGCTATCAGAATTGTAAAAGAACCCACAAGTCATGATAACAAGGATATTTGCAAATCTGATGCTGGAAACATGAATTTTGAATTTCAAGTTGGAAAGAAAGAAGGGTCTTGGTGGCATTGTAACAGCTGCTCATTAAAGAATGCTGCAACTGCTAAGAAATGTGTATCATGCCAAAATCTAAACCCAAGCAATAAAGAACTCGTTGGCCCACCATTATCTGAAACTGTTTTTACTCCTAAAACTGGCCCAGAGAATGTTCAAGATCGATTTGCACTGATGACTCCAAAGAAAGAAGGTCACTGGGATTGTAGTATTTGTTTAGTAAGAAATGAACCTACTGTATCTAGGTGCATTGCGTGTCAGAATACAAAATCTGCTAACAAAAGTGGATCTTCATTTGTTCATCAAGCTTCATTTACATTTGGCCAGGGAGATCTTCCTAAACCTGTTAACAGTGACTTCAGATCTGTTTTTTCTACAAAGGAAGGACAGTGGGAGTGCAGTGTATGTTTGGTACAAAATGAGGGGAGCTCTACAAAATGTGCTGCTTGTCTGAATCCGAGAAAACAGAGTCTACCTGCTACTGCTATTCCAACACCTGCCTCTTTTAAGTTTGGTACTTCAGAGACAAGTAAAACTCCAAAAAGTGGATTTGAGGACATGTTTGCTAAGAAGGAAGGACAGTGGGATTGCAGTTCATGCTTAGTGCGAAATGAAGCCAGTGCTACAAGATGTGTTGCTTGTCAGAATCCAGATAAACCAAGTCCATCTACTTCTCTTCCAGCTCCTGCCTCTTTTAAGTTTGGTACTTCAGAGCCAAGCAAGGCTCCAAAGAGCGGATTTGAGGGAATGTTCACTAAGAAGGAAGGACAGTGGGACTGCAGTGTGTGCTTAGTAAGAAATGAAGCCAGTGCCACCAAATGTATTGCTTGTCAGAATCCAGGTAAACAAAATCAAACTGCTTCTGCAATTTCAACACCTGCCTCTTCAGAGACAAGCAAGGCTCCAAAGAGCGGATTTGAGGGAATGTTCACTAAGAAGGAAGGACAGTGGGACTGCAGTGTGTGCTTAGTAAGAAATGAAGCCAGTGCCACCAAATGTATTGCTTGTCAGAATCCAGGTAAACAAAATCAAACTGCTTCTGCAATTTCAACACCTGCCTCTTCAGAGACAAGCAAGGCTCCAAAGAGCGGATTTGAGGGAATGTTCACTAAGAAGGAAGGACAATGGGATTGCAGTGTGTGCTTACTAAGAAATGAAGCCAGTGCTACCAAATGTATTGCTTGTCAGAATCCAGGTAAACAAAATCAGACTACTACTGCAATTTCAACACCTGCCTCTTCAGAGACAAGCAAAGCTCCAAAGAGTGGATTTGAGGGAATGTTCACTAAGAAGGAAGGACAGTGGGATTGCAGTATGTGCTTAGTAAGAAATGAAGCCAGTGCTACCAAATGTATTGCTTGTCAGTATCCAAGTAAACAAAATCAGACAACTGCAATTTCAACACCTGCCTCTTCGGAGGTAAGCAAGGCTCCAAAGAGTGGATTTGAAGGAATGTTCATCAAGAAAGGACAGTGGGATTGTAGTGTTTGCTTTGTACAAAATGAGAGTTCTTCTTTAACATGTGTAGCTTGTGATGCCTCTAAACCAACTCATAAACCTATTGCAGAAGCTCCTTCAGCTTTCACATTGGGCTCAGAAATTAAGTTGCATGACTCTTCTGGAAGTCAGGTGGGAACAGGATTTAAAAGTAATTTCTCAGAAAAAGCTTTTAAGTTTGGCAATACAGAGCAAGGATTCAAATTTGGGCATGTGGATCAAGAAAATTCACCTTCATTTATGTTTCAGGGTTCTTCTAATACAGAATTTAAGTCAACCAAAGAAGGATTTTCCATCCCTGTGTCTGCTGATGGATTTAAATTTGGCATTTCGGAACCAGGAAATCAAGAAAAGAAAAGTGAAAAGCCTCTTGAAAATGATTCTGGCTTCCAGACTCAGGATATTAGTAGCCAGAAGAATGGTGGTGGTGTGATTTTTGGTCAAACAAGTAGCACTTTTACATTTGCAGATCTTGCAAAATCAACCTCAGGAGAAGGATTTCAATTTGGCAAAAAAGACCCCAATTTCAAGGGATTTTCAGGTGCTGGAGAAAAATTATTCTCATCACAATGTGGTAAAATGGCCGATAAAGCAAACACTTCTGGTGACTTTGAGAAAGATGATGATGCCTATAAGACTGAGGACAGCGATGACATCCATTTTGAACCAGTAGTTCAAATGCCTGAAAAAGTAGAACTTGTAACAGGAGAAGAAGATGAAAAAGTTCTGTATTCACAGCGGGTAAAACTGTTTAGGTTTGATGCTGAGATAAGTCAGTGGAAAGAAAGGGGCTTGGGGAACTTAAAAATTCTCAAAAATGAGGTCAATGGCAAACTAAGAATGCTGATGCGAAGAGAACAAGTACTAAAAGTGTGTGCTAATCACTGGATAACGACTACGATGAATCTGAAGCCTCTCTCTGGATCAGACAGAGCATGGATGTGGTTAGCCAGTGATTTCTCTGATGGTGATGCCAAACTAGAGCAGTTGGCAGCAAAATTTAAAACACCGGAGCTGGCTGAAGAATTCAAGCAGAAGTTTGAGGAATGCCAGCGGCTCCTGTTAGACATACCACTTCAAACTCCCCATAAACTTGTAGATACTGGCAGAGCTGCCAAGTTAATACAGAGAGCTGAAGAAATGAAGAGTGGACTGAAAGATTTCAAGACATTTTTGACAAATGATCAAGCAAAAGTCACTGAAGAAGAGAATAAGAATTCAGGTACAGGTTCTGCCAGTGCCTCAGACACAACAATAAAACCCAATCCCGAAAACACTGGGCCCACATTAGAATGGGATAACTATGATTTAAGGGAAGATGCTTTGGATGATAGTGTTAGTAGTAGCTCAGTACATGCTTCTCCAGTGGCAAGTAGCCCTGTGAGAAAAAATCTTTTCCGCTTTGGTGAGTCAACAACAGGATTTAACTTCAGTTTTAAATCTGCTTTGAGTCCATCTAAGTCTCCTGCCAAGTTGAATCAGAGTGGGACATCAGTTGGCACTGATGAAGAATCTGATGTTACTCAAGAAGAAGAGAGAGATGGACAGTACTTTGAACCTGTTGTTCCTTTACCTGATCTAGTTGAAGTATCCAGTGGTGAGGAAAATGAACAAGTTGTTTTTAGTCACAGGGCGAAACTCTACAGATACGATAAAGATGTTGGTCAGTGGAAAGAAAGGGGCATTGGTGATATAAAGATTTTACAGAATTATGATAATAAGCAAGTTCGTATAGTGATGAGAAGGGACCAAGTATTAAAACTTTGTGCCAATCACAGAATAACTCCAGACATGACTTTGCAAAATATGAAAGGGACAGAAAGAGTATGGGTGTGGACTGCATGTGATTTTGCAGATGGAGAAAGAAAAGTAGAGCATTTAGCTGTTCGTTTTAAACTACAGGATGTTGCAGACTCATTTAAGAAAATTTTTGATGAAGCAAAAACAGCCCAGGAAAAAGATTCTTTGATAACACCTCATGTTTCTCGGTCAGGCACTCCCAGAGAGTCACCATGTGGCAAAATTGCTGTAGCTGTATTAGAAGAGACCACAAGAGAGAGGACAGATGTTATTCAGGGTGATGATGTAGCAGATGCAACTTCAGAAGTTGAAGTGTCTAGCACATCTGAAACAACAACAAAAGCAGTGGTTTCTCCTCCAAAGTTTGTATTTGGTTCAGAGTCTGTTAAAAGCATTTTTAGTAGTGAAAAATCAAAACCATTTGCATTTGGCAACAGTTCAGCCACTGGGTCTTTGTTTGGATTTAGTTTTAATGCACCTTTGAAAAGTAACAATAGCGAAACTAGTTCAGTAGCCCAGAGTGGATCTGAAAGCAAAGTGGAACCTAACAAATGTGAACTGTCAAAAAACTCTGATATCGAACAGTCTTCAGATAGCAAAGTCAAAAATCTCTTTGCTTCCTTTCCAACGGAAGAATCTTCAATCAATTACACATTTAAAACACCAGAAAAGGGTAAGTACTTTGTTGTTAAAGTTAAGCACAATTTTTCTTTTAATGTTTAGCTTGATGCACTTTGTAGGATACTAATGTTGGGATATAAACGATGCTTTGTGAATACCCCCAAAATATTTGAGCAATATATTTTTCTCTCTTAATAAGTTCACGGTGAGGTTTCAAAGAGCAACAGAACTTAGTTTAAGACATTTCAGTAACTGGGAGATACTTCTATCATGCCAGGGCAGAGCAAAAGAACTCAGTACAGTGTACGGACTCATGCTTGAATCATGCGCGTTAACGTGAGTCTTTTTTTAAAGTTTTCATTTTCATTTGTTCAGTTTGTCACTCAGAAAACATGATATTGAGGCCAGGCACAGTGGCTCACGCCTAGAATCCTAGCACTTTGGGAGGTTGAAGTTGGCAGCTCACTTAAGCTCAGGAGTTCGAGACCAGTCTGGCCAACATGGTGAAACCCTGTTTCTACTGAAAATACAAAAATTAGCCGGGCATGGTGGTGCGTGCCTATAATTAGCAGCTACTCAGGAGGCTGAGGCAGGAGGATCACTTGAGCACAGGAGATGGAGGTAGCAGTGAGCTGAAATCATGCCACTGCACTCCAGCCTGGCTGGGTGACAGAGTGAGACTTTGTCTCAAAAAAAAAAAAACATGATACTGAGATGTTCTCATTTTATATGTTGTATGTTAGTCTTGCTCATTTATTAAATGAGCAAAGAATGAAACTACAGGGGTAAATGAATATATAAGACAATCAGATTGGTGGTCTAAATTGAGGGATTCTGGCTTTTTATGTTTTAAAAGCATATTCATTTTGTTTCCCAAAATGTTAAAAAATGAAATATTCTTTATTTTCTAGGATTTAATTTTAGCCTTTTTAAATCTAATCCCATGGCCTTTTGGACTAGCACCCCTTCCTCACAGCCTGAGAGCAAAGGTATAGAACTAGCATTCTCAGTATGAGATAACAGCAGTTTTTAGCAGCTGGTAGCCCTTAGCAAAGTATTAATAACTGTGGCTGTATGAAATTAAGTACTTAACACTACAACATGCATGTTAAAGAATGCCAGTTTAGGCAAAGTACCTTTTGACTGGTGGCATGACATCCTTTATTGTTGGTTTGTTTTTTAAAATATACTGGGATGCTGATTTGTAATGTACTTCATTACTCTGTTATTTCAAGTCTGCTCAGTGAAGACCTGTGTTTTATCTAATGTTTATCTTTAGCCACTAACGTCTGCCAGTATTCAAATGTATTGGCAACGGCATGTATACAGTATGGAAGAGTGTCCCTGTAGGGCTGTTCTTTTGTGCATGGTTTAGAAAAATGTTGTATTTGAAAATGGACCCCATTTTTAACAGCCAGCATTCTACAGCTTGTGTATTATATATGTTGCACAGATGATTTTTAGAAGTGTGGCTACTAGAGTGGAACAAGAAGTGGGATCTGTTGAAGGCCTTCTAGAACAGGTTAGGGAAGTGAAATCTCACCATTAGTGACCAGTAACACATCTTAGCCATGCCAAACAAGTACAATGATAAAGTAACAATCTCTGATTTTTTTTAAGTATACCAGTTTTATTACTGGCTAAGGTAGCTCTTACTCTTGTATTTTTAAAGATACAGTCTTTGAGAAATACGAAAAGTGTGAACTTAAAAGTGGATGTATACGTGCATACAGTTTCTGTGAGCTCTAGGTTAGGAATCCCTGACCTAAGAACAAATGTGTCTGTACACTACTGTAGAACAAAGAGCCTTATTCTGTTTTGAATCTGATAATGTCATTGTCCCAAGGGATCTTAGAAATGAAGACTTTAGACATGAGTAAACTGAGGCTAAGAAAGGCTATCTCATTTACCCAAGGTGTCTTTACTGAGTAATAGCAGAAGTGGAACAAGAACCTTTATCTTATGGTGTACTGTTATTTCTCCTAGCTAGGAAATGATACTAAGTTTTTGTTTATAATGAAGGAGAAGGACAAATTTAACATTGTGAAAGGAAGGGCACTGGTTCTCCAGAGCAGTGTCATCCAATAGAAATAAAATATAACCCGTGTATGTAATTTTTTTTTTTTTTTGAGACGGAGTCTTGCTCTGTCGCCCATGCTGGAGTGCAGTGGCCGGATCTCAGCTCACCGCAAGCTCCGCCTCCTGGGTTTTACGCCATTCTCCTGCCTCAGCCTCCCGAGTAGCTGGGACTACAGGCGCCCACCACCTCGCCCAGCTTCTTTTTTGTATTTTTTTTTTAGTAGAGACGGGGTTTCACTGTGTTAGCCAGGATGGTCTCGATCTCCTGACCTCGTGATCCGCCCGTCTCGGCCTCCCAAAGTGCTGGGGTTACAGGCTTGAGCCACTGCGCCCGGCCCCATGTATGTAATTTAAAATTGTCATTTGGTGCAGGCTTGTGCCTATACTCCCAGCTACTTGAGAGGCTGAGGCAGAGGGATCACTTGAGCCCACAAGTTCCAGGCTTCAGTAAGCTATGATCACATCACTACATTCCAGCTCTGGGTGACAAAGCAAGACCACATCTCAAATAAATTAAATAAATAAATTTTCTAGTAGCCATATTAAAAAGAATAAAAAGAAACAGTTAAAAAGAGAAACAGATGAAAGTAATTTTATTGATATATTTGATATCACTCATATCCAAAATATCATTTTAACTTCTAATTAACATAAAAATTAATATTTTACATTATTGTTTTTCACCAAGTCTTCAAAATCCAATGTGTGTGTTTATACTTATTATTAGCACATCTTGATTTGGACTAGCCACCTTGTAAGGTTTTAATAGAATGTCGCTAGGCTACCATATTGGACAGTATAGCTCTCAGAATGTTTCCCTGTCACCAGTTGGTATACATGGCATGCTTCTTGACCGGCTGGCTTTATTAAACTCCTTTAGCCAGAAATTCTTCTTTACATTAATAGATCAGAACAGGTTGCATATAGAAGTTTTTTCTCTTTCTAATTCTTTTGCCCTTTGCATTGATGGTGGCTAGAGATGGGTGGTTTTCAGCCATATGAATGGTCTTAGATTTTATACTGTTAGTTAACCATAGAGTAACAGTTTTTGTTTAATTTTATCTAGTATCATGCTTGAATGTAGACAAAGTAGATGCAACTCTAATCACCTTCCATTCTTGGCAATTGTTAACTTTCCTTACAGGAACTAATTACAATTGGCTTTGCATTAGTTTCATATGTCTACTAATACTTGCTTATGTTTTCTTTAAGATGTTTTTTAGTTGCTGCAAATGCATGGATATTTTCATAAACCTACTGTATGCTAAGTATAGTTAGGCAACACTTTCAAATTTTTAACCTTTTTAAATTCTAGAAATTAGTAGTAATTCTTTTCAATAACTATTAAGTAAACACAAGACTTTTTTGTTTTCTTTGGTTTTAAATAGATTCTGTGTTCACTAAGGGTTTTTGGTAGAACACTAAATCAGGATGCTAATTCTAATTCATGATTATCGTACATCTCTGCATCAAAGTATATGTATTTTTTATCAGTATGCTGTTTTAACCTGCAGACAAGTTCCATGGTTTTTATTTTCAGTTAGAGTATTAATGTCAATACCTAATACCTTATCTTTGTCAATTTTTTTGACTTGTGTTACAGCAAAAGAGAAGAAAAAACCTGAGGATTCTCCCTCAGATGATGATGTTCTCATTGTATATGAACTAACTCCAACCGCTGAGCAGAAAGCCCTTGCAACCAAACTGAAACTTCCTCCAACTTTCTTCTGCTACAAGAATAGACCAGATTATGTTAGTGAAGAAGAGGAGGATGGTAAACTTTTGTTATTTCAAAAACACTGTGTTCCTGCTAATCCTAGTAAAATTGGGAGTGTGGTGTAATTGTTTTAAGCCTGCCTCTTAGAACTTATCACTAATATCCTTGCAGGTATATTCACCCTAAATGTATGTGTAAGTGGTCAATGGATATAAGGATCAAAAGGACTGTGATCATTGAGCAAGCATTTTTTGGATGGCTAATGTGCCAGGCACATGTTTTGAGGGGATTTAAAATAATCATAATTTTGCTGGAGTCTTAAAGATGTGGAAGAGAGAGATAAGGCAGACAAGGTTCCAATGGAAAACTTTGTATGCCATTTTTTAAGCTGGGCAGTTAAATAAAAGTCTCAATAGAATCAGTTGGACAGTGGTATACAGTATTGGGTTATGGGACAAGGAGATTGGAAGATGAGTTAAAATGAGAGCAGCTCAAACAAGATGAGAGGCTGAGCTAAAGCTCTAGCAGTAACAGAGGTATTAAGGATACAAAATTGGCAAAAATGACTGTAATTCAAATGGGGAGAGGGAGAACGGGTGAAGTTGGAGATAGTCCCTAAGCAAGGAAAACCCCCCAAAATTAACTAGAAATTCTTTTAATCAATTGTATTTTAAGATGAAGATTTCGAAACTGCTGTCAAGAAACTTAATGGAAAACTGTATTTGGATGGCTCAGAAAAATGTAGACCCTTGGAAGAAAATACAGCAGGTATGTTAAATGTAAACGACATTTATACTGCTTTTAACAAGTCTTCTATTTAGAAGGAATAACCTAGTCTGATAATTTCTGTAATTATCAATTTTACTATACCCATGGTGATTTAAAATACTTTAACATTAGGTGAAAAATACTCTTTTCTGGGTGGTCCTTGTTTTTCATTAGCATGTACAGGTCTTGTTACCTGGGTCTGTAGATTATATCGATGACTACCATTGTTGTAGAGAAGTTGGGCTTCATCTGATTTCGTTTGCTTGTGTTGTACTGATTTTTCAGATGATGAGAAAGAATGTATTATTGTTTGGGAAAAGAAACCGACAGTTGAAGAGAAGGCAAAAGCAGATACGTTAAAACTTCCACCTACATTTTTTTGTGGAGTCTGTAGTGATACTGATGAAGACAATGGAAATGGGGAAGACTTTCAATCAGAGCTTCAAAAAGTTCAGGAAGCTCAAGTAAGAATATCTCTAATAAATATTCCTTTTAGTTCCATTGCTTTTGTTGATGCAGTAAACTTTAGAATGTTCTTATTTGTTTATTTTTGAGACAGAATTTCACTCTTGTTGCCCAGGCTGGAGTACAATGGCATGCTCGTGGCTCACTGCAGCCTCTATCTCCCAGGTTCAAGTGAATCTCCTGCCTCAGCCTCACGAGTAGTTGGGATTACAGGCGCCTGCCACCATGCCTGGCTAATTTTTGTATTTTTAGTAGAGACGGGTTTTCACCATGTTGGGCAGGCTGGTCTTGAACTCCAGACCTCAGGTGATCCACCCGCCTGGGCCTCCGAAAGTGCTGAGATTATAGGTGTGAGCCACTGCGCCTGACCTAGAATGTTCTTACCAAATAGTAATAATGGGTTGTGGCTACTAAATGGGTTGAGGGGTCTAATCAGCTATGGCCGGGAAATAAGGAATTTTAATTTTGTTCTACACAAGAGCTATATGCCAAAAGCCACAAAACACTGATGAAATAAAAAATCTAAATTAATGGAAAAGTATACTGTTCCTGGATTGGAAAACTCAAAATAACTAGAATATCAATTTTCCAAAATTCATCTATAGATTTAATACAATACCAGTCAAAACCCCTCCAGGAATTCTTTTTCTTTCTTTTTTTTTTTTGGTGAGATGGAGTCTCGCTCTGTCACCAAGCTGGAGTGCAGTGGGGCAATCTCTGCTCACCTCAACCTCTGCCTCCCAGGTTCAAGTGATTCTTCTGCCTCAGCCTCCTGAGCAGCTGGGACTACAGGAACACGCCACCATGCCCAGCTAATTTTTGTATTTTTAAAGTAGAGGCAGAGTTTCACCATGTTGACCAGGATGGTCTTGATCTCTTGACCTTGTGATCCACCCGCCTCGGCCTCCCAAAGTGCTGGGATTACAGGCGTGAGCCACCGTCCCCGGCCGGGAAATCTTTATGGATATACATAAGTGAATTCTAAAATTTCTATGGAAAGAAAAGCTTATACATTTGTTACAGTTGATGAATCTACACTGACACATCATCACCTAACATTTTTACCTTTTTGTTAAAAATTTTAACTATTGATACAATCGTGATTCTTTTTATTAAATCTGTGAATGACACTGCATTTTCAAATGTTCAGAAAATTAACTTTGCATTCTAGGGTAAACCTCACTTGGTCAGGGTATAATTTTGATATGTGGTTGCATTCAATTTGCATAAATCTTGTTATAAATTTTTGGGTTTATATTTATCAGGATACTTGTAGTTTTCTGAAACTGTCTTTGTTTTCCATGTAAGAGTAATGCTGGTTGGGCTCAGTGATGTGTGTAGCTGTGTGTAGTCCCAGCTATTTGGGAGGCTGAGGAGGAGGATTGCTCGGGAGTCCAGGAGTTCCAGGCTGCAGTGCGCTATGATTGTGCCTGTGTATAGCCACTGCTCTCCAGCCTGGACGACAACATAGTGAAACCACCTCTTAAAAAAATGGTAATACTGGTGTCATAAAATGAATTGAGAAGCATTTTCTGTATTGCTGTTTTCTGGAAGAGAGTGTGTTGACTTGGTGCCATTTTCCCTTTAAATGTTGAGCTGTTTTCACCAATGAAACCATGTCTGGAGTATTCTTAAATTTTAAAAAATACTATTTATTTCTCTTCTTTATTATTTCCTTCTTTCCTTCTTGCCTTGGGTTTATTTTGCTCTTTTGTCTAGTTTCTTTTTTTTTTTTTTGCTTTTGAGACAGAGTCTCGCTCTGTCTCCCAGGCTGGAGTTCAGTGGCATGATCTCAGTTCACTGCAACCTCCGCCTCCTGGGTTCAAGCAATTCTCATGTCTCAGCCACCTGAGTAGCTGGGATTATAGGCATGGCTAATTTTTGTATTTTTAGTAGAGATGGGGTTTCACCATGTTGGTCAGGCTGATCTCAAACTCCTGACTTCAAATGATCCTCCTGCCCTGGCCTCCCAAAGTGCTGGGATTGCAGGCGTGAGCCACTGTGCCTGGCCTAGTTTCTTAATTTAAAAAAAGCTTAAATTACGAATTTAAGATCATTCTTTATTTCTAGTATAAGTATTTAATACTGTAAGTTTCCTTCTAAGCACTTCCTGTCTGCAACTGGCAAGTTTTAATATGTGGTATTTTCTTTCATGCAGTTCGAAATGTTTTATTTTCCTTGAGACATTCTTTGTGATCTGTACATTAGATGCTACTATGCCATTTCCAAATATTCGGTGATTTTCCTTCCGTATATCTTTCTTTTAATGATTTCTAGTTTAATTCCTTTATGGTTTATGAAAACATTTTGAATAATTTCAGTTCTCATAAATGTGAGGTCTGTCTTGGTGAATGCCTCATGTGTACTTGAGAAGAAAGTAGAGTCTGTTGTTTTGTTGACATTGTGCCATTGGCAGTTCCAGTTTTTTCTAGCTGCTGTAGCACCCAGGCTGGGTTATAGGAGTGGCAGGAAAACTCCATGTGGATCTTAACCTCCAGATTCTCTCTCTGGTCCCAAGGTCCTTTTTCTTCCTGTTTTTATCCACCTTTCCAAGGCTTCTTAGAGGTGCTCTGTATGTTTCAGTCTAGGCTTCTAGTTGTAGGTTTTGAGGAGAGATAGGGTGAAGTGTGTTTATTCTATCTTCTCCAGAAGCCCAAGTTCTCAGTTCCCTTTGAAATAGATCATATAGTCATTTTTGTAATTTAGCATTTAAGTGGCATAGTATTTTGTGACTTCCTCTTTGCAGAAATCTCAGACAGAAGAAATAACTAGCACAACAGACAGTGTATATACAGGTGGGACTGAAGTGATGGTACCTTCTTTCTGTAAATCTGAAGAACCTGATTCTACTACCAAATCCATTAGTTCACCATCTGTTTCCTCTGAAACTATGGACAAACCTGTAGATTTGTCAACTAGAAAGGAACTTGATACAGAATCTGCAAGCCAAGGTAAAACTTGATATATGTTTATCATGTATTACATAAGGGACACCTTATTTATCTTTGAGAAGATAGACTTTTAAAGGCAGATCCTGAAAACTCCCTTTAAAACAAATTTTGATGTGTATATAAAGGGGAATCTTAGTAGTGGTAGTAATAATAATAATCAGAAAAATTGTATTGTCTTGCCAACAAATATGTTTTCATTGATAGAGTTGTGGTTATTAGGGAAATACAAAGCATTATGACTCTGACCTATTTTCCTGAGTTTAAAAGACAAGAGTGTTGTTACATGTAATTTCCTCTGTGATAGTGTTTTCATTTAAATATTGTTTGAATTATATTATCACTCAAGCATATTCAAAGTGTTTTAATTATGAAGAAATTATAGAAATACAATAGGGATTTAAGAAAGTTTTATGGTACTATTTAATGTTTCTTATTTTCTCTAATAGTTTCAAAGCTTGCTAAATGAATTACTCAGTTACAGTAACATATTTGGTATTGCTTTCTCCCTTTCATTTCGATTTCGGGGATGGAAGTGGGAAGTTTAAGTGGTATTGCTTTGTGTACATTACCTACTTTTAAAAAAAGAAATAGCCTTCAGTGTCACAAATACTACATTTATAGGCATTTGAGAGTCTTAATGTGCTAAAAGAAGACGACGACTTCATACCTAAAGCCTCATATGTTTTCATATGAGGAAAATAAGGCATGGGGCTTTCAGAGATCATGCAGCTTCACATTAGCAGAATTAAGAGAAGACCCCAAAAGTCCTTATGACAAAGTGTAAATGAGACATTTGGTTTTTATAAGCTTATTTATAGTACAGAACACAAAAAGTTTTTATACAGATGTTTCCTAAAACCCTGCCTCTGATTGAATGCTTGCTTTGGAGTATAGTAGGCTCCATAGAGCAGAAACTGTAGTTTATTTTCTGGCTTAATATAGATAGCTCTACATCTCATTTATAAAAAATAAGTGTTGGCATGCTTTTGGTGTGGTATTGTAGTATTCTTTGTGAATAGCACCTGTAAAATTAGTAATACTGAAGCAGCTCAGAATTGGATGTATTTTGTAACTTGTCAGAATTGAAATAACTCCCCTCATCCCAGAGTATACAAGGCTCTACTGTTCTCTCTAGGTCCTGGGTAAAGCTTTGATATTCAGCACAAATGAAATAGTAAATTGTTCTATTTCTTTTGCCAGGGGAAAGCAAAATAGTTTCATTTGGATTTGGAAGTAGCACAGGGCTCTCATTTGCAGACTTGGCTTCCAGTAATTCTGGAGATTTTGCTTTTGGTTCTAAAGGTAAGATGAAGAGGAGAGACTTTTAATGACATTGTTACAGAATCAAGCACAACTGAAAAACTAGTTTTTTGTTGCAGTACATAACTAAAGTAGAAGTTTCTTCCCTTACCCCCCAGTTTGTTTAGTGTTTTAATAATGAAGGGCTTCTACACTTTATTATTTTTTGACATCAACATTATCATAAGAATTTTCTCAAAATTTTATATAAGCCATGCTGATAGTCCTCCCCATTCTGAAATGCAGAACCATTTTTGAGCTTTGGAATGACTCTGACTTTGGTCATTATTCTTTTAACTATACTTTCAGATTTGATTTGTTAATATTTCAGGATTTGTGAGTTTATTACTTTTTAAGGATATGATTTTGTAGTTTTCTGTACTATCTTTGGATTTCAGTATTAGGGTTGTGCTAATTTATTGTGCTAAGTTTATAATTGGTATGCTTGCCCATCTTCTTTAGTGGAGTTTCTATTTTTAATCCATTTTGGTAACATATCTAGAAAATAATCCATTTCCCTGATTGTATCGGGTTTACCAGTATAAGACCATTCATTGTATTTTCTCATTCTTGTAATGTCTTTCACATTGCTCTTTATAGCACCACTTAAATAGTTCTAGTACAAGGTGTTTGATTTACGGAATACATTTTATTGAGGATATATGCTTAAATGATTAATGCAGTTCAGAATTCTGTTCTTTCCTCCTCCATATTTGCACTTTTTTCACAGCTCCTGCCACCTGTAGAAACACATAAAAGTTTTAGAAATTACCTTCAGATGTGATGTTATGTTGGAATTCTTGGGCTTCACTGATGTTACTTATTTTTGTTTTAATTTATTAAATAGCCTGAAATCAAAGGGTAATGTGTCAGCAAATAAGCGATATAGTAGGTACACTTACACAAAAAAATCCCAAATAAAAATAGATAGGCTCCTTGTTAATCAGTGTAGCCTTTTTGAAGTATTATGTCAATATTGGACAGTAAAGTGTAAAGTAGAAAATACTCACATATCAGGAGGAAAACCATGCCTAAATAAGCCTTATGCATTGACATTCACTTCTCACTACCACTTGTCATTTTTAGTGAGATTATTCACCAAGCTCTTGTGTATTGAATGCTTACTTTAGTTAGATTGTGCTTGTTAAAAATAGTATTTGAAACTGTAAATGCCCTGCAGTCAGTTTTGTTTGTATCCATAGGTTTTCATAGGGAATCTTTATACTTTTGTTAATTTCCAGATAATTTAGAGATTCAATCTTATTTTCTCCAATGTCTCAAAGCTTGCTGAATTATTCACTTACAGTAACATCACTGTAGACCCCGTTATGACCTGTGAGACCCAGATACTGATATATTACACATATTTTTACAAATGATTGATTCTAATGTGTTCCCAGGATAGAGAACCACTATTTTGAAAGAATTTTGAATTCTTCTCCCAATGTCCCTTGGGGTTATTTTTTAAATTTTTGCTTTCGACAAAAAAGTTGCTGAACAATTGTGTGTTTTTTGTTTCTGTTTTTGAGACAGGATGTCACTCTGTTGCCCAGGCTGGAGTGCAGTGGCATGAACACAGCTCACTGCTGCCTTGACCTCCTGGGCCCTTCAGCAGTCCTTCCACCTCAGCCTGCCAAGTAGCTGGGACCAGAGGTGTGTACCGCCATGCCTAGCTAATTTTTGCATTTTTTGTAGAGACAGCGGTCTCACTACGTTGCCCAGGCTGGTCTCAAACTCCTGGGCTCAAGCAGTCCTCCCACCTTGGCCCTGCAAAGTGCTGGGATTATAGGCATGAGCCACTGCACCTGGCCCTGAACAGTTATTTTTGAGCCCCCAAGTTGGTATCTCATCCAGATCAGTGGTTACTGGTCTCAGGAAGTCCCCATGCAACCTGTGATTTTTGTTTTCAGATCATTCCTTTGCAATACAATTGTTTTATGTCCTTAAGAATTTTTGTCTTTCTGTCTTTTTTTTTTTTTTTTGAGACGATCACCCTGTTACCCAGGCTGGAGTGCAGTGGCGCAGATCTCAGCTTACTGCAACCTCTGCTTGCTAGGATCAAGTGATTCTCCTGCCTCAGCCTCCTGAGTAGCTGGGATTACAGGTGTGTGCTGCAACACCCCGCTAATTCTTTTAGTATTTTTAGTAGAGATGGGGTTTTGCCATGTTGGCCAGGCTCGTCTCGAACTCCTAACCTCAAGAGTGATCAGCCCGCCTTGGCCTCCTGAACTGCTGGGATTACAGGTGTGTTGAGCCACCACACCCGGCCCTCCCTCTCTCCTCTTTAAAAACGTTTTTTTCCCCCCTCCATTAAATCCTTCTTAAAGAGACTTTTTTATTGTATTCTTTAAGATACTGAGTTATGGACCCTGTGACATTTTTTCTTTCTTAAGAGTTTTTAGCAGAAGGTATAGGGTTCTTCAAGACAGTGATTCAGCAAGTGATGAAAAGTTGAGAGGTGTTTCTTTCCTCTAAGATAGTGGGGACTTGGTCATCTAAATTGAAGTGTGTGGGATGGAGAAGTTTCTAGTTCTCACCTTCTTGCAGGTATGCAAGAGAGAGACCATCATTGTTCCCCCACACAGAAGTAGGATGTTTAACAGTCTAATACCCTTTGGGCAGTTGAAGTCAGTGAAGTTCTCCCAAGGCTGCTATCCACCAGCGCAGCCAAGAAATCTACATTCCAGCACTAGCTTCTTCAGGAAGAAGTAGAGATGCAGAAATTATAAACATGTTTAGGCCATTGTGGCTAATTTGGAAGTAGCAGGTTTGGCCTGCTGAGCTGTTTACAAAATTTCAAGGTGAGTACTTGAAATTTTAGAAGTAGGTAAAGAACTTAACTTCTTTACTGGAAGTCCTTGTGTAGTTTAGTATTACGAAGTTTATCCAAGGCAGTGACAGTCTTATCTTTGTATCTCTAAGCATAAACAATAACAAATGTACTCTGTACTCCCAGTATGAAGGTTTTTTTTTTTTGTTTTGTTTTGTTTTGTTTTGGTGACAGTCTTGCTCTGTCACCCAGGCTGGAATACAATGACATGATCTCTGCTCATTGCAACCTCTGCCACCAAAGTTCAAGTGATTCTCCTGCCTTAGCCTCCTGAGTAGCTGGGTTACAGGCACCCACCACCACGCCCGGCTAATTTTTTTTTTTTTTTTTAAAGACAGAGTCTTGCTGTTGCCCAGGCTGGAGTGCAGTGGGGCGATAGCGGATCACTGCAACCTCTGCCTCTCAAGTTCAAGCGATTCTCCTGCCTCAGCCCTCCTGAGTAGCTGGGATTACATTCACCCATAACCACACACCGCTAACTTTTTTTTTTTTTTTAAGACAGAATCTTGCTCTATTGCCTAGGCTGGACTGCAGTGGGGCGATCTTGGCTCACTGCAACCTCCACCTCTCAGGTTCAAGCGATTCTTCTGCCTCAGCCTCCCAAGTAGCTAGGACCACAGGCGCATACCACCACGCCTGGCTTTTTTTTTTTGAGACGGAGTTTCCCTCTTATGCCCAGGCTAGAGTACAGTGGCGCCATCTCGGCTCACTGCAACCTCTGCCTCCTGGGTTCAAGTGATTCTTCTGCCTCAGCCTCCTGAGTAGCTGGGATTACAGGCATGTGCCACCATGCCCAACTAATTTTGTATTTTTAGTAGAGATGGGGTTTCTCCATGTTGGTCAGATTGGTTTTGAACTCCTGACCTCAGGCAATCCACTCACCTCGGCCTCCCAAAGTGCTGGGATTACAGGCATGAGCCACTGCACCTGGCCTAATTGTTGTATTATTAGAAGAGAGAGGTTTCACCATGTTGGCTATGGTCTGGTCTGGAACCCCTGACCTCAGGTGACCTTGGCCTCCCAAAGTGCTGGGATTACAGGTGTGAGGAATTTATTAGAATAATATAGTTTTAAACATTTAAAATTGATGTACATATTACATCATCGGGAATTAGAAGGATTGATAAAATAAGAGGGGGATGAAAAATGTAAAAAATAGATACTAGTGTTTAAATATCTTGATTTATTCATCAGATAAAAATTTCCAGTGGGCAAATACTGGAGCGGCTGTGTTTGGAACACAGTCAGTTGGAACCCAGTCAATTGGTAAAGTTGGTGAAGATGAAGATGGTAGTGATGAAGAAGTAGTTCATAACGAAGATATCCATTTTGAACCAATAGTGTCACTACCAGAGGTAAATGTTAAGGAATTAAACTTTTACTAGTAACTTATTTTTCATTTATAAGTTTAAAACTTACCCTGGCTTGATCTGTCAGGGTATCATTGTTTGCATTTAAGAATGTTTACAGTTTGAAATGGAAGCTCTATTTATTAGATGTCTAGCCTTTAAGTATAAATTATTTTTTTGCAGTTTTTACATAAATATTGGTTTGTAAATTCTATATGTAATTGTTGGGAAGAAATAATTTTTTCGTATGTTTCTAGAATATCATGTTTGTTTTTATAACATGATTCCGGGGAAAAATTAACCTCATACTCACCAAAGTCCTTTCAATAAACATTAATCTGTGTTTTTTGGACAAGAACATCGTTCTAGGAAAATTATTTTGTCATTTTTAATCTCAGTATCTTATATTTCTCTTCAGTAGCAGACACTTTTGAAACCTCTGTGTCCTATGAAGAAAAGCATTTAATTTCCAAAGGGAAAATGAATACTATATAAAAGAAAATATTTAATGACAAATCAGGTCTTCACTCCCTCAGCCACATCAGATGTATTCCTAGCCCTAAGATATATAACCAATTATCATATTAACAAATTCTCTTTGTCATCACAAAGAAAATGCCTTAAAAAAATTTGGATCTTTGAAATTTGTCATGGAATTTATTATAAGCAGCAGCTTATAGAGTATTTCATCTCCTATTATAGGTAGAAGTAAAATCTGGAGAAGAAGATGAAGAAATTTTGTTTAAAGAGAGAGCCAAACTTTATAGATGGGATCGGGATGTCAGTCAGTGGAAGGAACGTGGTGTTGGAGATATAAAGATTCTTTGGCATACAATGAAGAATTATTACCGGATCCTTATGAGAAGAGACCAGGTTTTTAAAGTGTGTGCAAACCACGTTATTACTAAAACAATGGAATTAAAGCCCTTAAATGTTTCAAATAATGCTTTAGTTTGGACTGCCTCAGATTATGCTGGTGAGTTTTTACATTCAAATGTACTTTTCATTTTTTGGACTTTTCTAAAATCTATAACAAAACAACTTATAACAGTTATTTTAATACTAAGGTCACTCCTTCCCCTTTCCCTCCTTAATAGATGGAGAAGCAAAAGTAGAACAGCTTGCAGTGAGATTTAAAACTAAAGAAGTAGCTGATTGTTTCAAGAAAACATTTGAAGAATGTCAGCAGAATTTATTGCAACTCCAGAAAGGACATGTATCACCGGCAGCAGAATTATCAAAGGAGACCAATCCTGTGGTGTTTTTTGATGTTTGTGTGGACAGTGAACCTCTAGGGCGGATAACTATGGAGTTATTTTCGAACATTGTTCCTCGTACTGCTGAGAACTTCAGAGCACTGTGCACTGGAGAAAAAGGCTTTGGTTTCAAGAATTCCATTTTTCACAGAGTAATTCCAGATTTTGTTTGCCAAGTAGGTATTGCAATTGAGGTCTTAAGAGTGCACCACACTAACGGGAAATTTGGGTGTTTTTCCTGGACCTCATCCTGTAGTTTTGTTTAAGATTTCTTTAGGTTTTCCACACATGGAATCACATGGCATCACTACCCATTCCCTGCTCCTGCCTAAAACTTGCACCCTAAAATCATTTAGGCTGGGCACAATGACTCACACCTGTAATTCCAGCACTTTAGGAGGCCAAGGCAGGCAGATTGCTTGAGCCCTAGAATTTGAGACCAGCCTGGGCAACGTGGCAAAAATCTCATCTGGACAAAAAATACAGAAATTAGGCATGATGGTGTGCGTCTGTGGTCCCAGCTACATGGAGGCTGAGGTGGGAGCATCCAGGAAGCCAAGGCTGCAGTGAGCTAGGTTTGCGTCACTGCACTCCATCCTGGGCGACAGAGTGAGACAGCCTGTCTTTAAAAAAAAAAAAAAAAAAAAAAGTTAAATTTTCAGTACTTGAGACCTAGTAGATAGAGACTAAGGGATGGGAAAAACCTTTTCATTTTTCATCTTCTTTCCAACAATATGAATTTCTTAGGTTTCAAATTATAGTCAGGAAAGCTGGGCTTTAGGATTTATCCTATAGTGATGAGTTCTGTGTGTATTTTAGTATTTTACTCAGGATTCCTATTAATTGAAAAAAAATTTTAAACTTTTGTTATACATTTTTTTTCAGGGAGGAGATATCACCAAACATGATGGAACAGGTGGACAGTCCATTTATGGAGATAAATTTGAAGATGAAAATTTTGATGTGAAACATACTGGTCCTGGTTTACTATCCATGGCCAATCGAGGGCAGAATACCAATAATTCTCAATTTTTTATAACATTGAAAAAAGCAGAACATTTGGACTTTAAGCATGTAGTATTTGGGTTTGTTAAGGATGGCATGGATACTGTGAAAAAGATTGAATCATTTGGTTCTCCCAAAGGGTCTGTTTGTCGAAGAATAACTATCACAGAATGTGGACAAATATAAAATCATTGTGTTTCATAGAAAATTTTATCTGTATAAGCAGTTGAATTGAAGCTTAGTTATTACAATTTGATAATTATGTTCAGCTTTTGAAAATGGACATTTCTGATGTACAAATGTAAAATTGCAGCTTATAGCTGTTGTCACTTTTTAATATGTTATAATTGACCTTGCATGGTGTGAAATAAAAGTTTAAACACTGGTGTATTTCAGGTGTACTTGTGTTTATGTACTCCTGACATATTTGTATTAAAATGGAATAATACTAATCTTGTTAAAAGCAATAGACCTTCTCAAACTATTGAAGGAATATGATATATGCAATTTAATTTTAATTCCTTTTAAGATATTTGGACTTCCTGCATGGATATACTTACCATTTGAATAAAGGGACCACAACTTGGATAATTTTACTTTAGATTTGAAATATATTTGGTAATCTTAACTATTGGTGTACTCATTTATGCATAGAGACTCATTTATGAATGGGTAGAGCCACAGAACGTACAGAGTTAACCAAAGTGCTCTTCTCTAGAATCTTTACACCTCCTGTGTGGTTACAAGTTAACTTTTTAAGTAGCGTACCTTCCTTAAAATATCTAGCTTCCTGTGCCCTTTCATAGGTATTCAATTAATTTTTACATTTTAAACAAGTTGACTATTTCCTTTAGGGGTTTTGTTTTCAACTTTTCTGTCATCTGTCTCTACTACCTCAGAAACTGCAGCTTGGTTCTGATGATAGAAACTGAATTTTTCCTTGTAGTTACTGTGATAAAGTATGAATATTTTTAGAAAGTCTATGCCATGTTATTTGGTTAAAGATTTGCTTTATACAGGATTGTTGCAGTACCTTTTTCTGGTAAATTTTGTAGCAGAAATAAAATGACAATTCATAAGAGCCACTGACATTCAAAAAATTCATTACTTGTGCTTCTGGTTATTCTAAAGGAAGACAATTCAGAGGCAGTAAATTCAAACTGCCGCCTAACTTCCAGAGCTAGTTTCTCAAGTTTGATATACACTGCAAATGTATTTGCAAATGGCTTATATCAAATGTTAGGCAAATTGCTAAAGAAAAGAGGATGTTCTTATTGGCCTACTCGATACGGAACTACAAAGAATCCAGGTAGAACACAAAATTCTGTATATTGCAATTATGAATACTGACTCTCTTCTACCCAAAGAACACATTCTTTCTGGTGAAATTACCTCATTTTATTTAGTGAGGAAAGACAGGTTTATTCCCTGTTATATGGGGATTTGGAAATTGGGTATCCTAAAGCAAGTAACTGTTCAAAAGAGGGGAGGGATGTTGTGCGAGTAATGAGTGATGGTATACCATCACCATTCCACTCAGCCACAAAGCCAGATACCTGAAATAAACCTACTCAAGAACTATGGATTACATATGTTTACACTAAATGTTTCAAATTGGCTTATTTGGAAATCTGTGTAATATAAACTGATGTAAAGTGTGTTGTAACTTTTCAGCTGAGACAGCTGATGCCTTCGTCATGATTTTAGAATAAATTCTTAACAATGCAAGTGCATTTTAAGAGACTTCTTACAGATTTCTGTGCTTTCCTAAAGCATTAAAGTTACAAATTAAAAAGCTTTAAACTTTGACCAAAAATTTGACAAAATGACATGTAAACTGACTTTTCTAGTATTAGTATTCCAAAGATGCTTAACAGTGGCTTGTGGCATTTATGAGAAAGTCTTTGTGTCACATTTCAGGAAAGGACTTTGATTTCTCTTTGTTATTTAATCACTGATGTGGTCTAAACCCACGATGATATGTATCTATCTTTCCTTTTAAACTGGATTTTATATTGTCTCATTAAAATCTGCTTAAAGATAGAATAAAGTAATTCATTATTTGTACATCTTAAGTGGTACTTTATGGCAAAAAGTATGGCTTAAGTAATTTTCAGATAACTGCTTAAGCATAGATTTTATAAAACTTGGGCATTTGGGAACTTTAATCCAGAAACTTTAGGAGTTATTAGTCCAGAGATGCAGCTGACAGTCACAACTTAGAAAAGTAAAATATTACACCACTGTAACTGTATGAATGAGAAAAATGAAGTGGTTGTACAGTTCCCCTCAGTTTTGTTTAACATAGGTTTTCAGGTTGATGTATACTATGGCTAGCACTGTTGTGGGTACTGGCAAAAGCTTTTTTCTTTTCAAAAAACAAAAGTTTGTTTTCAGGGAGCTTACAGTCTATTATTTTTAATACCTGGTTATAACCCATATGGAACACAGGAAAAGTTAGGTAATGTGCAATTTCTATGCTCAGCTTTCCTTTTTTTTTTTTTTTTAAGAGATGAGAGTCTTGCTATGTTACCCAGAGTAGATGTTAACTCCCAGGCTCCCTAAGCAGCCAGGATTACACGCGCGCCACCACTCCTGGCTCAGGTATAGTCTTGGTTTTTCTTTTATATGGCAGTTAGCAAAGGCCACTTCTGATGGAACAACAGGTCTATGGTGAGCGCAAACGCACACCAAACTTACAGGTTTAATGGAGCTGAAGCGGAGCGCTGCAGGCAGGTGTGGGGCCTCGGTGCCCCTCCATCCGTGGTACCCAGGCGGCCGGGGCGGCACTAACGCGGGGAGATGCAATACTAAAGTTATGAGGTCTGCAGCGATAGCACGAGAGACCTGGACGACGCGCGGTCAAGCCTAGCTGCTTTCTCCGGGTCCTCCAGTTCTGCCCCGCCCCTTCCCTGCGGCGGCCCTGCGTGCCTCTGGGGGCGGGGCCTGGCACGTCGTGACGCACCGCGGCCGCTTTGCGGCGAGGGTTTGATGAACGCGGTTCCCGGGGAGACCGCTGCGGTTGCGGTGTGCTATGGAGCCGAGGGTCGTCAAGCCGCCGGGGCAGGATTTAGTGGTGGAGCGTCTCAAAAGCCGCTACGGACTCGGGGGCAGCTGCCCGGACGAGGTGAAGCCGCCGCTCCGAGGTCCGCGGGTGGGCTCCTGCTGCTGCCGAGCGGCTCACCAGTTCCCTGCGTTGGCGGCCTGCGGGCGCGCAGCGGCTCTGGTCCCGGCCCCGGCACTCCCGCAGTGGCTGCGGCTCGGGCCTCGTGGAAGCGGGCGGGAGGGGCGGGCTTTGCGGTGCAGGGGCGCAGGGTCGCCACTTCACTTGTGCCTCTGTGTTCATGGTATACGGGGCATGGTGTGATGTTAGAGAAAGTATTATTCAGCTTTTTTGTTTTTGCAGTGATGTGAGTGGAGTTGAGAAAACAGTTGAATTGCTTTTTAAAAGCGGCTTATTTCGAAATAATTTCAGACTTACTCAAAAGTTGCTGCCGTAGTACCAATAATTCCCTTGTACCCTCACTTGCATTCACAAATTAATATTTTGCCACGTTTGCTTTACCATTCGTTCTCTCCCCTTCCCTCCCTACACGCGTTTTTTCCCTTTGAACTATTTGAGGGTAATTTGCAGGCATCATGCCCCTTTACCTCTAGATAGAAATAACTTGTGTGCTTTTCCTAAGCACAAGGACGTTCTCTTTTAATAACCACAGTAATATTTTCAGGAAATTTAGAATTGATATATTTGGTAATCTTGAGTTCATATGAAGTTTCAACAATTATCTCGATAATGCCTTTTATAGGAAAAATTTTTTCCTAGTGCAGATTCAATCCAAGAACGAGCATTGATTGCATTTGATTGTCCTTTTTGTTGCCTTTAATCTGGAACAGGTTCGCAGCCTTTGTTTTCTACAAGATTGGTTTTTTGAAAAGTGTAAGAATTATTTATTGGAATGTTTCTCCATTTGGGTTTATCTTATGGATGCCTCTTCGTTAGATTGGTTATGCATTTTTGGCAGGAGCATGAGATGAGTGATGTGTGGTCTGCTGTGGGGAGGCACATGATGTTGGTTTGTCACATTATTGATGATACTAACTTTGATCGCTTGGTTAAGATGGTGTCTACAGGATTTCTCCACTCTAACCTTTGTAATTAATACATAATTTGTGGGGAAATATTTTGAGACAGTAAATTGAGTCTTAGTATACAAATTAAATATCTTTTCTCTTTTTTAGTATGATTTTTCAAATTTTAATCAGTCTAAATATAAGAGAAGAACTCCAACCTCCCCAGGTAAGCCATTATTTTGTGTATATTTGGGGGTTTCAAAAGTTTAATTTGAGGCCGGGCACGGTGGCTCACGTCTATAATCCCAACACTTTGGGAGGCCAAGACAGGCGAATCGCCTGAGGTCAGGAGTTCGAGACCAGCCAGGCCAACACGGTGAAATCCCGTCTCTACTAAAAATACAAAAAATTAGCCGAGCTTGGTGGCGGGCGCCTGTAATCCCAGCTGCTGGGAAGGCTGAGGCAGGAGAATCGGTTGAACCTGGGAGGTGGAGATTGCAGTGAGCCGAGATGGTGCCGCTGCACTCCAGCCTGGGCAACAAGAGTGAAACTCAGTCTCAAAAAAGAAAAAAATAATTTGAGAGAGAAGATTTTAAAACTAATATTATTTAGACTTGTGGCCAGTGCCAGATAGTTTGTGATTCATTGTTCTGGTAATCTTTCGTGGTTTATTTGTCGTTGACAGATGATTTGGATATCTACTCTGGAGATAAAGTTGGTTCATCATTAAAATATTCTGATGAAAGCAAGCATTGTAGAACACCATTGTGCAGCTTATTCAAGCGCGTAAATGTGAATTGGTAAAGTACCCTGAAACTTGACTTGCTACCCCCTCAGTAGCTCAAGAAACTGAGAAAGCGAAAAGGGCAGGTTATATTTTTGCTCTTTCCTGAGAACAGGTATAAGGCAGTCTGGAGCCTGCTAAATAGTTGAAGCAAATCACTTATTAATTTTTACTGAGGATCTCTGTAATAAAAGCATAGACCTAGCATTATATTTAGTGTAGCGTAATGGAAAATTATTTATATAATGTAAAAGATGAAAAAATATTTTTATGGTTATTCATCTGGGACCCAAATGCAGACTCTGCTCCCTTTCTTTAAATAAAAATGTTTAGAAAAGGAACTATGGGCTGGGTGCGGTGGCTCATACCTCTAATCCCAGCACTTTGGGAGGCTGAGGCGGGTGGTTCACCTGAGGTCAGGAGTTCGAGACCACCCTGGCCAACATGGTGAAACCCCGTTTCTACTAAAAATAGAAAAATTAGCCGGGTGTGGTGGTGTGCGTCTGGAATCTCAGCTACTTGAGAGGCTGAGGCAGGAGAATCACTTGAACCCAGGAGATGGAAGTTGCAGTGAGCTGAGATTGCGCCATTGCACTCCAGCCTGGGTGACAAGAGCAAAACTCTGTCCTGAAGAAAGAAAGAAAAAAAGGAACTACAAAAAAAACTGCCATACAAGTTTTGTTAGGCAGCAGCATTTTACTATCTCTGATGTGTCTGGTAGTGTGGTACACATTGTATCTAGGTGGTTGAGAGAGAGATTGAAGAAGGCAGTCTGGGGAGATGGGAACTACAGTGCTGGATTAAAAGAAGTTGCCATTCTGTAAGGAAGATACTATTTACTATGGGGAAAAAGTACATAAAACAGTGGAAGCTAAGGTAAAATAAAGATCTAAGTTGGATATTATTTAATGCCAAAAATATGTGGCAGAAAGAAATGCTATGGGTATCAAGAAGGAGTAAGCATTTTGAAATAAAGATGTATACTCATATAAAATGAAATGTTGAGATAATTGTGGAGAGAAAAAATAATTATGCCTAAAGTATCTATATGTTTCTTTCTTTTTTTTTTTTTTTTTTTGAGCCGGAGTCTGGCTCTGTCGTCCAGGCTGGAGTGCAGTGGCCGGATCTCAGCTCACTGCAAGCTCCGCCTCCCAGGTTTACGCCATTCTCCTGCCTCAGCCTCCCGAGTAGCTGGGACTACAGGCGTCCGCCACCTCGCCCGGCTAGTTTTTTGTATTTTTTAGTGGAGACGGGGTTTCACCGGGTTAGCCAGGATGGTCTCGATCTCCTGACCTCGTGATCCGCCCATCTCGGCCTCCCAAAGTGCTGGGATTACAGGCTTGAGCCACCGCGCCCGGCCAAGTATCTATATGTTTCTAACATAATTAGTATTTGGGAGCTTGACTTTTTTAATACAGTTTTCCCTTTCTCTTCTTAAATAAGTTAAATCTGTGTAATACACTGAACAGTTCTGGGTAAATAATAAGTACTCAAATGTTAGCTATTATCATTATTGTTATTACTGTTTCATTTTGCACTCAGAAAATCTAGTTGATCTAGATTTAGGATTTAGACATGAGCTATGTTGAATGTAGGGTAAGGAAAGTGAAAATTGTTTTTAAGGTAATAAATTCTTGGAAATTATTTTCTTTTTAACTGAGTTTTATCATTTTTAAAATAATGACCTGGGTATAATTCTGAACTATAATCTGAAGGTTTTGGACTATGAAGATTTTCATAACATTAGACCCCTAGTCGTGATCTAGTCTGAAATGGGGCTGGTCTGAATTGACATACCCTGTAACTGTCATATACACACTGGCTCTCTAAGACTTAGCATAGATAACAAAAATTAGCAGGGCTTGGTGGTGGGTGCCTGTAGTCCCAGCTACTCGGGAGGCTGAGACAGGAGAATTGCTTGGACCTGGGAGGTGGAATTTGCAGTGAGCCAAGATCGTGCCACTGCACTACAACCTGGGTGACAGAGCAAGACTCCCTCTCAAAAAATAAATAAGCATGGATAAAATAATGTAAAATACCTTAATTTTGTGTGTGTGTATGTGGATTTGCAGGGGGCGGGGTCATGCTCTGTTGCCCAGGCTGTGAGTGCAGTGGCATAATTGTAACTCACTGTAGCCTCCAACTCCTGTGCTCAAACGATCCTCTCATCTCAGCCTCCTGAGTAGCCGGAATTACATATGTGTACCACTACTCCCGGCTAATTTATTTAATTTAATTTATTTTTTTTCTGTAGAGACAGAATCTCACTGTGTTGTCCAGGCTGATCTTGAACTCCTGGGCTCAAGAGATACTCCCACTTCAGCCTCCCAAAGTGCTGAGATCACAGGCATGAGCCACCATGCCTGTTATATCTTAATAATTTTTAACATTGATAACATGTTGAAATGATAAACTTTTAGATATACTATATTAAATAGTATTTTTAAAATTTGTTTTTTAATGTGCTACTAGAAAATTTTAAATTACCTATATGACTTGTGTTATATTGCTTTTGAACAATACTATTCTAGAAATTTCAACTCAGATTGTCTTTTTGGAGAGAACACCTGGGATTCTAGTTCTGCTCCACTTTCTGCTTGTTATGTCACCCATCAGTTATTTGACTTCTTTAGGTTTAGTTTTCTTATGTTAAACATTCATTATTTTAGCTAAAGCTACCTTATAAATAACAACAGATTATTGGGAGTCAAAATAAAGTGTTCCTCAGCTGTAGAGTGT
Organism: Rhinopithecus roxellana; assembly: GCF_007565055.1. Taxonomy (NCBI): domain Eukaryota; kingdom Metazoa; phylum Chordata; class Mammalia; order Primates; family Cercopithecidae; genus Rhinopithecus; species Rhinopithecus roxellana. Next base: position 106,901,975 of record NC_044565.1, read on the forward strand.
ACCACAGGTAGGTATATGTCATTTTAAATTGTCTATTTAATGTGTAGAAAAATATCTTGTAGTGGGTTATCAATGATCTGTGACTGTTACTTTTTACATTTTTCCTTTTTACATGTTTACATTTTGCAGTTTAAAAAATGCTTTTGCATTTTTTCTCAGTTATGCTGCTAATATTTGAAAAGCAGTTTTATCTTTTTAAAATGCTGTAGGAAACTTCTAGATTGCTGTGATACAATTATTTTTTTAAAGCCTAGATGATGAACTGGATTCCTTCCATGATTTGAAGAAACAGGAAACAGAAGAAGAGTTAATTGAAAATGATTATAGAGTTAGTACCTCCAAAATAACCAAGCAGTCTTTTAAAGAAATAGAAAAAGGTAAAATAAATATTGTAGAACAATCAAGTAGTAACTTTGTCAAATAGAGTACATGAAGCTTTCCTCCTGGTAATAACACTGGCCTCCAAGAGTCTGCATATTTCTGTGTTCTGAACTTCTATAAGCCAGGAGATTGTTACTGTGCTTATTATTAAATTAAAGGAGCAGAGGAAATTAAACTTCATTATTTTTCAGTAATATTCCTGTACCCTCAAAATTTATCCAAATAAATTAATAACTGAGTAAATGACTGTGATAGTATTTGACTACAATATTTTGAGAAAATACTCCAGATTATTTAAAGTATGACTTTCTGGGCACTGACCTACCAGCAGTTTTCTGTGTATCTGGCTGCATTTCATAGTTGTGGCAGGATTTCAAGGAATGGACAACCGCAAATGGCACCCTTCACCCTCTGGGCTACACGACTTCGAGTTGCCCTGTTGATATTACCGATAATACCGGTGCCAGTATTATGGTCTACACACAACAACATTCATTTTCCTCTTTTCCTTCTTCGTTTTCCTTTGTCTCATTATTCTCAGCATTTGAGGAAGATGAAAAATAATTCTGTCTGGACTTGTGTTTCCTGCTATATGGTCGGTTTTCCCAGTGGAAAACATGGGATAAGGTATAAAGAAAATGTTGCTTGTATTCCATTAAAAGTAATGGTAAAAAACCACAATGACTTTTGCACCAACTTCATACTTGAAAGTAGACAAAATTAAGAAATGTTCAGGCCAGGGATTGGTGAGTCGGGAACCTAAACAGGCAAGTAGAGCTCTGTGAATGTGCCTTTCACTTTTAGGGCATTTGCTGAACTGACTGAAGTGAAGCTTTTCATTTAAAAAAATTCATACTATGTTTTATTTTTGCTTCTCCATTGTCTGTTTATACTGAAGTATAATGGAAGAAACCCACCCTCCCCTTTTAAAGCTGGGGCTTCCATGAGTCTAGTGCAGGTTAAAACCACTGAGCATCTGCCAGACGTGGTGGCTCACGCCTATAAACCCAGCACTTTGGGAGGCCGAGGTGGGCGGATCATGAGGTCAGGAAATTGAGACTATCCTGGCTAACATGGTGAAACCCCGTCTCTTATTAAAAATACAAAAAATTAGCCAGACGTGGTGGCATGCACCTGTAGTCCCAGCTACTTGGGAGGCTGAGGCAGGAGAATCACTTGAACCCAGGAGACAGAGGTTGCAGTGAGCTGAGATTGTGCCACTGCACTCTAGTTTGGGCGACATAGTGGGACGCTCTCAAAAAAAAAAAAAGGCCAGGTTTGGTGGCCTGTAATCCCAGCACTTTGGGAGGCCGAGGCAGATGGATCACGAGGTCAGGAGATCGAGACTATCCTGACTAACACGGTGAAACCCCGTCTCTACTAAACAAAATACAAAAAAATTAGCTGGGCATGGTGGCGGGCGCCTGTAGTCCCAGCTGCTTGGGAGACTGTGGCAGGAGAATGGCATGAACCCGGGAGGCAGAGCTTGCAGTGAGCCAAGATAGCGCCACTGCACTCCAGCCTGGGCGACAGAGCGAGACTCCGTCTCAAAAAACAAAAAAAGACAAAAAAGCAACCACTGAGCGAGGGCATTTTATACTCTTAATTGTTAGCAGAAAATAAATTCTAACAGTACAGTGTTGGCAAGAATATCAAGCAAGAGGAACTCACTTATCTGCTGCTGTTGGGAGAGTAAATTAATACAACCACTTTGGAAAACAATTTAGCATCACTAATAAAGTTGAAACTGCACATATATCCTGTGATCTAGCAATTTTGCTACTACTTACATACCCTCAGGAAACTCTTAAACTTGTGCACCAGAAGCCATGTACAAGACTGTGTAGCATCTGTATAGCCAAAGCAGCTCAAATTTCCACCTGTAGGAGGATACTGTATACAGTGTTTGCAAAATAGGGTATACAGTGAAGATTTGTGAACCTGTTTAAAGGAAGAGGTTATAGAAATTATGTTAATATAATTACATATAAAATATAAAAGCAGGCAAAACAAGGACTTTTAAAATGTAAGTAGTGGAGATTAAACAGCAAAGTAAAGGAGCATTTAACATTCATTTGTGTTAGTGGTAAATTTGATTTAGGGGAGAGAGGAACATGATTAGGGGTTTCTGAGGTTACTTTCCATTTCTTGGCAGTTAGTGTCTTTTTATGTCCTTTAAAGTATTTTATTTTGAAATCATTTCAGACTTACAGAAAAGTTGCAAAAATAATGCAGTCAATTCCTGTATACCCTTCACCCAAATTTTCTGATATTACCACTTTACCATATTTACTATATTATTATTTGTCTCTCTTGAAACTTTTTAATGTTATAATTTGTATTTAAAGCATCTCTTCCTAAAGGTTACTCTGAAAGTATTTGAAACAATAAGTTAATAAAGTTTATAATGCAAATGTTATTTTCTTTGCAGTTGCCCTGCCAACTAATACGACCTCATCGAGACCTCGGACTGAGTGTTGTAGTGATGCAGGTGACTCTCCTTTGAAACTTGTCAGCTATCCAAAATCTAAAACATCAGACAAGCGGAGTTTACTTCCACGTCAGATCAGTCAGATATATGACGAATTATTTCAGATACATCTGAAACTGCAGGTAAGAACTAAATACTGAATCGAGAATTCAGAAATATTTATGTTCTAAGAACCAAGCACTTACAAAATTTGTATATATTTCATTTTAATTACTTTAGATAAGTTTGTCAAGACAAGGACAGCAGGGGACAAACTCAAATTATAGGGACTAAGGAAGGGACAAATACAGTGGCTGAGATAAAATAGAGACAGTGGCGTTTTTATTTGTAGGTGTGTGTTTCAGACTGTCTTGTATTTTATTTGATTCCCATCCCACCCTTACTTCAGCAATAAAATCTGCAAAAAAAAAAAAGTATGCTTTTTAAGTAGATGCTCTAGCTTTATTGTTTTAAGTACTTACATATGAAGAGTCCTCTTGTCAACTCTCATCAAAATTGAACTCTTAACATTCGCTTATATCTGCCTTTGGGGTTTTTTTGTTTCTAAAGTGTATTTTTTTTTTTTTTTTGCAATGGTGTCTTGTTCTGTCATCCAGGCTGGAGTGCAGTGGTACGATCTTGGCTCACTGCAACTTCCGCCTCCTGGGTTCCAGTGATTCTCCTGCCTCAGTCTCCTGAGTAGCTGGGATTACAGGTGCATGCCACCCCGTCCAGCCAATTTTTTGTATTTTTAGTAGAGTTGGGGTTTTACCGTGTTGGCTAGGCTGGTCTTGAACTCCTGATGTCAGGTGATCTGCCCCCGCTTGGCCTCCCAGAGTGCTGGGATTACAGGCGTGAGCCACTGTGCTCAGCCTAAAGGGTATAATTTATATATTAAGCATCCATGAGAAGTAGAGAAGGAAGCAAAAGTGTATGTAATACACAGTATCTGTTTGAAATCCTTCCCATTGGAAACACATGAAATAGTTAAGCATTTCTTTAAAACCAGTATCTTGTTTTGTCAAAATAATTCAGATGGTAATTGCCATAGCATTTTAGAAAAAGATTATTTTAGCCTAAAATCACCAGGAAAAGTTTAGGGAGAGACTTAGTCTGGTCTTTGAGAAAGATAATAGTGGGAAGGTCATTCCAGGTATAAGGAATTGGAAATGAGAGGTGTTCTGAAAAGCAGTGATTGTCCAATTGTGCATTTATTAGCCTGTCTGAAGGAAAGAAAATAATGAAAACTCAGGCTGGGTATTTTACAAGTTTTTAGGGAAAGGAGTGTCAGAGTAAAAAGTCAGGTTTTAGGAAGATTCCTTTGATAACACTTTATAGGATAAAAAGAATAGGCAAGATTGCAAGGATATATCTGTCATTTGTAGCAAACATAAAGATGTTTAATAAGAAAAAAAGTACAGTGGATTAACTGGTTTAATCAGTCTATAGTTTAATCTGACTTTAAAGTTTACTTTGTAAGTACAGCCACTGTGGAAAACACTTTGGAGGTTCCTTAAACTGTAAATAGAACTACTGTGATCCAGCAATCCCATCGCTGGGTATGTCCCCCAAAAAAGAAAACAGTGTATCAAAGAGATACCTACACTCCCATGTTCATTGCAACTATGTTCATAATAACCAAAATATGAAGTCAATCTAAGTGTCCATTGGCAGATAAAGAAAATGTGGTATCTATACACAATGGAATATTATTCAGCCATAAAAAGAATGAAATCCTATCATTCACGGCAGCATAGATAGAATTGGAGGTCATTATATTAAGAGAAATAAGCCAGGCACAGAAGGACAGACATTGCATGTTCTCACTCGTGTGGGGTGGGAATTAAAGAAATGAATCTCATAGAAATAGAGCTGGAATGGTGGTTACCAGAGGCTGGGAGGGGAAGGGTAGCAGGGGTGAAGAGAGGTTAGTTGATGGGTACAAAAATACAGTTAGATAGGAGTAAGTTTCAGTGTTTACTAGTACAATAGGGAATTTATAGTTAATGATAATTTATCGTATATTTTAAAGTAGCTAGAGAAGAAGAATTGTAATGTTCTCAACATAAAGAAAAAATAAATGTTTGAGGTAATAGATATCCCCGTCACCTTGGTGGGGACGTTAAGTAGACTCTTTGGACTTGACTTTGTCTTCTGTTTTTTTCCCTGTGAAGTTAGAGACGAGGCTATTCACAGAGAGTGGTATATAGGACATGATGTATTCCAAATTAATAGAATGGAGAAGGCTCAAAATAGACACTTTGGAGAGTGAGGGAGAGAGAGCTGGCTGTGAACATATAAAAAGATTTTTGGACTGCATTAAGAATCTAGTACAGGATTGAGACCATGAATTTGCAATGGGGCCACTTTTCATGGTTGGTGTGTGATTTTTTTTTTTTTCCTCCAGTGGTGCTGAACTGAGTAGCATGGGGCCGGGGAAGATGGTCAGTGTGCTAATCCAGGCCTCGTTCTTTCAGTCCAAGGTGATAGACAACAAGGTGAGGGAGGGAAGGGTATAGGTAAAATAGTGGACTGTGATGTGGAAGTGGAGCATGGAATTTAAACTGGATCGGGAACTAAATCTGCATAGTGCTGATTCATTTTGGACCCCAGCTTCTCTTGGATCATCGCAGTGGACTCTTACTATAGTGTGTTATCATTTAAAATCAAGATATAATTTCTGTACAAGTTTACTTGCTATACTAGTCTAGCTACTATAATCCAGATTGTCCTTAGGTACCCCTGTATTCCTGAAAACCACTTGGTTAAACCACAGTGTTAGCCAATAGGAATAGAATTTGCAGAATTTGTAACTTTTCAAGAGCATTAAAATCTGCCATTTTGATACAGTGTGAAACTGCAGCACAACAGAAGTTTGCTGAAGAACTTCAAAAGCGAGAACGTTTTTTACTTGAAAGGGAACAACTGCTTTTCAGACATGAAAATGCCTTGAGTAAAATTAAAAATGTTGAAGAAGAGGTTCTTACAAGATTTCGAATTATGAAAGAGGTAACTGTATAGCCTTTGATGTTAGAGTGGTATATTTCTTCTTTTCTTCTTAGATTCACTAGTTACTAACATTTTGCCACATTTGCTTATTTCTCCTTCCCTTCCTCCTCCTCTCCACACCTACACATACATACACACACACACACACACACACACACACACACACACACACACACACACACACGCTTTTTTCTGATCTGTATGAAAGCAGTGTGTAAAAATTATGGTTCTGTCACTAAGTACCTCAGTGTGTATCTCCTAAGAATAAAGACATTCTTCAGACCATTAGCGTATCAGGAAATTAATGCTAACTAAATAACTTATTTATAGTCCATATTTACCTTTTCAGTTGGTCGTCAGTATGTCTTTTATTGTTTGTAGGGGTGGGTCATTTGTTTGATCAAGGAACTAGACAAGATTTGTGCGTTATATTTGGTTGTTATATCTTTTTTGGTTTCTATGAATCTAGAGCACTTAACCTCACCTTTTTTGTTTTTTGTGAGCTTTTTCTTTGTAGAATTCAGGCCAGAAGTCTTATATGTCACATTGTGGATTTTCCTGATTGCTTCCTAACGATAAAATATTTTTGACAAGGATATTATATAAGTGGGATAATATACTTTGCTTCATATCAAGACATACATTACTGTACATGTAACTTACTTGGAGTAAAATTCATTGTCTGTTGTACATTTCTGTGAGTTTTGAAAAATGCATACAGTTTTGTAATCACAACCATCATCAAGATCAAGAATAGTTCAGCTCACCAGCAGTTCCCTTACGCTCTCTTGTAGCTATCCCTTTCCTCCAGCCTCAGCCCCTGGCAACCACTGACCTATTTTCTGTCCCAGTACCTCCGCCTTTTCCAGAATGTCATGTTAATAGCATCATTTTATGATTTTTCTTTATCTTTGGTTTTCAGTAGCAGTTTATTTACAGTGTTTCTTGACATAGTTTTCTTTTAGTTAATTCTGTTTGTGGTTAGCTGAGCTTCTTGAATTTGGAAATTTCTGTCTTTTGCCAAATTGGGGAATCTTCAGCCAATATTTCATGAAATATTTTTTCCACTTTCTTTCTTGTCTCCTCTTGGATCTCCAGTGACTCCTTGTGCTGTTTCCCCACAGATTTCTGAGGTTCCGTTCCTTTTTTCCCATTATTTTATTCAGTGTTCTTCAGATAATTTCTTGATCCATCTTAAAGTTCATTACTTCTTTTTTAATCACCATGTTGCTATGGAGCCCATCTAGTGAAATTTTTATTTTATTTTATTTTATTTTATTTTTTATTTTTTTGAGACAGAGTCTTGCTCAGTCGCCCAGGCTGGAGTGCGGTGGCACCATCTTGGCTCACTGCAAGCTCCGCCTCCCGGGTTCTCGCCATTCTCCTGCCTCAGCCTCCCAAATAGCTGGGACTACAGGCGCCCACCACTACAACCGGCTAGTTTTTTTTGTATTTTTAGTAGAGACGGGGTTTCACCGTGTTAGCCAGGATGGTCTCGATCTCCTGACCTCGTGATCCACCCGTCTCGGCCTCCCAAAGTGCTGGGATTACAGGCGTGAGCCACCGCACCCGGCCGAAATTTTTATTTTTGATATTTAAACATTCTAAAATTTCAAGTTGTTTAAAGCATTTATTTTTGTTTTTCTCATAAGCATTTCTGTGTTTATATTTACATTTATATATATTTCCTTTTACCTCATGAAACATAGTTTAAAAACTATGTATCACCTGTATCATCTCGAGATTGGGATCTGTTGATTATCTTTTTTCTTGAGGCTTAGTCACATTCTTTGGTTCTTGATATGTTCGGTGATTTTTAGGGTATATTCAAGACCTTCTGGTTAATGTATAGATTTTGGGTTCTATTGTTACCGTCTGGAGAATGTTGATTTCAAATCATTCAGCCGAATTAGATTTAGGCCTCCCTTTTTTTTTTTTTTTTTGAGATAGTCTCGCTCTGTTGTCCAGGCTGGAATACAGTGGTGCTATCTCAGCTGACTGCAACCTCCACCTCCTGGGTTCAAGCGATTCTCCTACCTCAGCCTCCTGAGTAGCTGGGAATACAGGCACCCACCACCATGCCCGGCTAATTTTTTGTATTTTTAGTAGAGACGGGGTTTCACCATGTTGATCAGGCTGGTCTTGAACTCCTGACCTCAAGCAATCCACCTGCCTTGGCCTGCCAAACTGCTGGAGTCACAGGCGTGCCTGGCCAGGCCTCAGTCTTTTCTCACCTCCTCTGGGCAGTGGGTCTCATCTCAGTTCAGCTTTCAAAGCCTTTGCAATGTTGCTGTGGAGTTGTCTTGTGCTTGTGCCTCTTAAAGGTCGGTCTGAGACTTGGGTAACAGTTTAAAATCCTGATGCATTTCTCAAAGCTTTTGCTGTGCTGCTCTGGGTCTTTTTTGTGCAGGTAAAGAGGCACTGAAGTGTTAGCCAAGACTTAGGTAATGGTTTCAAACTGAGCTCCATTCTCCAAGTGTTTGCTCTACTGCTTTTGGTCTGTCCTGTGCCTGAGCGGCTCAACGGTGAGCCCAATTTGTACAGGTTTGTACATACCAGAGCAAGAGGATCCTCTTTGAGTCTCTCTTCTGTGGGATTCTCTCTACACTCTGGCTCATAGGGGCCCCTCTTCCTGATTTTCCTGCAGGAAGACTGGTTTTCTCTCATTCTTTAGTGGACATTTTTTAGAGCTTTAGTGGAAATTAAAAAAAAAAAATTTTTTTTTTAATTGTTTTAGAGACAGATTCTCGCTGTGTTGCCCAGGCTGGAGTGCAGTGGCTATTCACAGACGTCATCATAGCTCACTGCACCCTCAAGTCATCTTCGTCCCTCAGCCTCCTGTGTGGCTGGGACTATAGATGTGTACCACTGTGCCCAGCTAGTGGAAGTTTTTGTTCTACTTCTCCGTGTCCGGGACCCACCCTGAGGCAAAATGTTGACAGGAAAAACAAACATGCAGGAAACTTTACCCTTGAGAGTTGCTTCTACAAGTTTTCTCTCCCATCACAATGTCCTCCCCTTTTTTCTTTTCACAGTTCTCAGTTAGTTGTTTTATGTTTTAATTAGGGCTTTCCGCTGTAATCAGTGGGGGAAGACTGTATTGAGCTTATCCTGCTGTGCCAGAAATGGAATGCATATGTTTTTAATATCTTTTAGATATGGAAAAAGTTGGACAATGAAAATACTAGTTTTAAAAATAGCTATTTGTGACTATGTCCTAAGTTATTAAAGGAATTAATATAGTAAAATCATACAAAGATTAACTTCTTAGAATATTGGATTTTTTTCACAGGGCTAAAGAATGCTTAGATTCTCTGATCTCTCCATTTTAGTCTTGTTCTTGATTCTCTCTCTTTAGATTTGTGTATCTGTTTTATTAAGTATGAAGATAATTGCCTTATTTTCATCATATTTATATCATTACTTGGAAGAAGGGAATTAATTCAATTTTTTTTATTTCCTGTAGAGACTTGTTTTAAAACTTGGTGAGTAGGTTGAGAGTGAAAGGTGAAACTATTAAGTGTTCACATTTAAAATCTAAAACATGCTATCCCATTTAAATGTAATTAGAGGGGAAGTTGATTTGAGTTATTTTTAAAACTGATTAAAAAGAGTCAAATAGTTGGGGGCTCGGAAATTGTGTTATGTATTTAACATGTTTTGAGATGAAAAGCAGGCGTCAAATATTTTGGCTGCTTTATGAGGACAAGAAATTAGTTGGTTTTATAGAAGATTTCTTTTATTTCTCAAGGGTAATGTAAATTATGCACTTTATAAAGCCATAAATAGCTTACTCATCTCTTGAAGAGTATCAGAAATTCTTTATTGTTTTATTATTCCATGATGTCAAACAAAATATTTCTGTGAGTTTGTGTGAGTGGATTTTTCTGAGCAGAAGCAGAAAATAGACTTACTGCTACTTTGTAAATGCTAATATGTTTTAATAAGTATGTTGTAAATGCCTTTGATGTTTTGTTGTTATCTTGGTAGATTGCATGGTTTTTATAAATTATTTGCCACACTAGTCACTTGTGCTTAAATATGCTGATTAAAGGTTTTGTGGGCCGGGCGCAGTGGCTCAAGCCTGTAATCCCAGCACTTTGGGAGGCCGAGATGGGCGGATCACGAGGTCAGGAGATCGAGACCATCCTGGCTAACACAGTGAAACCCCGTCTCTACTAAAAAAATAAAAAAAACTAGCCGGGCGTGGTGGCGGGCGCCTGTAGTCCCAGCTACTCGGGAGGCTGAGGCAGGAGAATGGCGTGAACCCAGGAGGCGGAGCTTGCAGTGAGCTGAGATCTGGCCACTGCACTCCAGCCTGGGTGACAGAGCGAGACTCTGTCTCAAAAAAAAAAAAAAAAGTTTTGTGATTGAAGGAGTTCTTACTTGTAATTAATTCATGTTCCATAGTATTAGTGATATACAATCCTTACAAGTTTTAGGTCAGAGGTTTTTTTTTCTCCTCCTAGCAACATGATGCAGAAGTTGAACACTTAACTGAAGTTCTTAAGGAAAAGAATAAAGAAACCAAGAGACTGAGGTCCTCTTTTGATGCATTGAAAGAATTGAATGATACCTTAAAAAGACAGGTAAGACCTGTTTTAATATATATTGGACATAAGACATTCTAAGAACCATATTTTATATACAACAAATTAAAGTCAGCCTTAGAACACGTTTCGGCTAGAGAAAGTTTGGATTACATTTGTTAGCTTTATTTTAAAATACTTCCAAATGTAAATAAAATATTCTTCAACTCTTTGGTTTCTTTCTTTATTTGTTCTGCAACCAACTGACAGGCAAAGGAGAAAAAGACAAACAAAAGAAAAAAAGACAAGCAAAAGAAAAAAAACCTGATAACCTGAGAACTAATTACATTTTTAGGTACTGATCTCTGGCTTTAATACTTATTATTTATCACTACTTATTTAACATACATTTATTTTTGAGTGTCTGTTATATCCTAGGCATCGTGCTAGACTCAGATCTTTACATTGCTTGTGTTCTCATGGTTATAAGCTGGTATCACATTGCAGTATACTTATAAATAAGTACTGTAGGCCGGGCACGGTGGCTCATGCATGTAATCTCAGCACTTTGGGAGGCCAAGACGGGTGGATCACGAGGTCAGAAGATCGAGACCATCCTGGCTAACACAGTGAAACCCCGTCTCTACTAAAAATACAAAAAAAAATTAGCTGGGCGAGGTGGCAGGCGCCTGTAGTCCCAGCTAATCGGTAGGCTGAGGCAGGAGAATGGCGTGAACCCAGGAGGCGGAGCTTTCAGTGAGCCGAGATCATGCCACTACACTCCAGCCTGGGCGACAGAACGAGACTCCATCTCAAAAAAAAAAAAAAAAAAAAAAAAAAAAGCATTGTAATTTAGATTAATACATAATATCAAAGTTGCATAACATAAATATTTTTGTGAGTTATGTCTATTTTTTTCCTTCCCTCTGCCAGGTTTTGGCAGAAAGATGTGAAAGTAAAGGAGTGTGTTAAAGAGAGACAAGAGAATGATTATGTATTTTTTAGATTGTGTGGGGAGTAGATGTTGGAGCAGAAATTGGAGTAAACCCCGTCACTTTGAAAATGAAAGCATTGGGCTGGGAATCTGTACGGATTATAAAATGAAACTTAAGCCTCAGACTCTCCTGGAGATCCTTTGCCAGCTGTCCTTTTCTGTTTCTGCTTTTGTTTCCCTTTAATCTCTACTTGTTGTGATCCTCCTCCTTGGCAGCGATACATAGGTACCGTGTTTCTCAGCTGATTCTAATTCTTTGGCTTTCCTCAGTTCATTTATGACTGTTACTATTGGACTATGAATTTGATGGCCTGTTGTCTCTTTGGAATCCCACTTTATCCCTGGAGAGATCACTTTTTCTCATTACAGTCTCATTCTACCACTCTCTCGTGAGGATTTTAAAAATTCCTAGCTAGATAAACTGTTGCCCATACCCATCTCTTAGGTTTCTGTAATCCTTAATAATTTTGCATGTGGTTGCATGAGTGTGTGGTAATTGGGGTGAATATGTGGATTGTTAAATATTTGGACCTATTGATAATTGGATTTACGAGCTAATGTGTACAAACTGAAAAAATTTGGCAGAATGCTTTTTTATGGTTTCTTTTTAAAAATAGATCAGAGGTCTGCACACTTTTTCTGTTAAGGACTAGATAGTAAGTATTTTAGGCTTTGTAGGCCATGTGGTCTCTCTTTCAGTGACCCAGCTCTGCCATCATAGTGCAAAAATAGCCATAGGCAATAAGTGAATGAGTGTGGCTGTGTTCCAAAACGACTGTATTTATAGAAACAAGCAATGGGCATATTTAGCCAGCTCCTGGCCAGATGAATGACATGTACTTTGAAATTGCTGAAGAAAAAGATATGTTATTTCTGTGACTGACTTACACGGTAATTTATGCTAACACTGGATAAACATTTTCTAATAATTTAAAACATTTCTCATTAAGTCTAGCCGAACTGAGGAAGCAAGGGTTAATGTTCAAGCCTCATCACGGGGAGACAGTTCCAGTGAACACCCCAAGATCTCAGTTGAAAGGAGCAGGATTGTGCCTTGGGACTGGGTGAATTAGAGGGAGACAGAACTTTCCTAAATTGAAACCTGGCCTTGATTAAGTACAGTTTCTGATCAGATTAAGGTGCTTACTCCTCAGTTTAAATGCCTAGCAGAGGAAAATACGTCTTTCATTCTATACAGAGAATACAAGCGTACTTGCAAGTGATCCAGATTTAACAGGCAATGACTTTAAAACAATGATTAATATGTTCAAGAAAGCAGAAAAATAGATTGACAACTTCATTAGAGAATTCCTAGTGTAGGTACATTTTTGCCTATATAGTAAGTCTGTGGAAAGGAATTAAATTGAAATTTGAAAACTAAAAAATACATCAGTTGAATTTAAGAATTCCATCGAATGGGGTTGTAAAATTATTTTTAATTGACATAATTGTGCATAATTATGGGGTACAGTGATATTCGATACAGTAATGTGTAATGATCAATCAGAGTAATTAGCAAATCTATCAACTTAAACATTTATCATTTCTTTGTATTGGAAATATTCAAAATCCTCTCTTTTTCTATTAGAAAATATACCATAAATTGTTGATTGTAGTTACCCTGTAGTGCTATAAAGCTAGAACTTACTCCTCCTATCTAGTTCTTCTTTTTGTTTTGTTTTGTTTTTTTTTTTTGAGATGAGTCTTACTCTGTTGCCCAGGCAGGAGTGCAGTGACGTGATCTCGGCTCACTGCAACCTTTGCCTCCTGGACTCAAGCGATTCTCCTACCTCAGCCTCCCGAGTATCTGGGATTTCAGGCACCCACCACCACACCCGGCTAATTTTTGTATTTTTAGTAGAGATGGGGTTTCACCATGTTGGTCAGGGTGGTCTCAAACGTCTGGCTTCAAGTGATCCACCTACCTCTCGGCTTCCCAAAGTGCTTGGAATACAGGCCTGAGCCACTGCACCCGGCCCCCCATCCAGTTCTAATTTTGTGTCTGTTAACCAACTTCTCTCCATTCCTTCCTTTCCACAGCCTTCGCAACCTCTAATATTATATTCTGTACTTCTGTGAGATCAACTTGTTTTTTAGCTTCCACATGAGTAAGAACATGTGGTATTTATCGTTCTGTGCTTGACTTATTTCACTTAACATAAGGTCTTTCAGGCTCATCCATGTTGCTGCAAATAACAAGATTTTGTTCTTTTTCACAACTGAATAGTATTTCATTGTTTATGTATACACCACATTTTCTTTATAAATTTATCTATTGATGGACACATGGGTTAGCTACTTTCCATACTTTGGCTATTGCAACGACTACTGCAGTAAACATGGGAATGCAGATATCTCTTCAATATACTGATTTTCTTTCCTGTGAATATATACCCAGAAGTGGTCTTGCAGGATCATATGGTAGTTATGTTTTTAATTTTTGGGGGAACCTGAATACTGTTTTTTGTAATGGCTGTACTAATTTATATCCCCACCAACAACGTAAAAGAGTTTTCCTTCTCCACATCATCACCAACGTTTATTACTTTTTGTCTTCTTCATAGCCATTCTTACTGGGATGAGATTGATACCTGATCATGGTTTCGATTTGCAGTAACCTGATGATTAGTGATACTGAGCATTTTTTCATATACCTATTGGCTGTTTGTATGCCTTTGTTTGAGAAATGTCTATTCAGATTATTTACCCATTTTTTATTTGGATTTTTTTTTTTTTTTTTTTGCTGTTGAGTTCCTTGTATTGTCTGGATTTTCATCCTTGTTGGATGACTAGTTTGCATATATTTTCTCCTATTCTGCAGGTTGTATCATTTTTATTGTTTCCAATCTCATTTGTCTGTTTTTGCTTTTGTTGCTTCTGCTTTTGAGGTCTTATCCATAATATCTTTGCCCAGGCGAGTGTCCTGAACTATTTCCCATTTTTTCCTCTAGTAGTTTCATAGTTTTGGGTCTTATATTTCAAAGTCTTTAATTCATTTTGGGTTGATTTTTGTCTGTGATGAGAGATGGGGTCTAGTTTTATTCTTAGGCATGTGGATATCCATTTCCCAGCACCATTTGTTGAGGAGACTGTCATCTCTCTTATTAATGTTCATGGCACCTTTGTAGAAAATCAGTTGGCCATAAATGTGTGGATTTATTTCTGAGTTCTCTATGCTGTTCCATTAGTCTATGAGTCTATTTTTATGCCAGTACTATGCTGTTCTGGTTACTACAGTTTTGTAGTATATTTTGAGTTTAGCTCTGGCTTTGTTGTTTTCACACAGGATTGCTTTTGCTTATTTGGGGTCTTTCATGATTTCATACACATTTTAGGATTTTTTTCTTTTTCTGTGAAGCATGTTGTTGATATTTTAATAGACATTATGTTGAATCTGTAGATGACTTTGGTTATTTTGACAGTATTAATTGTTCCAGTCCATGAACATGAAATATCTTTTCTTTTTTTGTGTGTGATCTTCAATTTCATTCATCAGTGTTTTATAGTTTTCATTGTGGAAATCTTTCACTTCTTTGATTAAATTTATTCCCAGGTATTTTATTTTATTTTTGTAGCCATTGTAAACAGGATAAATTTCTTTCTTTTTCAGTTAGTTTGTTGTTAGTGTTTGGAAATGCTACTGATTTTTGTATGTTGATTTTGTGTCCTGCAACTTTACTGAATTTATTAGTTCTAAGAAATTTTTGGTGGAGCCTTTCAGTTTCTTTGCATTGAAGATCATGTCATCTGCAAAGAAGGACAATTTGACTCATTTCCAATTTTTTTTTTGTTTGTTTGTTTTTTTGAGATGGAGGCTTGCTCTGTCGCCCAGGCTGGAGTACAGTGGCACGGTATCTGCTCATTGCAACATCCGCCTCCTGGGTTCGCGCCATTCTCCTGCCTCAGCCTCTTGAGTAGCTGGGATTACAGGCATGCGCCACCACATCTGGCTAATTTTTGTATTTTTAGTAGAGACGAGGTTTTGCTGTGTTGGCCAGGCTGGTCTTGAACTCCTGGCCTCAGGTGGTCTGCCTGCCTCGGCCTCCCATATTGCTGGGATTACAGGCTTGAGTCACCACACCCAGCCTGTTATTTCCAATTTGGATGTCTCTTATTTCTTTTTCTTACTTAATTACTCTGGCTAGTACTTCTAGTACCATGTTGAACAAGAGTGGTGAGAATGGGCATCCTTGTCTTGTTCTAGTTCTTAGAGGAAAAATTTTCAGCTTTTCCCTGTTCAGTATGATGTTAATTGTGGGTTTGTTATGCATAGCTTTTAGTGTGTTGAAGTACATTCCTTCTGTACCTAATTTTTTGAGTTTTTACTGTGAAGAGATGTTGAATTTTATCAAATACGTTTTCTGTGTCTTTTGAAATGATCGTAAGGTTTTTATACTTCATTGTTATTCTGTTAAAATGTGATATATCAATTTTTTTATTTGCATATTTGCGCCTTCCTTGTGTCCCTGGGATAAATCTCACTTGGTTATGGTATATTGTCTTTTTGGTGTGTTGTTGAATTTGGTTTGCTAATATTTAGTTGAGGATTTTAGCGTCTATGTTCATCAGGAATATTGGCCGGGAGTTTTCTTGTTGTGTCTTGGTTTGGTTTTGGTATCAGGGTAATGCTGGCTTTGTACAATGAGTTTGGAAGAATTCTCTACCCTTGAGGTTTTTGGGATAGTCTGAGAAGAATTGGTATTTGTTCTTTAAAAGTTTGAATTCAGCAGTGAAACCATTTAGTGAATTTAAAAGTACAGTTCAGCATTGAAGCCATTTAGTTTGGGCTTTACTTTGCTGGGAAACTTTTGACCATGATTCAATCTTGTTACTTGTTATTGGTCTGTTCTAGTTTTCCATTTCTTCCTGATTCAGTCTTGGTAGGTTTTATGTGTCTAGGAATTTATCCATTTCCTCTGGATTTTCCAGTTTGTTGGCATATAGTTGTTTCATAATGATCTCTGTAGTCTCTAGTGATCCTTGTATTTCTGTGGTACCACTTGTAATGTCTCCTTTTTTGTTTCTGATTTTATCTATTTGGGTCTTTTCTCCTTTTTTCTTTTCTTTTTTTCTTTTTTCTTTCCTTCTTCCCTTCCTCCCCTCCCCTCCCCCTGCTTTCCTTTTCTCTTTTCTTCCCTTCCGTCTCTTGGTACTATTTCTTCTCTTCCTTTTCTTTCTTTCTCTCCTTTTTTTTTCGTTTTGACTGTCTCCCTCTGTTTCCCACGCTGAAGTGCAGTGGCATCACCACGGCTTGCTGTAACCTTAACCTCCAGGACTTAAACCACCCTTCTACCTCAGCCTCCTTCGTAGCTGGGACTGCAGGCGTGCGCCACCACCTCTGGTTAATTTTTTAATTTTGTTGTAGAGATGAGGTCTTAACTGTGTTGTTGAGGCTGGTCTTGAACTGGGCTCAAGTGATCCTCCTGCCTCACCCTCCCAAAGTGCTGGGATTACAGGTGTGAGCTACTGCACTCAGCCTCTTCTTTTTTCTTAATCTAGTTCATGGTTTGTTTTTTTTATTTTTTCAAAAAGGTACTTTTCATTTTTTAAGAAAATTATTTTAGACTCAGAGGGTACATCTGCAGCTTTGTTACATGGATATATTGTCTAACAGTGAGGTCTGGCCTTCTAAAATGTACTCTTCCCTCAAATAGTGAACACTGTACCCAGTAGGTTAATTTTCAACACCTACCCCTCTCCCCGCTTCCCTTTTGGAGTCCCCAGTATCTGTTATTTCCATGTTTATGTCCATATGTGTGTACCTGTTGTTTGTCTTTGACTTATAAGTGAGAACATACAGTATTTAATTTTCTGTTTCTAAGTTATTTCATTTAGGATTAGTGACCTCCAGCTCCATCCATGTTGTTGCAAAAGACATGATTTCATTCTTTACTATGGCCACATAGTATTCCATTCATGGTGTATATATATCATAAATTTTATTGTAAGATACCATAAGTAATATCATAAAAAAGCAATTGGATACCCAGAAATAAATCTAAAGAGAGATGTGCAAGACATCGCTACTGAAAACTACAAAACATTATTAAAAGAAAATAAAACCTAAATAAATTGAAGATATGTTCATGTGTAGGAAGACTCAATATTATAAATATGTCAGTTCTTCCATACATATACATGTCAGTATATACACACACACACACACACACACACATAATCCCAGTAATGCAATCCCAGTTATAGCTCATTGTACTGCATACTTAGGATTTTATACTTTTCTGTATATGTGTTATAGTTCTAACAACAATTTACTTATTAATAAAAGCATTTTCCACTAAAATATATGTATATGCTTTTAAGACATCTGGAGTCTTGTACATTCTTCATAAGATGAAGTAGATTATCTTACAAATCATTAATATTTTAGGGAAAAATGGCAACTTCAGTTGTGATCTAAGTTAATCATGAATGCTGTCTTTGTTTTGTTATGTTGGTTACTAATATAGACCAGATTAGATAGTAGATTGAGAAACCCTTAGTATGAAACCAGTTGAAGGTTTATATTGAAATATCTAACTTTTTCTACCCTTTAGTTGAATGAAGCAAGTGAGGAAAACAGGAAGATGGACATTCAGGCGAAAAGAGTTCAAGCTCGTTTAGATAATTTACAGGTAAGTTGCCTGTTCTCTACAGACACAAGTATATTTTTGGATGATTGCCTTTGAGTTTACTCATTTTGATACAATTGTCCTTTAATTCATGCATATGTACTGTTGCAGAGGAAGTATGAGTTTATGACAATACAGAGATTGAAAGGAAGTTCCCATGCTGTTCATGAAATGAAAAGTTTAAAACAAGAAAAAGCACCAGTTTCAAAAACTTACAAGGTATGATATGATTGAAAATTTCTCCAATGGAAAGCCAGGAAGATTTCTCTTGTGCTTTAGTCTTTTCTCTTTGATTTAGCAAACATTCTTTTTGGAATGTTTGCTGTGGAAAGGATTCACCATAATACTTTTTTAATAGGGAAATGTCTCAAGAATATTTAAAATATACTTTCATTTGCAAAAACAAAACTATTTTATTTCAACAGTGTTTCAAGTACAGTATTGACACTTCATTCATGGCTTTATTGCTTAGTGTGTTTTGACACTCCACAAGCATTTGCTATTTTTCAGTCAAGACTGCGACCCATCCCTGAATGGATTTCCGTGTATCTTTTTTTCCTAAGAATTTGTAAAATTTGAGATATAAATTACGTATGGTAACATAATGCACAAATCCTGTAGCATAAAGTTTGATTAATTTTGATAAATATTTCATGTTGCCTACAACCAAATGTAGAATATTTCCACTGTCCTAGAATATAGAACTTTCCACTATCCTAGGAAATTCTCTAATGCCCTTTCCTGGTCATTCTTTTCTGCCAGAAGTTTTGCAGAAATTAGTTTTGCCTATGTGAGACATTTGATCAGTGGAATTGTATTGTGTGTACTTGTTTGTGTAAGGCTTTTCTCAGCATAATTATGAGTGTATTTGTAGTTTGTTCCCTACTATTGCTCAGTAGTTTTTCATTGTATTAATATATCAGAGTTTGTTCCTTCATTCTTCTGTTGATAGACACCTGGGCTTTTTCTAGTTTTTGTCTGTAATAAATAAAGCTGCTACAAATATTGATATGTACAGGGTTTTTATGGATATATGTTTTCATTTGTTTTGGATATATACCAGGACTATAATCTCTGGGTCATAAGGTAGATAAAGGTAGATGTATGTTTTTAAGAGACTGACAGTTTTCCAAATTGGTTGTACTGTTTTATACTCCCATTAACAGTGTATCCAAGTTTTGGTTGCTCCACAACCTTGTAAACATTTGGTGTTTTCAATTTTGTTCATTTTGACCCTTCCAGTGGGTGTGTAGTAGTATCTTATTATTATGGGCTTTGATCATTTAGATATTTTGATAAATTTTCTAGTTCTTTATAAATTGAGAAAATTGGAGTAAATTGAAAAGGTACAGATTTTATATTCAGGGACTGAAGATAATTGAAGTTTTCATCTAAAGGGAGTTAGTTTCTATTTGAAAAAAATTGAGAAAGTGAAAAATTGCTCTTCAGAATAATGCAGTAATGCTACTATTTATCATTTTGTCTTTATTCATTCTGATTTTGTGGATTGCCATTGACTTAATGTTGCCTTTTTATTAATTTGCTTTTATATTTCTCTGTCTTTGAATTTTTTTGTTTTTTTATTTTTTAATTTATTAATATTTTTAATTTTATTTTTTTTTGAGATGGGGGTCTCACTCTGTCACCCAGGCTGGAGTGCAGTGGCGCAACCTTGGCTCACTGCAACCTCTGCCTTCTGGGTTCAAGCCTCCTGAAGAAATGGGATTACAGGCGCCCACCACCACGGCTGGCTATGTTTTGTATTTTAAGTAGAGACAGGGTTTCATCATGTTGGCTAGACTGGTCTCGATCTCCTGACCTCAGGTGATCCACCTGCCTCTGCCTCCCAAAGTGCTGGGATTATAGGCGTGAGCCACCATGCCCGGCCTGCAGATTAAAAAAAATAATAAATTTAACATAGTTCCCTGCTTAAGGTGGATATGTGTAGTGGTATCTTATTTTTAAAAAATTGAATTAAATTAGAAATGTGTTTTGTAATAATACTTAAAATTAGTCTAATTAAATTTGTAAATTACTTTGTTATTTTACTTTTGGTTTTGGTAGGCTCTCGGAGGACAAGATTTCTAGGGAAAAAAAGTTCATATGTGTATTGAATGACAAAGTAACAATTTTTGTGAGAAGAAAAAGATAGGAAGTTTCATAGTGGAAATTCTTTAGCTCTGGAAACCTTTAATTTTTTTTAGTCTTTTAATTGTGGTGGTTCATGCTCTTGAGTTAAGGCTAATTTTACTTTTTTTCCATCTTATCAAACTTGGATAAATAATTTTTATGAAAAGTTTTCTTGTAGTAATAAGGTACAAGTTATTTCAACTTCCTAATTATGATGACTTTTCTTGCCTTCTCTCAGTCATCATTTAACATGTTTTTAATATTAGATAGGCAGGTTTTTGGTGTTTTTTTGGTTTGTTTGTATTTTGTTGTTGTTGTTTTTTCTTTTTTGAGATGGAGTCTTGCTCTTTTTCCCAGACCGGTGTGCAGTGGTGCAATCTCGGCTCACTGCAACCTCCACCTCCTGGATTCAAGTGATTCTCCTGCCTCAGCCTTCCAAGTAACTGGGATTACAGGCATGCGCCACCATGCCCAGATAATTTTTGTATTTTTAGTAAAGACAGGTTTCGCCATGTTGGCCAGGATGGTCTCGAACTTCTAGGGAACTTCAGGTGATCCACCCACCTCAGCCTCCCAAAGTGCTGAGATTGCAGGCTTGAGCCACAGCGCCAGACAAGTTGGGAAACTTTGATTTGGAATTTCTTTTGTTCGTTTGGAGAAGCTCTGTCCTTTACACATTTTAGTGAATTACTTTAGTCAAATTATTCTTTAATTATTTACCAAATTTAAAGCTTGTCTTTGAAGTTTTACGAAGTTGTGAACTGAAATAAATGATTTAATTTTTGACATACAGGTACCACTTAATGGGCAAGTTTATGAACTTTTAACTGTTTTCATGGACTGGATTTCGGATCATCATCTTAGCAAAGTGAAACATGAAGAATCTGGAATGGATGGTAAAAAACCACAACTCAAATTTGCTTCCCAGAGAAATGATATTCAGGAGAAGTGTGTAAAGGTTTGTTTTTTAATTTGAAATATGTGACTCAGAGTATATGAAGATTAAAAAAGGGAAAAGCCAGGGCCAGGCACAGTAGCTCACGCCTGTAATCCCAGCACTTTAGGAGTTCAAGGTGGGCAGGCAGATCACCTGAGGTCAGGAGTTCGAGACCAGCCTGGGCAACATGGTGCAACGGGCAACCCTGTCTCTACTAAAAATACAAAAAATAGGTGGGCATCATGGCACATGCCTGTAATCTCAGCTACTTGGGAGGCTGAGGCAGGAGAAACGCTTGAATCTGGGAGGTGGAGGTTGCAGTGAGCCGATGTTGCACCACTGCAGTCCATCCTGGGCAACAAAGCAAGACTATTTCAAAAGAAAAAAAACCAACAAACAAATTTGAGGGGCTGCCTCTGATGAGGCCTTTTTTCCTGGTCTCCTGCAGAGTCCAGAGGTGATGCAGGGTATCACATGGCTAGGGGGCTGAGTGTGCTAGCTAAAGTCTGTCTCCCTTTTATAAAGCCACCAGTCCAATTCCCATGATAATCCATTAATCCATTAACCCTTGGATGAATTAATCCTTTCATGAGGGCATCCCTCATAACCCAGTCACCTCTTTTTTAAAAAGCTTTTATTTTAGAGATGGGGTCTCCTCGTGTCACCTAGGCTGGAGTGCAGTGGCCCAGTCATTGCTTACTGCAGCCTGCAAACTCCTAGCCTCAAGCAGTCTTTCTGCCTCATCCCTTTGAGTAGGGACTACAGGTATATACCACTTTGCCCAGCTAATTTTTTTTTTTTTTTTTGAGACGGAGTCTTGCTCTGTCACCCAAGCTGGAGTGCAGTGGCGCGATCTCAGCTCACTGCAAGCTCCACCTCCCGGGTTTACGCCATTCTCCTGCCTCAGCCTCCCGAGTAGCTGGGACTACAGATGCCTGCCACCTTGCCTGGCTAGTTTTTTTGTATTTTTTAGTAGAGATGGGGTTTCACCGTGTTAGCCAGGATGGTCTCGATCTCCTGACCTCGTGATCTGCCCGTCTCAGCCTCCCAAAATGCTGGGATTACAGGCTTGAGCCACCACGCCCGGCCTGCCCAGCTAATTTTTAAAAAACTTGTATAGAGATCAGACCTCGCTTCGTTGCACAGGATGATCTTGAACTCCTAGCTTCAAGCATTCCTCCTGCCTTGGCCTCCCAAAGTGTTGTCATTACAGATGTGGGCCACTGTGCCCAGACCCAGTCACTTCTTAAAGGCCCCGCTTATCAATACTGTCATATTGGGAATTAAGTTTCAACATGACTTTTGGAGGAAACAAACGTTCAAACCATAGCACATGGCAAAAGGGAATTAAAGTTGCTAATCAGCTGACCTTAAAATAGGGAGATTATCCAGGATTATGTGGGTGGTCCTGGTAATCACATAAACTTTAAACCAGAAGGATTCAGAAGAGTAGGTCAGAGACTCCCCCCACTCTTGCTGGCTTTTGAAGATGGAGAAAGAGGGCCATGAGACATGGAATTCAGATAATCTTTTTTTTTTTTTTTTTGAGATGGAGATTTGCTCTGTCGCCAGGCTGTAGTGCAGTGATGCCATCTTGGCTCACTGCAACCTCCGCCTCCCAAGTTTATGCCATTCTCCTGCCTCAGTCTCCCAAGTAGCTGGGACTACAGGTGTGCGCCACCACGCCCAGCTAATTTTTGTATTTTTAGTAGAGACGGGTTTTGACTGTGTCAGCCGGGATAGTCTCAAACTCTTGACCTTGTGATCTGCCCACCTCGGCCTCCCAAAGTCTTGGGATTACTGGTGTGAGCCACCATGCCCGGCCATCAGATAGCTTCTAGAAGCTGGGAATTGCCCTCTGCTGACAGTCACAAAGGACATACAAATCTCAGTGCTCTAACTGCAGCAAACTGGATTCTGCATGCAACTTGAATAAGCAAGAAAATGGATCCTCCTTTAGCCTCCAGAAAGGAACACAGCTCTGAATATACATTGATTTTGGCTGGCTGAGACCCATATTAGACTTCTGAACCTACAGAAGTATAAAATAATGAATTTGTGTTGTTTAAATGTTAAGTTTGTGGTATTTGTTATGGCAGCAATAGGACACAAATATACCTTTGTTTAGAATTCTGTCTCTTAGTACCTACATCAATTATTTCCCTAAATCTAGCCTTATTTTAGAAGTAACTGCTAATTAGGAAGGCCTGCAGTATTAAAGTTCTGCAGAGAAATTTTATTTGTTAGAACTAGATGAGGGCTGGGCACGGTGTCTCATACCTGTAATCCTTGCACTTTGGGAGGTTGAAGTGGGAGGATAGCTTGAGCCTAGGAGTTTGAGATCAGCTTTGGCAACATGGCAGTACCCCATATCTACAAAAAATACAAAAATTAACCAGGCGTGGTGGCACACACCTGTAACCCCAGTTCCCTCGGAGGCTGAGGTGGGAGGATCACCTGAACCTGGGGAGGTCAAAGCTGCAGTGAGCTGTGATTGTACCACTGTACTCCAGCCTGGGCAACAGAGTGAGACCCTGTCTGAAGAAAAATAATGGAATCAGGATCATGTAACACTGTGTTTTTATATTAGTCTAATAACATAAGAGAATAACATTTAGCACACGTATTTCTCAGGATTCATTTTAACATCTCTAAATAAAAAGTTGTCTGTTGACATGTTCGGTATTTACAGTTTCTGTTGAACCTAGATCATTTCAGTTAAAATACTGTTTTCAACTTAATTACTGTGTATTCATAAGGGTAGAACAATTTTAAGGTGTATAAATAAGTTTTTAAATATAATAATAGAAGAGTAAGTAGTACCAGATTAACTAATTAAATACATGTGGGCATCATGAGCAGGTATTCACATCTCTTTAGGAAGATGTAAAATTTGTGATTTTAAATAATGTAATCTTAAAATCTTTTTTTTTGTTATAGGACTCTGTTAACCACTTGGGCAGGCATTATATTTATTCTAAGAATACTAGTATAACTGAAAATATTTTAGCAAAGTAGTCTCTTCAGAAATTACCTTTGGAAACTTCTGACAGGGTTTTTTTGTATATTTGATCACAGTTACAACTTGTTTAAGGATGGATTTAATATTTAAAAACAACTAAAGCCATTGAGGAGTAAATCTGATATACTGGGTATACCTTATAAGACTGATTTTCTTGTGTAATTCAGTAACATAAGGGTGGACTATTATCAAAGAAATTGAGATAGAAAAATGCAGTACAACCTGAGGTGGAAGGTACTATGTATTACAACTAATGATTGTAAAATTTGGCTATAGGACTAACATCATCAACATGTTGGAGTAGGTAGTTTCAGGCCCTTATTCCTCCATGGAAACACCAGTTAATTTCAATATAATGACAAGGACATGTTAGTGAGAATTGTAGAGACCAATTGAGAAGCTGCAGCACTCAGGCTAAAACATTAAAAAGAAGGGACTCCTTCAGAAGGAGTGGAAAAGTTCGTGGCATTTTGCATGTGTGTTCCCCTCCCAGTATAGTGCAGTGCAACCAGGAGGAAATTTCCTGTCCCCTGCCTTCTCCCTTGGGACAAAAATGAAATAATGGACTGCGTGTTCAATATTTTGGCTTATCCAAAGTCTGCCCACAGGACTGGTTTGCATCTCATCTCACTCAGAGTGCTGAAGGGAATGGTAGCGTATCGGGGAAACCCCCATCCCCGATATTCAACATGGGTTCTTTTCTGTTTCCCTAAGTGTCGACTGGTCTGATGAAATAAAGGGAAAGAGTATAAAAGAGAAATTTTAAAGCTGGGTGTCCAGGGAAGATATCACATGTCGGCAGGTTCCACGATGCTCCCTGAGCTGTAAAACCAGCAAGTTTTTATCAGCGATTTTCAAAAGGGGAGGGAGTACACGAATAAGGGTGTGGGTCACAGAGATCACATGCTTCACAAGGTAATAAAATATCACGAAGCAAATGGAGGCAGGGCTAGATCACAGGACCACAGGATGGGGCGAAATTAAAATTGCTAATGAAGTTTCGGGCACGCATTGTCATTGATAACATCTTATCAGGAGACAGGGTTTGAGAGCAGACAACCGGTCTGAGCAAAATTTATTAGGCGGGAATTTCCTCATCCTCATAAGCGTGGGAGCGCTACAGGAGACCAGGGCTTATTTCATCCCTTCGTCTTCGACCGTAAAAGACAGCCGCCCCCAAAGTGGCCATTTCAGAGGCCTACCCTCAGGGGCCATTCTCCTTCTCAGGGATGTTCCTGATTGAGAAAAAGACTTCAGCGATATTTCTCCTATTTGCTTTTGAAAGAAGAGAAATATGGCTCTGTTCTGCCCGGCTCCCCGGCAGTCAGAGTTGAAGGTTATCTCCCTTGTTCCCTGAACACTGCTGTTATCCTTTTCTTTTTTCAAGGTGCCCAGATTTCATATTGTTCAAACACACATGCTCTACAAACAATTTGTGCAGTTAGCACAATCATCACAGGGTCCTGAGGCAACATACATCCTCCTCAGCTTACAAAAGAGATGATGGGATTAAGAGATTAAAGACAGGCATAGGAAATCACAAGGGTATTGATTGGGGAAGTGATAGGTGTCACTTCACAATTGTGAAATCTTCACAATTTATGTTCAGAGATTGCAGTAAAGACAGCCATAAGAAATTATAAAAGTATTAATTTGGGAAGCTAATAAATATCTATGAAATCTTCACCATGGCTTTATGTTCTGCCATGGCTTCAGCCAGTCCCTCGGTTCAGGGTCCCTGCCTTCCTGCAACAGTAGCATACATAGTTTGGAAGCTGCAGGAAACAGAAGTGATTGCTGCAGCGCATAAGAGCTGCAGAGATCTGCACTTCTGCTGGGAGAGGTCTGAGGGACACAGAGATTAATGGTTCTGTGAGGAAACAGCAATAAGTTGTTAGGGAAATTAAGACTGTCAAAAACACACATAGAAGCCCAGAGAAGACACATGTCTCAGAAAAATTTGGGTGGTCCTAAAACCTCTAACTGGGCTGATTCATGAAAGTGTTTCCCTGTATGAAGCCAGTTGTAAAGACTCAGAAAGGTATTTGTTTTCTGTTTTTTCAAATGCCCAAATACCCATTACAAAAGGATCAGAAGGCATACACAGGAGCAAGGGACATTGATCAAATCAAAGAAGAAAACAAAGCTTCAGAAACTCACCCTAAAGAAATGCAGGTCTCTGAACTTTGTGACAGATGACTTAAAAACTGTGACAGATAATTTAAAAACTTAACACAAAAAACTAAGCAAAGTCAGGAAAATGATGCAAGAACAAAGTGACAGTGTAAACTAGAAGATACAAATTATAAGAAAGAACCAAATAAATTCTGGAGCTGAAGAATGCAATGTCTGAACTATAAAAGTCAACAGTAGACTTGATTACGCAGAAGACATCAACACATTTGAAGACAGATAATCTAAAATTAAGTCAGGCTGGGCACAGTGGCTTACACCTGTAATTTCAGTGCTTTGGGAAGCCAAAGCAGGAGGGTCACTTGAAGCCAGGTGTTCAAGACCAGCCTGGTCAACATAATGAGACCCCGTGTCTACAAAAAGTTCTAACGAAATAATAAAATTATGTCAGAGGAGCAAAGAGAAAAAAATGAAGAAAGGTAGTGACAGTCTAAGGGACTTATGGGAGATCATCAAGTGAACCAGTATATGCATAATGTAAGTCTTGGAATGAGAAGAGAGAAGAAGGGGGAGAGAGCTTATTTGTAGAAATAATGGCTGAAAACGTCCCAAACTTGCCCTTTTTTGAGGAAAGGATTGGGCATACAAATTCAGGAAGCTCAAGGAACTCCACAGAGGACAATTCCAAAGACACCCAACTCTAAGATACGTTATAATCAAGTTGTCAAAAGTAAAATACAAAGAGAATCTTGAAATTGACAAGAGAAAACCAGCTGGTCTCGTTGAAGGGAGTTCTATAAGAATTTCAGCAGATTTCTCAGCAGAAACCTTGTAGGCCAACAGGCAGTGGGATGGTACATTCTGCAAAATGTAAAATAAAAACAAAAAAAACAAAAAAAAACCCTGTTACCCAAGAGTACTATATCCAGCTAAACTGTCCTTAAGACTTTCTCAGATAAACAATAGTTGAAGGAGTTCAGTAACCATTACACCTGCCCTGTAAAAAATACTAAAGAGAGTCCTTCAGATTGAAATGAAAGCACACTACACAGCAACATGAAACCATATAAAAGTGTAACATTCTGTGTTAAAGGCAAATAAATGGACAAATACAGTAAGTAGCCTATATTGTTGTAATCTTGATATATAAGTTGCTTTTTAATTATTGCATAGAATGTAAAAGACAAGTATTTAAAAAAAAAAACTAAGTCTACGCTGGGGGTAATACAACATATAAAGATACAATTTGTGGCCTGGTGTGGTGGCTGACGCCTGTAATCCCAGCACTTTGGGAGGCTAAGGTAGGTGGATCACCGAAGGTCAGGAGTTTGAGACCAGCCTGGCTAACATGGTGAAAGCCCATCTCCACTAAAAGTACAAAAATTAGCCAGGCATGGTCGTACGTGCCTGTAATCCCAGCTACTTGGGCGGCTGAAGCAGGAGAATTGCTTGAACCTGGGAGGCGGAGGTTGCAGTGAGCTGATTTTGTGCCATTGCACTCTAGCCTGGGCAACAGAGTGAGACTCCGTCTCAAAAAAAAATAATTTGTGACATCAGTAACATGAAGTGGGAATGTGGAGCCATAATGGTGCAGTTGGGTGTATTCAGTGGACATTATTGATGTAAAATAGTTGTAACTTTAAGATGTTTTATATAATTGATTGCAAAGAAAATACTTATAGAATATACACAGAAGGAAATGAAAAGGGAATCTAAACGTGTAACACACACAAAAATCAGTGAAACCAAAAGGCAGTAAGAGAGGAAAGGAGGGACAAAAAAGCTGCAAGACATACAGAAAAAATTAACAAAATGGTAATAGTATGTCCTTCCTGGCCTGGCGCGGTGCCTCATGCCTGTAATCCCAGCACTTTCGGAGGCTGAGGCGGGTGGATCACCTGAGGTCAGAAGTTCAAGACCAGCCTGGTCAACATAGTGAAACCCCATCTCTATTAAAAATACAAAAATTAGCCGGGCGTGGTGGCAGGCACCTGTAATCCCAGCTACTCCGGAGGCTGAGGCAGGAGAATTGCTTGAACCCAGGATGCAGAGGTTGCAGTGAGCTGAAATCACACCATTGTGCTCCAGCATGGGCAATGAGTGAAACTTTGTCTCAAAAAAAAAAAAAAAAAAAAAGTATGTCCTTCCTTTATCAGTAATTACTTTAAATGTAAATGGATGAAATCAAAAAACTAATTACAGTGGCTGATTGGATTTAAACAGCCAGCACCCAACTGTATGCTGTCTACAAGGGACTCATTTTAGATCTAAAGACACGTGTAGGCTGAAAATGAAAGGATGGAAAAAGGCAATCCTTGTCAGTGGTCACCAGAAGAGAATAGTAGTAGTAATACTAATATAAGACAAAATATACTTTATGTCAAAAACTCTTACAAGAGACAAGGACACTATATAAATGATAAAAAGGTAAATTCACCAAGAAGATATAAATGAGAAATATTTATGCCCTAAAACATCAGACTTCTAAAATAATGTGAAGCAAACATTGACAGAATTGAAGAAATAGTAACATAATAATACTAGGAACTTCAATACCCTACTTTCAGAAATAGGTAGAATTTCAGAAATAGGTAGAGTAACCAGACAGAATATAAGTAAGGAAATGGAGGACTTGAGCAACATAATAAATTAACTCGATCTGTCAGACATATACAGAACACTTCACCCAACAACAGCATATGATACATTGTTCTCAAGTGTACATGGAACATCCTCCAGATAAACTATGTGTTTGGCCACAAAACAAGTCTTAATAAATTTCCAAAGACTAACATCGTTACAAAATTTCTGATCACAATGAAGTGAAACCTCAAACCAAGGAAGGATAACTATAAAATCCACAAATATGTGAAAATTTAAAAACTCACTCTACAGCAACCATTGGGTCAAAGAAGAAATCCCAAGGAAAATTGGCAAATACCTTAAAACAAAAAAGTACGTCATAACAAAATTTATAGGATGCAGTGTTAAGAGGGAATTTTGCAGCTGTAGATACTTACATTGAAAAGGAAGAGAGATCAAAATCAAAATCAACAGCCTGGCTGATTTGGTTCCTTGAAAGTATCAACAAAATTGACAAACCACTAGCTAGATGAAGGGAGAAGAAAAGAGAAGACAGGAATAACTCAAATTAGAAAGGAAAGAAGGGATCTTGCAAGCAATACCACAGAAATAAAAAGGATTATAAGACAATATTATCAACAATTACATGCCAACAGATTGCATCACATAGAATAAATGCATCACATAGAATAAATTGCATCACATAGAATAAATGAATAAGTTCCTATAAAAACACAGCTTTCCAAGACTGAATCATGATGAAATAGAAAATCTGAAAAGGCCGACGATAAGGAGATTCAATCACTAAAAAAAAAAAAAAAAAAACAAAGCCAACAATGAAAAGCCAGAGAGCTTCACTTTAGAATTCTATCAAACATTTGAAGAATTAACACCCATCCTCCTCATATTCTTTGAAAAAATTGAAAGGGAAGTAACACTTCCAGACTTACTCTTTGGGGCCTACATTACCCTGATACCAAAGCTAGACAAAGACACAGTAAAAAAACTACTGACTAATGCCTTGATAAATATAGATGCAAAAATCTTCAACAAAATAATAGCAAACTGAATTCAACAGTACAGTCATGCATTGCTTAATAATGGGACCACATTCTGAGAAATGTATGGTTAGGTGACTTTTTGTGTAAACATTGTAGAGTATTTACATAACCCTAGGTAATATAGCCTACTACCAGCCTAGGCTATATTATGTAGCCTGTTGTTCCTAGGCTATGATCCTGTACAGCATCTGCTATGCTGAATATCTTAGGCAGTTGTAACACAATGTGAAGTATTTGTGTATCTAAACATATAAAATGTACAGTAAAGATACAGTATAACATTAAAAAGGGTACACCTGGGCCAGGCTCATGGCTCATGCCTGTAATCCCAGCACTTTGGGAGGCTGAGGCAGGTGATTACCTGAGGTCAGGAGTTCGAGACTACCTTGGCTAACATGGTGAAACCCCGTTTTTACTAAAAATACAAAAATTAGCTGGACATGGTGGCGGGCTTCTGTAATCTCAGCTATTCGGGAGGCTGAGGCAAGAGAATTGCTTTAACCCAGGAGGCAGAGATTGTAGTGAGCCAAGATCGCGCCACTGCACTCCATCCTGGGCCACAGAGTGAGACTGTCTCAAAAAAAAAAAAGGGCAGGTACACCTGAATAGAGCACTTACCATGAATGGAGCTTTCAGGACTGGAAATTGCTCTGGGCGAGTGAGTGAGTGAGTAGTGAGTAAATGAAATTCTAAGACATGCACGCTACAGTAAATTTTATAAACAGTATGCCCTTAGACTACACTAAATTTAGAAAAAAAAATTTTTTCACTAACGAATTAAGCTTAGCTTACTGTAATCTTTTTACTTTATAAACATTCTAGTTTTTTTAACTTTTTGACTTCGTAATATTAACACTTTGTTTAAAACACAACCACATTGTACAGGTGTACAAAAATATTTTCTTTCTATCCTATGTTTTTTTCTATTTAAAAATTTTATATTTTATTTTTTACTCTCTCAACTATTTTGTTAAAAACTAAGACACAGACACATGTTAGCTTAGGCTTACACAGGGTCAGGATAATCAATATCAGTGTCTTCCACCTCTACAGTTGGTTCCACTGGAAGGTCTTTGGGGCAGTAACACACAAATAGCTATCACCTCCTATAATAACAATGCCTTTGCCTGGAATACCTGCTGAAGGACCTGCCTGAGGCTCTTTTACATTTAACTTTTTTTTTTTTTTTTTGAGACGGAGTCTCGCTCTGTCACCCAGGCTGGAGTGCTGTGGCCAGATCTCAGCTCACTGCAAGCTCCGCCTCCCGGGTTCACGCCATTCTTCTGCCTCAGCCTCCCGAGTAGCTGGGACTACAGGCGCCGCCACCTCGCCCAGCTAGTTTTTTTTTTTGTAGTTTTTAGTAGAGACGGGGTTTCACCGTGTTAGCCAGGATGGTCTCAATCTCCTGACCTCGTGATCCGCCCGTCTCGGCCTCCCAAAGTGCTGGGATTACAGGCTTGAGGCCTGACTTTTTTTTTTTTGTTAATAACTGGAAGGAGTACATCTGAAATAATGATAAAAAGTATAGTGTAGCAGATACGTAATCAGTAACATAGTTGTTTATTATCTTTATCAAGTAGTATGTACTATACATAATTGTATGTGTTACACTTTTATACTACTGGCAACACAGTAGTTTGTTTTACACCAGCATTGTCACAAACACATGAATAATTTACTGCCGTATGACATTGTAACAGCTACAACATCACTAGACAATAGGAATTTTTAGCTCCCTTATAATCTCATGGGACCAGCATTGTTATATGTGGTCAGTTGACCGAAATGTTATGCAGTGCATGACTGTGTGAGATTAAAAATTGGTAAAGAATGAAATTGAGTTGTTTCAGAGGGAACTCTTTCACATGGAACTAGACATATGTATGGAAGATACAGTACACAGATTTACCTATAAAGTATTCCTGCCAGAAAACAAGTTACGTAGCAACACAAGGAATCATACAAAATAAATTAGGAACGTGAGATAATTCACTGACCTAGACTCTTCAACAAGTTAATCGTGTAAATAATAAGGAGGTGGGAGGATGTAATGTGTCCAAAACTTGAAGAGACTTAGGAGACACAAAGACCAAGAGCACCAAGCAGGCCTGATTATATCTTGTTTTTGTTCTGGTGGTTTTTGTTTTTGGTAACAGCTTTATTGAGATATAATTCACATCTTATACAAGTAGGCTTTTAACTGTGCAATTCAGTGTTTTTTTTTTCTGTATTCAGAGTTGTGTCACCATCACCTTAATCAGTTTTAGAACATTTTACCTCCTGTCTCCAAAAAAAAATCCAACCCATTATCAGTTGCCCAGCCCTTTATTCAGCATTTCCAGTCCTAGGCAACCACCAACCACTCATCTGCTTTCTGTCTTTATAGATTTTCCTATCTGGACTTTTCATATAAACAGATTCATACAATATGTAGTGTTCCATGACTGACTCATTATATTTTTGAAATTCACTTATGTCGTCACATGTATCAATACTTCATTCCTTTTTATTACCAAATAATATTCTGTAATATAGATATAACGTTTTACTTGCCCATATCATTTGAGAGACATTTGGGTTGTTTCCATTTGTTGGCTGTTACGAATGGTGTCACTATGAACACTTATCTACAAATTTTTGTATGCATGTATTTTTTCATTTTCCTTGACTACATACCTAAGAGTGAAACTGCTAAACTGCCAGACTGTTTGTCAAAGTGGTTCAACAATTGTACAGTCCTGCCAGCAGTCTGCAGGAGTTTCGATTTCTTTATATGATGGTCAGAACATATGGATTTAAAATTTTTGTCATCTCAGTGAGTATGAAGTGGTCAATCATCATGGTTTTGATTAATGTTTCCCTGATGACTAATGTTGAGCATCATTTCATGTGCTTATTGACTGTTGGGATTTCTTTTATAGGTAAGTGTTTATTTAAATCCATTGAGCATTTTTAATTGAGCTATCTTTTTTATTACTGAGTTATTTGTAGGAAGTTTTGTTTTTCAATATTCAAGATGGATGTACCTTATCCAATATGTGATTTGAAAATATTTTCTCCGTTCAGTAGTAGTCTGTTGACTTTCTTGATAGTATCCTTTGAAGCATAAAGGTTTTAAATTTTTATAGAGTCCAATTTACCTTTTTTTTTGCTTGTATGTTTTGTGTCATATTTAAGAAAACATTGCCAAATCAAGAGCCACAAAGATTTATCTGTATATTTTCTTTCAAGAGTTTAATACCGGCCGGGCGCGGTGGCTCAAGCCTGTAATCCCAGCACTTTGGGAGGCCGAGATGGGTGGATCACGAGGTCAGGAGATTGAGACCATCCTGGCTAACACGGTGAAACCCTATCTCTACTAAAAAATACAAAAAACTAGCTGGGCGAGATGGCGGGCGCCTGTAGTCCCAGCTCCTCGGGAGGCTGAGGCAGGAGAATGGCGTAAACCCGGGAGGTGGAGCTTGCAGTGAGCTGAGATCCAGCCACTGCACCCCAGCCTGGGCGACAGAGCGAGACTCCGTCTCAAAAAAAAAAAAAAAAAAGAGTTTAATACCTTTACCTCTTACATATTTAGGCCTTTGATGCATTTTGAGTTAGTTTCCTATATAGTGTGAGAGGGGTGTAACCTCATTTTTTACATATAGGTACCCATTTGTTTCAGCATCATTGGTTGAAAAATCTGTTCCTTCCCTATTGAATTGTTTTGGTACCATGTCGAAAATAAATACAGTGTAAATAAGAGGGTCCATGTCTGGATTCTCAATTCCGTTCCCTTGTTCTATTTGTCTATCCTTATGCCAGTGTCACACTTGATTCATTACTGTAGCTTTGTAGTAAATTTTAAAATCAGAAAGTGTGAGTCCTCCAACTTTGTCCTTCTTTTCCAGATATGTTCTGGGTCAGTGGCATTTTCATATGAATTTCAGGGGCAGCCTTTCAATTTTGGCAAAGAAGCCAGCTGGGATTTTGATTAAGGACTGTATTGAATCTGTGGATTAATTTGGGAAGTCTTGGAATCTTAGCAGTATTGTCTGCTAATCCATGAACAAGATGTCTTTCCATTTTATTTAGATCTTTTTAATTTCTTTCAGCTATATTTTCTCATTTTCAGGGTATAAGTTTTGTACTTCTTTTGAAAAGTTAATTTCAGAGTATTTTTATTATTTTTGGTGATGCCAAAATAGAATCATTTTCTTAAATTCATTTTTGGATGGTACGTTGCTAATGTATGGTTACACAATTAAAGGTAGGTCAAGATAGGGATGCCACCTACTGTCACCTCTACTGTTTAACATTATTCTAAAGCAAAATGATGAGAAAATGGAATGAAATGTTTAGCATTGAAAAGCAGACCTATCTTCATCACTTTAAAATAATGTAAAGGAAAGGAAACCAGCCAAAAAATTAATTAGAACTTGTGATTTCAGTGAAGTATCCAGTTGCAAAAAAATCTTCCAAATACATCAATATGTAATTTAAAGAAAAGAATGTATTTACAATACCAAATTTACAAACCTAGTAAAATAAAAGAGAAGATATGTAAAACAAAATGTAGAAAATTACAAATTTCATTTAACAATATGAAAACTTAGTTTGATAATCAAGGGATTTCACATGTGCTGGATAGAAAGATATATGACATTTCTTACTAAATCAAAAAGTTAAATGTAACAATAAAAATGATTTTGGCTGGGTGTGGTGGCTCACGCCTGTAATCCCAGCACTTTGGGAGGCCAAGGTGGGCAGATGGTGAGGTCAGGAGATCAAGACCATCCTGGCTAACACGGTGAAACCCTGTCTCTACTAAAATAGAGACAGGTGAAACCCTGTCTCTACTAAAAATACAAAAAAATAGCCGGGCGTGGTGGTGGGCACCTGTAGTTCCAGCTACTCGGGAGGCTGAGGCAGGAGAATGGCTTGAACCCAGGAGGCGGAGCTTGCAGTGAGCCGAGATCACACCGCAACACTCAAGCCTGGGCAACAAGCGAGACTCCGTCTCAGAAAAAGAAAAAGAAAAAGATTTTAAAAAACTTAAAAATTATGTTACGTATTTTGGATCACTGTTCCTGAAAAAAAAAATCATCAGAGATTCCATTCCCATATGTAACATATATTAAAACCACAGTGATTAGAACATTGTGGTAGTAGTATAGGAGCACACAAATTGATAGAACTGTGACCACAAAAATAGATCCAAACTTGTACATGGATTTCACATATGATAAAAGTAGCATGTTAAATCAATGGAGGACAATGGGAATTATTTCATAAATGTGTCAAGACTACTGATTTACCATTAAAAACAAGAAGGTGCTTCTATACCATACTTAACACCAAAATATATTGTAGATAAATATTTGGAAGTTATCATGAAACCATAGAAAACCCAAAAATATAACATTAAATATTTATTAAATATGAGGACAAGGTAAAGCATTTTACCATTAACGTTTACACAAATGGTAAAAATAACAAAACAAGGGCTCTAGATTTAACGACATAAAAACATAAAACTGTTATATGTCAAAGAATACTACTTATCCTAAAATTCATATGGAATCGGAAGGCATAATGAAAAGCCAAAACAACCATAAAAAGAACCAAGTTAGAGATCTCACACTTTCTGATTTCAAAACTTAGTACAAAGCTACAGTAATCTAAACTCTGTGATACTGACATAAGACATGTAGACCAATGGGATAGAATGGAGAGCCCAATATAAGGCCTCACATATAGTCCAGTGATTTTTCCCAAGGGTACAGAGATCACTCAATGGAGGAAGGACAGTCTTTTCAACAAATGATGTTGAAAAACTGGATACCCTGATGCAACAAAATGAGTATGAGCCTTACCTTATACGATATGCAAAATTTAACTCAGCTGGGTGTGGTGGCTCACACCTTTAATTCCAGCACTTTGGGAGGCCAAGGTGGGCAGATCACAAGGTCAGGAGTTCGAGACCAGCCTGGCCAACATAGTGAAACCGTATCTCTACTAAAAATACAAAAAATCAGCCAGACATGGTGGCAGGCACCTGTAATCCCAGCTACTCGGGAGGCTGAGTCAGGAGAATCGCTTGAACCCAGGAGGTGGAGGTTGCAGTGAGCCGAGATCACGCCATTGCACTCTAGCCCGGGTGACAGTGCGAGAGTCCCTCTCAAAAAAAATTTAACTCAAAATGGGTCAAAGGCTTAAATGTGAGAATTTAAAAGTATAAAACTCTTAGAAGACATAGAGGAAAATCTTCATGATATTAGATTAGGCAGTGATTACATGGCTAAAACACCAAAAGCACAGGCAACAAAAGCAAAAATAAACCGAACTTCATCAAAATTAAAAACGTTTGTGCATCAGCAGATTGAAATGGTAATCTCCAGAATGGGAGGAAATATTAGCAAATTGTGTATCTGACAAGCGATTGCTACCCTCAATATATAAGGAACTCCTTCAACCCAGCAAAAAACAAAACCAAAAAAACTCCATTTTTTAAAAAGCAAGCAAAGAACCTAAATAGATATTTCTCCAAAGATAAAGAAATGGCCCCTAAGCACATAAAAAGATGCTTAACATCACTACTCTCTAAGGAAACATACAACCACAGTAAGATACCACTTAACACCTATTAGAATGTTTATTTTAAAAAATAGGGCTAGGCGTGGTGGCTTACACTTGTAATCCCGGCACTTTGGGAGGCCGAGGCAGGCGGATCACTTGAAGTCAGGAGCTTGAGACCAGCCTGGCCAACATGAGGAAACCTCATCTTTACTAAAAATATAAAAATTAGCCTGGCATGGTGATGCAACCCTGTAGTCCCAGCTACTTGGGAGGCTGAGGCACAGGAATTGCTTGAACCTGGGAGGTGGAGGTTGCAGTGAGCTGAGATTGTGCGACCACACTCCAGCCTGGGAGACAGATTGCGACTGTGTCTCGGTACGTACGTACATACATACATACATACATACGTACATACAAGTGTTGGCAAGGATGTCAAAAAGGGGAATCCTTGTTTATTGGTGATAGGAATGTACAATGCAGCTGCTGTGGAAGACAGTATGGTGGTTCTTCAAAAATTTAAACATAGAATTACCTTATATTATGCAGTTTTACTTCTGGATATATATTCATAATAATTGAAAGCAGAGGCTTGAACAGATACTTAAGTGCCAAGTTTATAGCAAGATTATACATAATAAAATGAAGGTGGACACAATGTAAATGCTCATCCATGAATGAGTGGATAAACAAGATGTGGTATATACATACACAAGACTATTATTCAGGCATGAAATTGACACGTGCTACAACATGAATGAACCCTGAAGACATTGTAAATGAAATAAGCTAGACACCAGATGACAAATATTACATGATTCCACTTCCATGCGTGCAGTACCTAGAATAGTCAAATTTTGTGGAGATAAAGTAGGATGGTGGTTACCAGGGGCTGGGGGAAGAGAATGGAGGGTTATTATTTAATAGATACAGAGTTTCAGTTTGGCATGATGCAGAAGTTTTGGGGATGGATAGTGGTGATGGTTATACAACAGTGTGATTACACTAATGCCATTGGTAAATTTTAAGTTACGTGTATTTTACCATAATAAAGATTTTTCAATAAAGTGTCGACTAGGGTACATTTTCACCAGGATTCTGCATTCTAAGACAGGCCACCCTAAACTTAGGGTGCTCACTTTGCAAAAGTTAGGCAGTTGCCAGTCAGAAACCAAAGGCATGGCTCACGCCTGTAATCCCAGCACTTTGGGAGGCTGAGGCAGGCGGAGACCTGATGTCAGGAGTTCAAGACCAGCCTGGCCAATGTGGTAAAACCCTCTCTCTACTAAAAAATACAAAAATTAGCCGGGCATGGTGGTGGGCACCTGTAATCCCAGCTACTCGGGAGGCTGAGGCAGGAGAGTCGCTGGAACCCAGGAAGTGGAGGTTGCAGTGAGCCGAGATCGCGCCATTGCACTCCAGCCTGGGCAACAAGAGCAAAACTCTGTCTCAAAAAAAAAAAAAAAAAAAAAAAAAAAATCAAAGGCACCTTGAGAAGGAAGCCAGAAAATGTTCTTCATTGTGACATTTTGGCCAGGACAATTTAGCCAGGTACGGTGGCTCATGCCTGTAATCCCAGCACCTTGGGATGCTGAGGCGGGCAGGTCACTTGAGGCCAGCAGTTCAAGACCAGCCTGACCAACATGGAGAAACTCTGTCTCTATTAAAAATACAAAAATTAGCCAGGCATGGTTGTGCACACCTGTAATCCCAGCTACTCGTGGGGCTGAGGCGCCAGAATCACTTAAATCCCAGAGGCAGAAGTTTCAGTGAGCCGAGATCATGCTGCTTACTGCACTCCAGCCTGGGCTGTAGAGTGGGACTCTGTCTCAAAAAAAAGGAAAAAAAATTCTGACAATTTCAAATCATCACAGTAAGAAAGAAAAAGGCAATGTATCTGATGTAAAGATCACCAGATGATCTTAAACGCTGAAAGGACAAATTGTAAAAAGTGAGTTTGGAAAGAGTTCACAGTTCACTATTACTGCCACTCCGTGAACAAGGACCGTTGTTACAGTGTTAGTAGGATGAAATATGCCAAATCTCTTGAAACATTCAGAAGATAAGAAAAAATACTTTTTTGTTATGTTTGGATTAAGAATATAAATACTGTCGGAAAAGGCTTAGTATTTAGAGGGGATAAGGATATAAATGAAGTGAATATTTTTCATGAGAAAATGAAATCGCTAGGAAAAGACAGTGTTTGCTGTGAAGAAACTGAAAGTCAGATATCTAAGAGAAACTTGACTTTCCAGTTTTAGCACATATCAGAATCATTTGCAGGGCTTGTTAAAACTCAGGTTCCTAGGTTCTATCCCTGGAATCTGATTTAGTAGATCCAATGTGGCACAGAATTTTGTATTTCTTTCTTTTCTTTTCTTTTCTTTTCTTTTCTTTTCTTTTCTTTTCTTTTCTTTTCTTTTCTTTTCTTTTCTTTTCTTTCTTTTCTTTTCTTTTCTTTTCTTTTCTTTTCTTTCTTTTCTTTCTTTCTTTTTTGAAATGAAGTTCCAGTCTTGTTGCCCAGGCTGGAGCGCAATGGCGTGATCTCGGCTCACTGCAACCTCCGCCTCCTGGGTTCAAGCAATTCTCCTGCCTCAGCCTTCCGAGTAGCTGGGATAACAGGTGCCTGTCACCATGCCTGACTAATTTTTGTATATTTAGTAGAGGTGGGGTTTCACCATGTTGACTGGACTGGTCTTGAACTTCTGACCTCAGGTGATCCACCCTCCTCGGCCTCCCAAAGGGCTGGGATTACAGGCGTGAGCCATCGCGCCCTGCTTTTTTTTCTCTTTTTTTGAAATGGAGCCTCGCTCTGTCGCCCATGCTGAAGTGCAGTGGTGTAATCTCAGCTCCCTGCAACCTCTGCCTCCTGGGTTTAAGCAGTTCTCCTGCCTCAGCCTCCCGAGTAGCTGGGATTACAGGTGTATGCCACCACACCTGGCTAATTTTTGTATTTTTAGTAGAGACAGGGTTTCACTATGTTGGCCTGGCTGGTCTCAAACTCCTGACCTCAAGTGATCACCTGCCTCAGCCTCCCAAAGTGCTGAGAGTACAGGCGTGACCTACCACGCCTGGCCAGAATTTGTATTTCTTTTTTTTTTTTTTTTTTTTTTGAGATGGAGTTTCACTCTTGTTGCCCAGGCTGGAGTCCAATGGTGCGATCTTGGCTCACTGCAACCTCTGCCTCCCGGGTTCAAGTGATTCTTCTGCCTCAGCCTCCCAAGTAGCTGGGATTACAGGCATGTGCCACCACACCCAGCTAATTTTGTGTTTTTAGTAGAGATGGAGTTTCTCCATGTTGGTCAGACTGATCTGAAACTCCCCACCCGGAATTTGTATTTCTGACAGGTTCCCAAGTGATGCTCTTTCTGTAGTTGTAGGGACCACAATTTGAGAACCACTGGTGTAGATAAATTACATCCTAAGATAAGAAAATATATGGAAAAGCCTTGTAGAAGTGACTGCTAAAAGTTAAACTTTGAAGGATGAGTAGGTATTTGTGAGACAGACACCTAGTAGTTGAAGGAGAAGACATGAGCTGCCTTCGTCACGACATGTATCTGTTACAGGGTGTGGGTGAGGTATGATGTGAGGAAAGTTGCAGTGAGCTGGAAGTGGAGTCACCTGCTGTTCTAGGAACTATGCTGGCGAGTTTGAATGTCATCCCTCAGAGAAGAGGGAGACAGGAAATGGTTTTAAGCAAGGGATCTATATTTTACCATGGAGAAACCTTAAATGCACATTGCTAAGTGAAAGAAACCAGCCTGAAAAGGCTACATGCTCTATGATTCCAACTATAATGACATTTTGGAAAAGGCAAAAACTGGAGTAAAAAGATCAGTAGCTGCCAGGGGTTCTGAGAAAGAGAGGAGAGAAGCACAGGCGATGTTTAGGACAGTGAAATTATTTCCTGTGATACATGGTGGATATGTGTCATTATATGTTGTCAAAATCTGTAGGCTATACAACAGAGTGAATCCTAATGTAAACTGTAGATTTTAGTTAATCATAGTGTGTCAGTGTTAACAACTGTTACAAATGTACCACACTAGTAAAGATGTTAATAATGGAAGGTACTGGCAGGTGGGAGTAGGACAGGGGGCATATAAGCATGCTCAACTTCCTACTCAGTATACTCAGAAACCTAAAACTGCTCTTTAAAAACAAGGTCTGTTAGTTTAAAAGTAAACAGAAAGTAGAGATAGAGTAGGCAGGAACTACAAAGAAGACAATGCCAGATGAATTTAGTGAAGTCTGGTTTTTCTTAAGCTATGGGAATGTTTATAGCCAATGACAAAGGTCAGCAAACCTTTTTTGTAAAAGGACAAATGATGAATATTTTAGGATTTGCAGGCCAAAAAGCAAAGTGAAAGATACCAATACTTACATAATAAGAAATGAAACAAATTTTCACCAGTTTTTTTGTTGACAAAATTAAAACTGTAATGTGGAGTAAACTTTTTACAGTAGATCGAATACTGAGGAAACTAGAATTTGGGGGTATCATTTTACTTAATTGGGGTTCCAAGTGTTTCGTTTCATCAGAATCAATTGCATATTTTTATCTGTTAATGCTGATCTGTAATGAGAGTTTACATATTTCATCTTTGAATTTTTTTTTTCTTGTTGTTGAGACGGAGCCTCACTCTGTTGCACGAGCTGGAGTGCAGTGGCGCGATCTCGACTCACTGCAACCTCTGCCTCCCGAGTTCAAGCAATTCTCTTGCCTCAGCCTCCTGAGTAGCTGGGATTACAGGTGTCCACCACTCCCAGCTAATTTTTTGCATTTTTAGTTGAGACAGATGGGGGTTTTACCATGTTGACCAGGCTGGTATTGAACTGCTGACCTCAGGTGATCCACCCACCTTGGCCTCCCAAAGTACTGGGATTATAGGCATGAGCCACCATGCCCAGCCTGAAAATGTCTTTTCATACGCTAAGTATTGTCAAATAATTGACATCAATCCGTGAGCATATGATTTTGTTTCATTGTGGTAAAATATGCATAGCTTAATATTTATCGTTTTAACCATTTATAAATGTACAATTTAGTGGCATTAAGTATAATCCCAATGCTGTACAACCATCATCACTATCAATTTCAAGAATTTTTTATCATCTGAAACAAATTCTGTACCCATTTAACAATATCTTCCCATTCCTCCCTCCCCTGTAGACCCTGGTAGTCTCTCATCTACTGTCTATCTCTAAGAATTAGTCTATTCTAAGTATCTCATAAGTGGGACCACAGACATGCATATGACTCTGTCACTTGGAAAGCATTTACAGAATTCTTTTTGATTCTTCTCTTGATTCTTCTTTTTGTCTATCACTGTCTTGGAGAGTAATCACTTCCAATTGAAGGTCAGTTGGCAGCTCCTCAGTTGCAGTCAAATGGATCTTGAAATATGCAGATCATTTTGCACTTGCATTGAGATTCAAATAATGCTGCTAGAACTGTAGTTTGGGGTCAGAAAACATATCCGCTGCAAATCTGTGTTGGAATGGTATTGGAGAACTCCTCTCTGACATTATGATTCAACCACCACCAGTTGTTGAAATGGCTACTGTAGTGTAAGTTTCATATATAAGCACTGTTTTGACTTGTAATTTCAGGTTGACTCTAGTAAGAAAAATGAATAATGTGCAGCAAAAGGTAATTTCCAGAACTGTTCAATGATTGAGTGCTGTTCTTATTCAGAAAATGTTCATCTCAGCCATGAGCTCAAAAATTAAAAAAATTCACTGCCATGTGTTAGGGCCATTAAGGATATTATACCTCTATTTCTAATAAAAAATTCACGGAACTGTTGATAGTTAAGTCCCCCAGAGCAAATGAAATTCACCACTGATAACAGCGATATGAAAACACATGATACATTCAAATATTTTTCACAAAGTATTGGCTTATAGATAGTATAATGACTAACCATAGTTTAAATACCTTACATATCATAAGATTTGTAAATCTGTTCAAGTAAGTCTTTTTCTGGTCCACCCATATAATTTCTCAAACTGTGATGAAAACAAATTTATTATCTTAATAATTTTTAAGTATACAGTTCATTAGTAT
Source organism: Rhinopithecus roxellana (assembly GCF_007565055.1). Lineage (NCBI taxonomy): Eukaryota > Metazoa > Chordata > Mammalia > Primates > Cercopithecidae > Rhinopithecus > Rhinopithecus roxellana. The sequence goes on from NC_044565.1 coordinate 106,944,478, forward strand.
ATTCACATTGTCCTTCAGCAGCTCTCCAGAAATACTTTATCTTGAAAAACTAAAACTCAGTACCCATTGTCTTTGTTTTGTGCTGTTGCAACAGAATATCTGAGACTGGGCAATCTGTAAACAACAGAAATTTATTTCTCACAGTTCTGGCAGCTGGACGTCCAAGCATCTGATTGGGGCTTTCTTGTTGCATCCTCACGTGGCACAAGGCAGAAGAGCAAAAACCAGATGAATGTTGTGTGCCCACAGGGTGGAAGAGCAGGAGAAAGGGATCCTACTCCCACATGCCTTTATTATTATGCCGTTAATCCATTCCTTAGGGCAGAGCCCTCCTGACGTAAATACTTCCCAGTAGATCCCCGCCTCGCAACACTGATGTTTTGGGCATTAAGTTTCCAACACAAATTTTGAGGAACATATTCAAACCATAGCGCTTATTAAGTAACAACTCCCCATTTCACCTACCCCAGCCCCTGAAGACCACCATTCAGTTTTCTGCTTCAATGAATTTGACATTAGATTTCTCATATGGGTGAAATCATAATAATATTGGCCTTTTTGTGACTGGCTTATTTCACTTAGCATAATATCCTTAAGGTTCGTCCATGTTGTAGCATGTGACAGGATTTCTTTCCTTTTTAAGGTGACAGTGTTTCTTTATGCATGAATACCACATATTGCTTATCTGTTCATTTGTTGATGGATATTTGGGCAGCTACCATCTCATGGCTATTGTGAAAGTGCTGATAGGAATATGGGCTTGTAAATCTTCTTTCAAGACCTTGTTTTCAATCCCTTTGGACATATACTCAGAAGTGGGATTGCTAGATCATCTGATAGTTTTATTTTCAATTTTTGAAGAACTGCTATACCATAGTAAATTAATGCTGTAGGGATTTTGGTAGCGATTATCTTGAATCTGTAGATCACTTTGGGTAGCATGGACACCTTAATAATACCAAGTTTTCTGACCCATAAACATGAAATTTCATTCTATTTGGGTCTTTTAATTTTTTTCATCACTGTTTTGTGGTTTTTTAGTATATAAGTTTTTTACCTCCTTGCTTAGATTTATTCCTAAGTATTTTTATTAATTTTGATGCTATTTGAAAATGGAACTGTTTTCCTTATTTCCTGTTTGGATTGTTCATTGTTAGTGTATAGAACCACAACTGATTTTTGAGTATCGATTTTGTATTCAGCAACTTTGCTGAATTTATGTATTCTAACTTTTTTTTTTTAATTGTGGAATCTTTAGGATTTTCGACATACAAGGTCATGCCATCTGAGAAGAGAGATGATTTTACTTCTTCTTTTACAATTTGGATACTTTTTATTTCTTTTTTTTGCCCAGTTTCACTGGCTGGTACTGTGGTGAATAGAAGAGGTGAGGGTGTGCATCCTTGTCTTGTTCCTGATTTTGGAGGAAAGGCTTTCATTCTTTCACCTTTATAGTGTAGTCTGTGGGCTTTTTATATATAGCCTTTATTATATCGAGGTAGTTTCCCTCTATTAAGTTTGCTGAGTATTTTTATCATGAAAGGGTGTTGAATCTTGTTCAGTGCTTTTTCATTGTCAGTTGAAATAATCGTGTGGCTTTTGTCCTTCATTTTGTTAAAATGTTGAACCGTCCTTGGATTGCAAGAATAAGTCTCACTTAGTCATGATGTATAATCCTTTTAATATGCAGCCATGCACTGCATAATGATGTTTATGTCAATGGTAGACCGTATATATGACGGTGGTCCCATAATATAATGGAGCAAAGAAAAAAAGAATATATAAAAAAACAGATTATAATGGAGCTGAAAATTTCCTGTCACTTTGTGACATCATAGGTGTCATAATATTGTAGCAGAACACATTACTCACATGTTTGTGATGATGCTGATGTAAACAAAAAACAAATCTGTGCTGCCAGTTACATAAAAGTATAGCACACACAGTTATGTACAGTACATAATACTTGATAATAAACAACCATGTTACTGGTTTATGTATTTACTATACTATTTATTGTTATTTTAGAGTATATCTCTGTCATTAACTGATGCATGGCTTTATTAAAAAGTTGGGGGGAGAAGTTTATATAAAATTTTACTGAGATTATGACTGTAAGAGAGTATATGGCCACCAACTTTTATTCCATAAAAATACTATTTAGACATTTCTCAGCTTGTGAGGTGTCTATAATTTTTTCAATTTTGTTTTTTAAGACACCAGAGTGGTCAGATGGTAGGAAGACAGGAGCCTAGGGGAAAGCATTGGTCAGACCCTTTATTTTGGTTTCCACATGAAGGGCAACGCAGGGCAGGGTGAACAAATAGGATTGGCTAGTTTGAATAATTTTGGCTGGTACTAAGCTCTAGGGGTAGTCCCTAGTGACTCTGGTAAGATTACAGCAGAGAATATTGCCTCCTGGGATACAAGGGCCAGATAGAAGGGGTCTGGCTCTGAATTGGTTCATTTGTCTATCAGAGGCATACTCTAGGCTGAGCACTTTGCTATATCTAAGAATTGGCTGGTTCAGGGAGGGGCAGTCTCTCCCCAAGTGGAAAGGTTTTTTAAGATGTCAGAACATCATAATATACAGGAAATTTTTAAAAATACTTGTATGTATATACACACAATACACTCATAATCAGTCTAGAGAATCTTTACACAGTTGACATAACCATTTTCCTGATTGCTGTACAATTGCTTCCAGGTTTATACTCTTACAAACAGTGTAGCAATAAATATCTTTGTACATGGCTTTTGGAGGGATTGTCTTAAAACGATTTTCTTAGGCTGGTATCTCAGAAGTGGGAATACTCTGTTAGAGCCTTAGAATTTATCTTTATGGTCCTGAAATCATTTAGCAAAATGTTACACTTTTGAAGCAAAGTTCATAGACATCCTTAAACATTTAAATATTATTTTTATAAATTAGCATATTAAGATATACATGCAATGTAGACATATAAAAAAGTAAATATTACTCCAGTTTCTGAAATCCAGCTTTTTTTTTTTTTTTTTTTTTTTATTGAGACGGAGTCTTGCTCTGTCGCCCGGGCTGGAGTGCAGTGGCCAGATCTCAGCTCACTGCAAGCTCTGCCTCCTGGGTTCACACCATTCTCCTGCCTCAGCCTCCCGAGTAGCTGGGACTATAGGCGCCCGCCACCTCGCCCGGCTAGTTTTTTTGTATTTTTTAGTAGAGACGGGGTTTCACTGTGTTAGCCAGGATGGTCTCGATCTCCTGACCTCGTGATCCGCCCATCTCGGCCTCCCAAAGTGCTGGGATTACAGGCGTGAGCCACTGCACCCGGCTGAAATCCAGCTTTTTAAGAAATCCTTTCATATATCTTTTTCAGTATAAATTTATGTAGGTGTAGTTTATGTAAATGAGATTTTTATTCCGTTTGCTTCCTTGTAAACACCTTTTTTCACCCCAAAATACGCCATAGCAATACATGTAAATCTGGGTTATCATTTTTAAAGGTTACATATGTACTATAAATTTATTTAATCATTTAAGTTTCAGAGAGTATCTTTGTTTAGGTTAATCTCCTTAAACTAGATGTGCTGTTATTGCTGGATGAAGGAAAATGCGTATATAAAAATTCAAATACATATTGCCAAATAGTATTGCATATAGTTTTAAACTGAAGATTTTTTGTTGGAGAACTCTTTTTTTGTTTGTTTGTTTTTAAAGATAATTTTGGAAAATTGTGGTAATTGATTTCAGACATTTAAAAATACTGTGCCTTTGTATTTATTTTCCATCATTTTATCTTTAGCTTTTGCCTCTGATGACAGAGCAACTACAGTGGATGCCATTTGTGAATACCAAACTTCATGAGCCTTTTGTAAAATTTATATATTGGTCCCTAAGGCAGCTAGATGCTGGAGCACAGGTAATTGGTTAATAGGAATTTTTCTTCAAGTAATACTCCACCTAATATTACTTCTTGATCTTATTTCACAATATCTGTTTTGAATACATTCTTTGTATTTCAGAACAGTCTTCCCTATCTATAAGATATCTTGCTGGGATTTTGATAGGAATTGTGTTAAACCTGTATATCAATTTGAGAATAATTGACATCTTTCCTTTGTTGAGTCTTACAACTTATGAACATAAAATGTCCATTTATTTAAAACTTTAATTAATCCATGTTGTATAGTTTTCAGCATGAAATTGCCGCATTCTTGTTTAGATTTTTGGCTGAGCATTTCCATTTTTTGAGCACTTTTAATTGGTGTTATCTTTTTATTTTGATGTTTACATGTTCATTGATAATGTATAGAAATAAGATTGTTTTTTGTTTATTTTGTATCCTGACCTTATTCGTTTTAGGAGTTTTCTTGAAGGTTCTTCAGGATTTTTATATAGAAAATCATGTTATCTGCAAATGAAGACAGCATTGTGTTTTTTTTCTTTTTGCTATGTATGTCTTTAATTTCCTTTTCCAACCTTATTGCATTAGCTAGAGTTTCTCGCAGCATGTTGAATATGAGTGGTGAGAGTAGTCATCCTCGCCTTGTTTCTCCACTTAGGTGGAAAATTCATTCTGCGATTACTAAGTATAATATTAGCTGTGGTATTTTCATAGATACTTTCGATCAAGTTCCCCTGTATTCCTGTTTTCTGAGTTTTTTAAAAATCATTAATGGCGTTGAATTTTTTTTAGATACTTTTTTTGCGTTGATTGATAAGATCACATGATCTTTTACATCTTTAACTTGTTAATATGAATTACTTTGAAATATTAGCCATGTGTCTCTGAAATAAAACCTACTTGGTTGTGGTGTTTAATTTTTTTTATATGTTTTTATATTAGCTCATTCTGTTTGCTAATATTTTGTTAAGGACTTTTGTTTCTATATTCATGAGAGATATTTGTCTATAGTTTTGAACTCTCTTTGGTTTTGTATCAGGGCAATATTAGGTTCCTAAAATGAATTGGGAAGGGTCTTATCCTTTATCTTTTCTGGAAGAAATTATGTAGACTTAGTGTCCATTCTTCTTTAAACATTTGGTAGGATTCTCCAGTGAAACTATGTGGATGAGATTTCTTTTGGGGGAGGTTTTAAATTGTGAATTTAAGTTCTTTAATAGTTACAGGTCTGTTCTAGTTATGTAATTCTTATCGATGATTTGTAATAGTTTGTGCTCTTTGAGGAACTGAACCATTCAAATGTATGCAAATTTATGTGTATAGCATTTTTCATAGTATTCTCTTATCCTTTTGATGTCTTCAGTATCTGTAGTGGTAGCCTTATTTCCTTCTTAATATGGATAATTTGTGTTTTCTTTCTTTACTTCGTCTTTTTTGCTAGAAGTTTCTCTGTTTCTCCCTTTTATTGATCTTTCAAAGGATCATCTCTTTGTTTCATTTATATTTATTTATTTATTTATTTACTTACTGAGACAGAGTCTCACTCACTTCCTTACCCAGGCTGGAGTTCACTGGCACAGTCTCGGCTCACTGCAACCTCTGCCTCCTGGGGTCAAGCGATTCTCCTGCCTCAGCCTCCCAAGTAGCTGGAATTACAGATGCCCACCACCACACCTGGCTAATTTTTGTGGTTTCTTTTTTTTTTTTTAGTAGAGATGGAGTTTTACCATGTTGACCTCAAGTGATCTGCCCACCCCGGACTCCCAAAGTGCTGGGATTACAGGTGTGAGCCACCATGTCTGGCTGAACCCTTGAATTCTTCAGAAGTTTGTTGTCTTTCTGTTATTCTGTTTTTCTAGTTTATTGTATTGTTGAGGTTGTTTTATGGCTCAGAATATGTATTCTGTTGTTTGGTGGAGTGTTGCATAAATGTCAGTTTGATCCTGTTGGTTGATGGTGTTTGCGAGTTGTCTATACCCTTGCTGATACTTTGTCCTGTTCTATCAAGTGTGGAGAGATAGATGGATGTTGAAGTCTCCGGCTATAACTATAGATTTATATGTAATAACCTTCATCTGTTTTGCCTCACATATTTTGTAACTGTGTTCATGTAAATTTAGGATTATGTCTTGGTGGATTCGCCCTTTTTATCATTTTATAATGTTCTTTTCTATCTCTGATCATTTGCATTGCCTCTGAAATCTCTTTATCTAATAGTAGTATAGAGACTTCTACCTTCTTTTGATTCATGTTCTAATAATATATCTTTTCCCAATCTTTTTGACCTGCTTATATTATATCTAGAATGAGTTTTTTTTTTTTTTAATAAATGGCATATAGCTGGATTTAGGAAAAATAAACTTTGTCAAGCTCTGTTTTAATTGGTGTTTTAGGCCATTTACATGTAATGTACTTATTGATATGTTAGGGCTTAAGCTGTAACTGTTTTTTTAACTACTGGGTGGTTCTTTTTGTTTCTCTTTTTCATTTCTTTGGTTCCTTTTCCTGCTTTCTTACAGGTTACTTGAACATTTTTTAGAATTTTATTTTCCTTTATCTATAGTGTATTGAATGTATCTCTTTGTATAACTTTTCTAATAGTTCTTCTTGGTATTACATTTGTTTTAATTTAGGATCTTTAAGATGGAGAGTACCCCTCCAATGATTAGAAGCCATAGAAGATGGAAGTAAAGGGTTTTTCTTGTTTGTTTTTTTGTTTGTTTTTGAGACAGAGTCTCACTCTGTTGCTCAGGCAGGAGTGCAGTGGTGATCATAGATCACTGCAGCCTCCAGCTCCTGGGCTGAAGCAATTCTCCCTCAGCCTCCTGCATAGCTAGGATTATAGACGTTCGCCACCACACATAGCTAATTAAAAAGTTTTTGTTTTTTAGGTAGAGGCAGTGTCTTGCTTTGTTGCCCAGGCTGGTCTCTAACTCTTGGCCTCAAGTGATCCTCCTGCTTTGGCCTCCCAAATTGTTGGAATTACAGCTGTGAGCCAACCCATCTGGCTGCAATAAAGAAATTTAATTATTTATTTATTTATTTTTTGAGACAGAGTCTCGCTGTGTCGCCCAGGCTGGAGTGCAGTGGCCGGATCTCAGCTCACTGCAGGCTCCTGCTCCCGGGTTCACGCCATTCTCCTGCATCAGCCTCCCATGTAGCTGGGACCACAGGCGCCCGCCACTATGCCCGGCTAATTTTTTTTTTGTGTGTTTTTAGTAGAGACGGGGTTTCACCATGTTAGCCAGGATGGTCTCGATCTCCTGACCTCGTGATCTACCCATCTCGGCCTCCCAAAGTGCTGGGATTACAGGCGTGAGCCACTGCGCCCGGCCAAGAATTTGTTACTTTTAGGTCCTGGGAGTTACATGACAAACCTGGAGTCCACATACTTGGAAGTCAGGAAGCACAGGCAGGGAGAGAGAGCGAGTGAGGGAGAAAGGGACCTGTGGACAAGTGCCCTTATTGGATTCCAGGATGTTACCTATACAGGTTTTTCACAGGGTGTTTTGTTTGTGGAGTTTAAAGCAAGCAGGCATGACCTCTAGGAGGTAGTCACTGTGGCATATTCACACAGTCTGTAGTGAGGTGTGAGGGTCTGTGAGACAAGTTGTGTGGACTGCATCTAGCTATCCCACAGGGAAGTGGTCATCAGGGAGGAGTTGTCTAAGGCAGATATCTAGATCAAACACATTTAGGAACTAGGGGTGGAGATGGGGATTTAGAACTGGAAACCGTGTTAAAAGTGACTGATCCCTGCTTCTAGTGTGAAAAAGTTCAACTTATATTTAAAATGAATGCCAGGGCAACATAAAATTATAAATGTTCACTACAACATTATGTATAACTTATTCAGTCTATTGCTATTGTCAGTTTACCGGTTTGAATAAAATACAGAAACTTTACTTCTCTTTTTATCCCTTAACCTTTTCTATATACGCTTAGAACCACATTAGAGAATGTTATCATTTTTCCTTCAACCATCAAACATAATTTATAAAACTCGAGAAGGAAAGTTTATTGTATTTACCTATATTTTTGCTTACTTTGTTCTTCTCTCCTTCCAGATGTGCCACAGTTCCCTCTTTCATTATATCCTGTCTGTTTAGAGGACTTCTTTATCAGTTCTTTAGTTTTTGTTTTTTTTTTCTTTTGAGACAGGGTCTCGCTCTGCTGCCCAGGCTAGATGCAGTGGTATGATCTCAGCTCACTGCAACCTCCGTCTCCTGGGTTCAAACGATGCTCCTGCCTCACCCTCCCAAGTAGCTGGGATTACAGGTGCCCACCACCATGCCCATCTACTTTTTGTATTTTTAGTAGAGACGGGGTTCGCCATGTTGGCCAGGCTGGTCTCGAACTCCTGACCTCAAGTGATCCACCTGCCACAGCCTCCCAAAGTGCTGGGATTACAGGCATGAGCCACCGCACCTGGCCTAGAGTAGGTTTGCTGATGACACATTCTCTTAGTTTTTCTTAACATATTTTGATTTCTTTTCAATTCCTGAAGGATATTTTCACTGGGTATCAGATTCCAGGGTGACAGTTCTTTACTTTCAGTACTTAAAAAATGTGCATATTCTTTCTGCCCTCCATGGTTTCTGATAAGAAATCTATTGTCATTTGAGTTATTTTCCCCATAGATGTAAGGTGTCATTTCTCTCACACATTTGTCTTTAATTTTTATGTTTGACTGTGATGGGTCTTGGTGTTGATCTCTTTATTTTAGCCTGTTTGGTGTTTGCTTAGTTTCTTCAGTCTCTGGGCACGTTTTTTGCCAAGTCCAGGAAGTTTTCAGTCATTGTTTCTTCAATTTCATGTTCTGTGTGCATGTGTATGTGTTTTTGTTTTGTTTTGTTTTTTGAGACAGGGTCTCGCTCTGTTGCCCAGGCTGGAGTGCAGTGAGCCTCACCCTCCTGGGTTCAAGCTGGGACTACAGGCATGTACTACCTTACCTGGCTAGTTTTTTTGCTTTGTAGAGATAGGGTCTCCCTATGTTGCCCAGGCTGGTCTTGAACTCCTACGCTCAAGTGATCTTCCATCTTGGCCTCCCAAAGTGCGGAGAGTACAACCGTGAGCCACCGCCCCCAGTTTCTTCAAGTACTTTTTCAGCCCTACCTGATTTTTCCTTTCCTGGGACTCTAATGACATGATTTTAGATGTTTTGTTATTCCCCGAAGTTCTGGTGGTGGTGGTGGTTGTTATTTTTCCAGGTTGTTTGCAGTTGTTCAGGTTGGGTGTTTTCTGTTGTTTTATTTTTCAGTTATTCTTTCCTCCATCCTCTCCATTCTGTTATTGAGACTGTTATTGTATTTCCAGTTCTGAAATATTCACTTGGTTCTTTTTCTGTTTTTTCTTTGGTAAGGCTTTCTGTGTCTTCGATGAGATTTTCTAAAAGCATATGCAGGTGCTCCTTTTCTCATGGCTACTTTAGAATCTTTGTCAGACAATTCTAACATTCTGTCCTGTTGGTGTTGGCAGCTGTTGATTGTCTTTTCTTCATTTAGTTTGAAATCTTTCTCGTCCTTGGAATGATGGGTGATTTTAAATTGAAAAGTAGACATTTTGGGTCTAGATTTGTTTCAGCAAAAGTTTTAGCATAACTTAGGTGAAGCTTCAGCAACAACCCAGAGTGCTAGATTTGGATTTTTTTTCTCTTTTCCTTCAATTAAAGGCAAATACTATCCACATTTTTTTTCTTTTCTTTCTTTCTTTTTTTTTTTTTTTGTGAGACAGAGTCTTGCTGTATTGCCCAGGCTGGAGAGCAGTGGCGCGATCTCGGCTCACTTCAACCTCCAACTCCCAGGTTCAAGCGATTCTTCTGCCTCACCCTCCTGAATAGCTGGGATTACAGGTGCGCGCCACCAAGCCCAGTTAATTTTTGTACTTTTAGTAGAGGTGGGGTTTCACCATGTTGACTAGGATGGTCTTGATCTCCTGACCTTGTGATCTGCCCGCCTTGGCCTCCCAAAGTGCTGGGATTACAGGCGTGAGCCACTGAGCCCAGCCCACATATTTTTTTCAGGTATATTTTTGCATTATGAAAGTGCAGTAATAAGCATTAGAGAGAATTTTAAAAACAAAAAAAGTTTACCTTAATCCTGTCATTTTAACACACTGTAAGTAGAGTTTTGAACATTTTTTTCTGTTTTTTACACAAAGGCTTGAAAACATCTATGTATTATTTTTTCTAATAAAATTGTATTGACAGTATATGTAAATTAGATTGCACTGCTTGTGTGTCTCACCACTCAACCGTTTGGCCTTTGACACTGGCAAAACCTCAATAGATTTGTTTTTAATTTTAGATGCAGAAATTTAAAAGCCAAAACTTATCCACATTGCAGGATCAATACTGAGTTAGGAACCATTTGGTCACAAATTTCCATGCAGATAGAGGAAACTGCTATAAAACTCAAATCACATGAGATTGGAGAATTGGGTCATAATAAAGGAAATTTTGGCCGGGCGCGGTGGCTCAAGCCTGTAATTCCAGCACTTTGGGAGGCCGAGACGGGCGGATCACGAGGTCAGGAGATCGAGACCATCCTGGCTAACACGATGAAACCCCATCTCTACTAAAAAAATACAAAAAACTAGCCGGGCGAGGTGGCGGGCGCCTATAGTCCCAGCTACTCCGGAAGCTGAGGCAGGAGAATGGCGAGAACCCGGGAGGCGGAGCTTGCAGTGAGCCGAGATCCGGCCACTGCACTCCAGCCCAGGCGACTGAGCGAGACTCCGTCTCAAAAAAATAAATAAATAAAAATAAAGGAAATTTTAAGTTGTTACTAAATCTGGGTTAAGCATTCTGATCTGCAACAGTTTGAAATGCTTTCCTTTCATTTGATTCTTTTTTTTTTTTTTTTTTTTTTTTTTTTGAGACGGAGTCTGGCTCTGTCGCCCAGGCTGGAGTGCAGTGGCGCAATCTCGGCTCACTGCAAGCTCCGCCTCCCGGGTTCACGCCATTCTCCTGCCTCAGTCTCCCGAGTAGCTGGGACTACAGGCGCCCGCCACCACGCCCGGCTAAGTTTTTGTATTTTTAGTAGAGACGGGATTTCACCGTGTTAGCCAGGATGGTCTTGATCTCCTGAACTCATGATCCGCCCGCCTCGGCCTCCCAAAGTGCTGGGATTACAGGCGTGAGCCACTGTGCCTGGCCTCATTTGATTCTTAATAGATATATCAAATACCGTTAGATCATACATTATTTTAGGAGTAGTTTCTTGCTAATATTTCTGTTTTGCCCATTTTGTTTTTGTTTTATTCTCCATGAGAATTATCCACTGATTCTAACCCAATATTTTACTGTTTTGAAATTGCTAAAAGTTTTTGGAGTCACTGTGACTTTTGTAGTCAGAGTGAGCTGAAGGGAACTGAGGGTCTAGATAATCATTTCA